>NC_138381.1:13548733-13620531 GCF_054177405.1 Leptonychotes weddellii | reverse complement strand
CCCCCCACTCCAGCAATCCTCAGTTTGTTTCCTGCAATTAAGAATTCCTCATATCAGTGAGATCATATGATACATGTCTTTCTCTGTTTGACTTATTTCACTCAACATAATACCCTCCAGTTCCATCCACGTCGTTGCAAATGGCAAGATCTCATTCCTTTTGATTTAGGTATTCTTAAAACCAATAATTTAATTTACTAAAAGTTAAAAAAAAATTAAAACTCTTGAGTACCTTCACCCACTCTCTCTTTCGTCTGAAGACCTCCTTTAATCTGCCCAGAGGGTTTAAAACATTCTCTTGTGCTTTTTCAAGCTCCACCTCATCACACACCACGGTTATTTCCAAAATCTGCAGTGATTTCTAAGAGTCGACCTCCTCTCTGTTTGACAGTTCTCCCACAGTTTACACATGTTGCCTCCAAGCGACTTGGCATTAATTCTAGGGTTTGTAATCAACCTGCGGTGTGAATATTTGCTGCAGGTGAATTTTTACCAAACCTGGAAGATGCCTCCATGTGAAGCAAGTAAGAGCCTAACTCCACAAACTCAGATGTGCAAGAGATCAGCTTTATTTTTCCATTATTCCACTTCTGTTCTGAATCTCCATTCTGCAGGGGTAGCTGGGAATTCATCCCTGGCATTCAGCAAACCTCCTTCTCCTGGGATCGGCCTAACTTTCTGGGAAGAAGGGAGAGCTTTCATGGTAGCAAGACATTGTTGAGGGCATTTGCCATTCACCTACACAAAGTCTCCCGAGACATCCCTGATGGCTGTCTGCATGATTCCTTCAACCCCAGCTGTTTTCTCCACTATCTGTGTTCCTGGGGACTTGGGAACTGTTTTAGCTTTGGAGCCATGCTGGGACACCAGAGCCTCTCTGATGCTACTCATGACCCCATATGCCTGGCTCTAAGATCCTCTGGTTGGGAAAGGGATTGTTGCTTCCATGGGCATCAACCCAGGACACAGGAACAGATTGCCCTGATCTCAGCATCTCTGAGTTTCTTGGTGGTTGGCCAAACCCCTAAGACTTTCTCTGGGACGCACCTACATTTTTGTCCTCCTTACTTCCCCTCCATATGTTTCCCCATCCCCATCCAAACTCCCCATATTCCAAGAAATATTTTTCTCATCTAAGCAAATAGTTTTCTCTGTCTCATATAGTTTCTTCCAGGCATTTTGTCTCAAATCCCATTCTGGTTCACTCTACCCCTGAGGGAACAAACACCCATCTGGCTGCTCTAGCCCCATGGCCCTTGTTGAGTTCCTTGAACACTCGACCTTCTTTGGCCCGGAAACTCTCTCAACCCTCCACTTGGCTGCCTCCTTCTCACTCTTCCTGCCTCATTTTAAATGTCCCCCATTCAGTGAAATCTCCCCTGATCACCCTAAGCAGCTACCCATTATTCTCCATTACCGTTTGTTTCCCATAGACCTATCATAACTCTTTAATTTTTGTTTCTCTTTTATTTACCTGTTTGTTATCTGTGTCCCCTCTGGACTGTAAGTTCCAGGAGAGAAGAGACTTGGGGTCAGGAGCATGAGCATGGGCTTTGGAGCCAGCCTGCCTCAGTCCTAATCTCAGTTCTGTACTTACTAGCTGTGTGACCTTGGACAAGTCACTCAACCTCTCTGTGACTCAGTTTCCTCTTTTGTAAAATGTAATACCGTATAAAGCTGTTACGACAATCAAATGAATCAATACCTGGCACACAGTAAGTGCTATCAAGTGTTTATTAGACCAAGTACCTAACACTTGGTATAATGCCTAGATTATACGGGATGCTCAGAACATGTTTATTGAATGTAGAAATAAAAGAAAAAAGAAAAGAATGAATGCATACCACAGAGCCAAACATATCATCTGTAATTTACTTGTTCTGCTAGCTGAACCACAGTGCAACAAGATCAAGGTAGTTTGCTCAAATCCTAAAAAGGGCAGCAAAGTTTATTGTTCCATTGCAACTGAGTACATCTCTAAACCTGTGTAGCTGTCCAGCAATTGAATAATGCTGTCTTCAGCTAGAATGAGTAAGAAAGTCTGAATGGGTCAATGTTTGCTTGTCACAGTTAGCATACAAATCATACCCAGGACATATCCTATTCACGGCAGCCTCACAGTTTCACCTGCTTGATAAATGCTAGCTCTTGTGTTTAATCACCCTACGAAAACTGTGTCATTTTACCGACAATAATCCTAGAACTTTAAAGAAAAGAGTAATAGCAATTTAATTCTGGTCTCCTTAGGATTATTTACATATGTATAAAGTTAATATATCTACAGGTGCATATTTAACTCTATATCTGGCTGTGTAATCAAAATTTGAGTCAAGTATTTGACTCAAAGAATAGTCCGTGCAAGTATCTGAAAACCTTTCTACTGATCCACGTGTTGACATTTTTTCAATGTCCAAAACAAAAAAAAAAAAAGGAAAGGAAAAGCAAAAATATATAAGAAGACACAAAAATGAACCTTAAAGAAGAGTCATTACTATGAATTTAAGATTATCTACCACATCCAGAAGGTGTAAGTGTTCCTGTTTTATTTGCTTTGTGGGCTTGAAGGCTCTTGCATATGTACTTATCTCTTTCCTTTGCTTTCCCACTGTCCATTCCAGGTCATTAGAAAGGAATCATTAGCGTGAGAGTTGGTCTAGCACCGCCCAGTCGGAAAGAGAATTCTCATATTAGAAAGTAGAAATGAGTTAGAAGGCTAAGCTTACTATGGCAAGATCCAGCCTACATAAGTATGTCCTGGGGAGCTGGCACTCATCATCCAAGGAGAACACGATAGTCCCCTTGACTCTCAGACTAGGAGAAAAATTACTATTTCCCCAGACCCAATTCATTATCAGTTCCTGAGAGCAGAGCTATTACGGATAAAGGCGAGTCCCTTAATCTGTTTGTTTATACAGTACACTTGAAATTTAGTCACGCATGCAACTTTTATCCACGCAACTAATGGAATAAAGACATAAGATAGACACATTTCGTTACGACCCACCTGTCAGATTCTGACCCTAGAATCATTCAGTAGTCGCTGCTAATTTCTGTTGAGTCCCCAGCTGTATTCACAGACCAAAGGCAATGGTATGAAACTCTACTGAGTGGAATACCTGAGACGTTTTCTGTGACTGATGTGCCTAACAGCAAACTGCTCTAGATTCTACCACTAAATCCATGATGTACTCAAGTAGCCTAACTTATAATACTTATCTCTCTCTTCTGCTTTCCTTGGGTCTCATGCCCCAATTTTAAAATCTCTATGGCTATAAGGCCATATATAGAAATGCTATCTCCCTGTTACACTTGATTTTGTGCCAGTACCATGATTCATTTTATACAGGCAGTTCAATCTAGCATTTCCTCTCCAGCCTAAAATCTCTTCATGTTTTGTTCAGCTCACTGGATCAAAAATATATTGCCATATCATTTTCTCCACTGGAAAACATACTATCATTATTTTTTTTTTCATGGAAATCAGGCTTTATCCTTTGCACACTGTTCCTCATCTCCCCTACCAACAGCTCCCTCCATTCCTGCCTAAAATTGCTCACCATTCCAATAAAGTGGTATACTGGAATGGAAAAAATTTGGTTTCAGTCTTGGGGATCAATTTATGATAATCTTAAATAAGCCTCTTTCTAATTGATGAGTCTACTGCAAATTGCATACTTCAGTTTACTCTGTAAGGAATACAATTAAACTAAGGCAAAGCTGGTTATGACTCATGTATAATGAAAACAGTATCATCATTAAACACCAAATAAAACCATTGATTCCGTGTATTATTCTGTCAGTTTTAATTGAATTGCATTTTCCCCCTTTCAGTTCTTAATTATGCAGTTCATGCTGAATCTTTATTTTTATGCACAGAATGGGATAATGTACTCTTCCTCCTTACCTTAGTGTCTAAAAATATAAGCCTATTGAGAACAGAAAAGTCTTTGTTGGTCTTAATTAAAGCAAAACACCTGCTTTTATCCCAGGAGCTGAATGTGTTGCTGTACTGTGAGACTGTTACCAAGTGAGGGGACAATAGGGCTGCTTCCTGTTGCATGTCCCTCTCCCCGACCTCTGGTCTCAACCTCTTTCCAAATTCTATCACAAGAGGGAAACCGTGACATCATACTGTCCAGCAAAGAAGATCCAGGACCTCTCCAGCCTGCTAATGAGCATTAACTCTGTCTAGACTGTCAGGTCTAGACAGTACCAAGTGAAGCAGATACTGTTTAACATGGGGGTAAATACAGTTAGTGAGATAATAATCTAAAAATTCACTCTTCTCTTTAACTTGTGAAAGATTTCAAGGCAAAAGCTGGACTCTCTTCTCTGATATGTACCACATAACTGAGATTATATGCAAGTAAAAATGAACAAAGGAAGATGGAGTAAGTGTAGAACCTAGATTTGAAGGATACCCTGCTACTGTGATGTAATGCCTGTAATTCAGAAGAGGCAAAAGGAAGACAACCTCTACTCTTCTCTCTTCCCTTAAGGATGTTGGCTATTTCTTAAGTGCTTCTACCAAATTCAAGTACACACATCACTCTGACATCAACACACTTTTATTTCTAAGGTTCAATTCACAGGGGCCACATGTTTTTGTCTAGAAGTATCAAATGATAATGAGTAATGAGCAAGTTATTTATCTTAGAGTATACAGATAAAGGCAAAATTGTGTATTTTCAGCTAGCTGGGACAGTGTCCCAACAGAAACCTAGTTTGGTGAATAAATCTCAGAATTGAGAGTCCAGGGATGACCTAAGGTCAGTCTTTGATGTTCCAATGACATTCCATATGAACTGAGTAAATAAAGACTGAATGATTATTATCATAGCTTGGAAGCCCAGATGACCAGGGCCTAAGTCAGGGAAGAGGAAGTGGTTGCCATTCGGACGTATCCCCAGAGTTGAGGGACTGGCCTTCTTGGGCTGAGAACATCTGATGGGTGGTGAGGAGCTGGCTCTCCCTGGAATATCTCCTAGCTCTGACATATCAGACTCTGCCATCCGTGCAGCTGCATCTCCAGTATTCATGCTAATAGAGAAAGCTGTCTTGGAATGAGAAGAGGCACTAATCATTCTTGTACTCATTTTACCCATGTTGAAACTCATCTGCCAATATTTCCCTGTATGATGCACTGCTAAGCATTCTAATAAGCTTATTCCAATTCCACCCTTTTTATTCCCAACTCACCCTTTGATGGAAGAGAGGAGAGAAAGGAAATGCCTAAGAAATGAGAAGAGGGACGCAGAGTGGACTGTGGGAACTCAAAGGTATCAAGTTCCTTTTATGTCCTAAGCACTGTTTGGTTTTGTTTTTGTTGTGTTTTTTTTTACATCAGTGACTAGTATTGGGTTTGTTTGTTTTGTTGTTGTTTTTTATATCACTGGTTAAGTTTTTTTTAATATCAGTTTATGTGTAGGATTAACAGGGAAACAAGGTCATGTCACTTCGGTACTGGACAGCCAAGGGTTAAACGTAAACATGGGACATGGGTAATCCACATTTTATAATATTCCTGACTCAGATTTTACAGTAGTAGGTAGCTGGTAAGCCTATAAATAATGTTGATTTTCTATGTTCATTGTTTCTAATGTTGCAAACTAATGCTTATGCCATGGTACCATCTATTTCAAATCAATTTCCTGCAAATGCCTTTCACAACTATATTGTTTATATTAATAAATTAAAACACAGCATACTTGGGCAATGTTATTTTTCTTGTTCCACACAAATATGCAGAGATCCAAAAAGATTATGCAGGAGATAAAACTGTTGTTTACAGAAGCTCTCCTTCAGAAGGGTTTATGAAATTATTCTTCCAATATTAAAAATGAGAAATCGCAAAACAAGATTATAACAAATCCTTGGCATAAATTCACATGAAGACTGCCTGCCAACATTTTAATTAAGGAGAATAGGTTGACTTATCAAATATAATTGAGAGAATATTGACCAAAGTTTGGTTTGTCTAAAAGGCAGTTGATGGAACATGAGGTTCTAGACACAGCCTCTCTCCGGTTCCCCCTTGACATCCTTTGAAAAGGAACATTCTCTTTTACTTGGCCTTCCAAGGGCTGAAACAGTTAAATCAAAATGCCCATCTGGATCTGACAGCCAGGTTCTCTGGAAGTATAAAGCCTTCTGATGCTGAAGGAACTTTTTGAAGGTAGACACCAAAGGGATCTCCAGGCCTTTGGGGATCCAGGAGGATGCCCATGCTAGAGAAGGGTTCATGCCCCACCCTGGCTATGACTTGGGCCCCAACAAATTCTCTGATTAGATTTGCTGAACTACTTCTAAATGCAGAACGACATAGATTTACCCTGCCAGCACACAGAAATAACTTCCTGAGATTAAAAAACGACATATATTCAAGAAAAAAATGGAAATCGACTGACAAAAATACCCTATGAAATACATCCCTTGATTCCTTAATGTCATCCTCTTTAAGAGCCAGATTTTCTCACTGCCTAAACTACTCCCTGATTGTAAATTAAACACCATGTGGATAACTTGCTTGACAGTATTCTAGTGATCTCAGGTTAATGTTTAACTATTAACAGAAAATAGGATTCCAGGTTCTGTGGCTTGGGAAGAGTATGATTAGGGTACCATTTAGTGAATTCTGTTTAAGACTTATAATAAAGAAGTAACTTAAGTGCCGAGGAATCTGAGCCAATGAAAAAATTGATGTGAAAAGAATCTATCCCCTGGGCTGGGGTATTTTATGTTTCAATATTGAAACTTGAACATTTTTTTGCATCAGAAAAGTTATTCTTAGTTGTTGGCAGAGTAAATCCATGTTATCCTGCATTCTGAAGCAGTTCAGCTGAATCTAATTAGAACATCTGCAGATTTATGCAGCTTTCTGTATATTAAAGTCCCTACCCTTGTGAAATAAATATTTCTCCTCAATCCTTTATTTTTACCCATCTGAGTGTTAATCAGACTAATATGGTATAAATTTTAACAACCACTTTTACGATCCTAGGATGAATGGTGCACTACAAGTCTAAAATATCAAGACCTTATAAACAGTGTCAATGTGCACTGGATTTCAATGCCTTCCTACTGGCCATCAATTTTGGCTTAGAGAAAGGGAAACAATTATGAACTCAGTCATTTGCTTCTTGTTATAGTTTTTCAGAGATTTTCAAGGTGATCCATGCATTCCTAGAATATTAAGGAAAACCTCTTTGGTTTCAGTGTCTCTTGATAAAAAATTCATTGACTCATGTAGGCAATTAGACCGAAAAAGGTCAATTTGTTTTTGCAACTTCGATAAATTACTCAGACTCATATAGAAAATGAGTGTTTTGTTAGAGTTAACTTTAAGATACTCCAACCTTCTTGGGTAAGCGAGTCCGCCATCTTTCTTTTTTTTTTTTTTTTTAAAGATTTTACTTATTTATTTGACAGAGAGAGACACAGCGAGAGAGGGAACACAAACAGGGGGAGTGGGAAAGGGAGAAGCAGGCTTCCCGCCGAGCAGGCAGCCCGATGCGGGGCCCGATCCCAGGACCCTGGGATCATGACCTGAGCCGAAGGCAGACGCCTAACGACTGAGCCACCCAGGTGCCCCCGCCATCTTTCTTGAGTAATACACCTAGATGCTATACTTTGTGTTGGGACCTTTTTTTTTGAATCTTAACCAACCTTCTATATCAGAGCAGGCTCACCTCAAGCAAATGAGTAATTTCCTTCTTAGTCATGTAACACCTCAAGGTTTACCAATTAGTCTGAAATTAAAATTAGTCTGAATTTTTCCAGCTGAGAAGCAGCACAGTGAAAAGAGGCTTAATCCTCAAGTCAGATAGCCCTGTTGAAATTCCAGCTTTATCACTGACTAGATTTGAACAGCTGGGCAGCAATCAAACCATCCTGAAGCTTAAATTCTTCCTGGGTAAAATGGAGATAATAATATTTAACTTGGTACATAACCATAAGAATTAACTGAAAAGATGCACGTAACTAGGACATACTCAGTAAGTAAGAGCCAAAATAGAGACATGGGAGCCTAAACAGACGAGCATGCAAAAAGAGATCATTTTTCTTGGCAATTAAAAAGAATGTAACATTTGTTTAATTTTTTAAGGCATTATCAACTCCCCAAAAGATTGTTATAAACAAACCCCATCAACTTCTAGTCAAACAATACTTTAAAGCAATGACTCTCAAAATACAGTGCCTGGGCCGGTGGCAGCAGCAGCACTTGAAAAATTGTTAGAAATGCAAATTCTTGGGCTCCATTCCAGGCCTACCAAATGAGAAACTTGGAGGGTGGGGCCCAGCAACCAGTGTTAAAAAAGCCCTCCAATGCATGCTCAAGTTTGAGAAACACTATTTTTAAGCCTTCCTGCAAATGTCAGCATAACCCTTAAGGCTTCCTCTATGAGGATGTGAAGATTCCTAGGAGACTTGCTAAAGGATCTGAATCCCCACTTCCTCTCTCTTGGCATTCCTCTCTTGCTCTTTTTTCAGGACTAATTGATGTTCACACTGGCCAGTCAGTCAATGCTACAATTCAAATAGCCCCAGCCGGAGCCAAAATTAACAGGAAGCTCTCCTAAAATATTTGAGTGGGCTTAAAAAAAAAAAAAAAATTGTTTATTTTCCTATTTGAAAAACAAGTATTTGGGCCTATTTTTATTCAACTATGAAGGTGTGTTCATGTGTCCTTCCTCTATATAATCATGTTACAGGCTCATCAAATACAAACACTGCTAAAACTAGTTTGTTAAGACTTCTCTACAAGTTGAAAAGAAATACCAAAGAAGTTGGGGCGCCTGGGTGGCTCAGTCATTAAGCGTCTGCCTTCCACTCATGTCATGATCCCAGGATCCTGGGATTGAGCCCCGCATGGAGCCCCGCATGGAGCCCCGCATTGGCTCGCTTCTCCCTCTCCCATGCACCCTGCTTGTGTTCCCTCTCTCGCTGTGTCTCTCTCTGTCAAATAAATAAATAAAATATTTTTAAAAAAAGGATATACCATAAAAGCAGATGTACATCTTCATTGTATAACCACCTTAATCTGCTGATCCTGCCCATCTTATTCATTCTATTCCACTAATATTCATCGAGCACCTACTAGGTGCCAGGCACTGTTCTAGGTAGGGATAAGGGATTCAGCTGTGAACAAGACAGACTGGTTGCAGGTGGAGGAGAATCTCTTCCTCCTGGAGCTTGCACTCTAGTAAAGGGAAGCACGCTACAGAAAAGTCAACAAATCAATAAATACAGTAAGTATAGATTGTGTTTAGTACTCTGTAAGATCTACACAGGATGATGTGATAGTCTGTGTAAGGAGGGGCTTCCTTAGACAGGGTAGTTGAGAAAAGACTCTTTAGGGACATAACATAGGAGCTCAGTCAAGAATGGAAAGAACCACTTTTATAAAGAGGTAGAGGAGGGTGGAGGATTTCAGGCAGAAATCAGAGCAAGTAACAGGTTGGGATTTTCCAAGACATGAAAGAAAGCCACAGTGAGTTAACGGAGAAAAGTGTTGGGGAAATAGAATTAAAAACAAAATCTTCTCCCAATCCGTGAAACCTCTCCACAAATGTAGATGAGAAAGAAAACAGTTTTATTATTGAATAAGCATTAAGCCAGAATGTGCCACTCATCACAAGCAATCCACTAAGTGATTCCAAAGACTGAAAGACATCTCACCCCTTTACGTGGCCAAGTCGATACAACCCATTACATACATATTCTTAGGATAAACAACTAACCAAGTAAGAGGACTTGACAGCACCATTTGTCACACAGTTGCTCCTAAATTTACTTAGTAGTGGGGTGACCATCTGTGTAAGCTAATTGGCTTTATTCAAAGGAAAAATAAACTTCTCTTTATGACAAGAAGTAGTTGTGTAACTTGGAATGAGGTGCCTGCTGCAGTTAGGTTCTATCCTCCCACAGAAACTGGGAGGTGGGGTAGGGACTCTATCTTCCTTAATGAGGACATTTCAAAGAGATGCTTCCAGGGCCTTGAGAAACGCAGTCCTGGGTCCTAAAGTGGGCAAGAGTTTATTTTAGCTCTTATAAAGATTTACATACATTTCAAACAGACAGTGAAAGAACTTACAAGTTTTTTAAAGTAAATGTTCTAAGATTAGGGAATGGAAGGAAGTCTCTTCCCTTATTTTCAACACTGAGAAATAAGCCCCTCATTTTTCATTTGTTTTCGCCCTTCCACAAGGCATGAATTAAAGTACACAGGGACTAGATTACGCAGGGTCTGAAAACAGTGTGTATTTCCTCTCGGAGAGATGGAAACCCACTGAAGGTTTGGGACAAGATCTAGTATCTCTTACAAGACATTTAACCCCTCTGACATGATGTCCTGTGAAGAACACAACGTGACTTTGGTGATGATTCTTGCCAAAAGTGCATAACCTCAATCTAATTGAAGAGAACAACAGAAAACCTAAACTGAGGAACATTCTACCAAAGAACTGACAAGTACTTTTCAAAAATGTCAAGGCCATAAAAGACAAAGACTGAGGACCCATCATAAATTGCAGGAGGCTAAAGAGATAGGACAATGAAATGTAATGTGAGGTCCCACACTGGACCCTTGGACCAGAAACGTTAGTGGGAAAACTGGTAAAATTTGAATTAAGGTTTGTAAGCTTAGTTAATAGTATTGCATCAGTGTTAATTTCCTGGCTTTCCAAGCTGGGTAAAGGATATACAGGAATGCTCTGCACTATTTTTGCACGTTTTCTATAGGTCTAAAATTATTTCAAAATTAACATATTTAAAAATTTAATAGATCATTTAGGCTACTGAAAAATTGATGGGGGAGGGAGCTGGGGATAGAAGTGGTGAGCCCAGTTAGGAGGCTAATGAAAAAAAGTCCAGGTAAGAGATCATAGTTTGAAGATGATGTCAACAAAGAAGGAGAAAACTGGGAATGAAGGTGTATTTTTAAGACAGAATTGACAGCATCTGGAGATCTACTGAGTGTGAGAAGTGAAGGACAGGGCTTATTTCTAGGAGTTTGGTGTAAGTAACTATGGGAGTATGTCATTTGCTCAGATAGAACTAAGAGAGACCCAGAGTTTTGGCAAGATCATCTGTGGTTTCAACCTCTCCTCTAAGAGGTCATCTCATAAATCCAGCTCCCTGTGAACAAAGAGAGGACACTGATCAATGTTATAATGATCAATATATGATTCTAATAACACTACTCATACAGCTGGCTACAGATACTTCCGACCCTAGTTTAGACCTATGGCCAAGGCACAAGCTGCCTTGGTTTTAGATTCGTTTTCTTTCCCTCCACTCCCCGCCTAAGCTCTTAGATAGCAATCTAGTAAGAAAACAGAGGTAACCAGAACCCAACTGAAGCCTTTCTTCCTCTTAATTTAGCCAACTGTGGAAGCCAAAAGAAAACTGCCACCTGACAATTTTTTACTTAGTCATACTGCATCAGTTAAAATTTAACTAGTTTTAACTAAACTTCACAAAATCAGTAAATGTGGATGAAAGATAATACTAGTAAGAAAATGACAGGACTAACATTTCTAATTCTAGTATCAGCTCTT
The DNA here is from genome assembly GCF_054177405.1 of Leptonychotes weddellii. Lineage (NCBI taxonomy): Eukaryota > Metazoa > Chordata > Mammalia > Carnivora > Phocidae > Leptonychotes > Leptonychotes weddellii. The sequence goes on along the minus strand of NC_138381.1, from coordinate 13,608,973 downwards.
CATCTACCACATTACAAGCTTAAAAGTCAAGGCAATTAAATCAGATAAAGCAGTAACATTCTTATCCTGCATTTTTTTAAAAAAATAAATAAGTAATTACAATCTTCCCCTTCCGGATGAGGATGCCTTTTCACAGAGACTGAGAATGTTACTACTTTTCACAGGAGGCTTATGTTATGCCTCCACAGCATTTTGAATATCTTAAAATGGTTACTTAGAAATGGTTTCATTATACAAGATTTTTGTCACCAAAAACCATGTGAGTCTAAAAGTTTTCACTGCAGAAAAGTGAGTCCCCACAGTGCATCTGAGGCAGCCTCCCTACCTCCACTTTTCCAAAGACTTTAAGACCCTGACTTTTAAAGGGACAGGCAACTGTTTCTGTCCTTGCTGTCCTGACTGTGGGGCAGACTCCTTCAGCAGGTGCCCATGGCTGTCCTGGGGAAATTATAGCAACTCAGGAGACTTTCTGGTGGAAACATTTGGACTCCAAAGTCACACTGCCTGGGTTCACACCATGGCCCGGCCACTTATTAGCTATGTGGTCTTGACAAGTTGTGTATCAATCTAAGCTCCCCTTTTTCATTAGAAAGTGGGGGTTGACACAATGCTTCTCTCACAGTGATGCTAAGGGGATTTAATAAGCCACGGAATATAGAGCTTTCAAAATAGAGCTGAATAAAGGTTGGCTACTATATCTTGGTCCCCTAGTGGTAGAAGTCTCCTCAGGTCTTGGTTCCAGAATTGTCCTGCACCTGATCAAACACTGTGTTTCTCCATAGTTAAGGCAAGCTGTTATTGAAACATGAGCACATTTACTAACCTGAAAATACTGAAAAATAATTGCAAAACTGAATAACCATAGGAAAAGAGTTCAGCCTTACTAGTAATCAAGGATATATACAATAAAGTTTTCAGATACTATTTTTCATCTATCAAATTGGCAACTTAAAAAATATATGTAAACTATATGCAATACATATGTACAAGTATTAGTAAGGTGAGGTGAAATAAGCATTTGCATATACCGCTAGTGAGAGTGTAAACTGGTACAGCTTTTCTGGACTCTCCCAAACCATGAATAGACATTATACCCAACAATTTCATTTGACGAAGCAAGTAAAGTTTTTGCCTCCTTCTTAGATGCAAAACATATTATAAGGCTACAATAATGAAAACCAGATATTGTTTGAACAAGGAACAGAGAAAGAGATTCAAATAGATATGAAAATTTATATTAAGCTGGCACTTGAAATGAGTGACAAAAGATTGTATGGAAAAGGAATGGTTTGGAAACAATTGGATATTTTGGGGGGAAAGCAAAAAGTTAGATTCCCTCCTCATACCATTAAGCAAACACAAATTTCAAATGGATTAAATATCTAAACATAAAAGCCCTAGAAGAAAACACAGAAAACTATTTTGTAACCTTTGAGAAGAGAAGGCCTTTCTTAGCAAAGACATAAAACCTAGAAGTCATACATAAAATGACTAAAATTTGGACAATTAAAAATAGTTATATAGAAAAAAAAACCCACAAGTAAAATTCAAAGGTAAATGAAGACAGGGGCATCTGACTCTTGGTTTCAGCTCAGGTCATGATCTCAGGGTCGTGAGATCAAGCCCCATGTCAGGCTCTGTGCTCAGTGTGGAGTCTGCTTGAGATTCTCTTGCCCTCTCCTTCCGCCCCACCCAAGATAAATAAATAAATCTTTTTAAAAAAAGATAAATGAAGATTGAAAGAACACATTTGCCAGACGTATTTAAAAAGGGGTTAAAAGTTTCTGTAAATCAATGAAAAGAGACATAATTTAATAGGAATATACACAAATGATTCAAACAGAAAATAATTCACTGAAATAGAAACACAGTCAACACATTTTGAAAAGAGTTTTTTAATTATTAAGGCAATAATAATTAAGTTATATATGAATTTTCTGCCTGTAAGACTGGCAAAATTTTGTTATATATAATGCTCAAGAGGATGTGGAAAAATGGAAATTGACACTTGTTTGAGGTGTAAACTGGTACAACTTTTTAAATAATACTTTGGCAATACATATTAAAATTTTAAAAGCCACACATCCTATTACTAGAACATTTCTCTTACAGAAAGCTATGCTATGTGACATACTCAACACCCGTACAAAGAGACGTGTCCAAGATGATTACACTATTTTTGTTCGTAATAGCAAAACAAACAAACAGGGATAGCCCAAGAGTCCATCAGTTGGGGAATAAGCGCACATAGTGACTCAGCTTGTAGTACAATCAAAAAAAAATTAAATAGCAATAAACCAAAAAAAACTAAAAATAATGTGTCATAATCAAGCTATTGCTTTAAAACAAATGGTTCCTCTATAATGAAATACTTTATAGTCATTAAAAAATGATGCTTTAGAATATTTACTAGGCAATAATAGGAAAGGATTCATTATCTATTGATTAGAAAGAGGTTACAATACCCCAAGTTTAGTATGACCCATTCTTGCCACACAGACACTAAAGGAAGGACACACACCAACATATCAACAATGGACATTTCTGGGTGTGGCAGGAAAGGGCATTCCAAAGTGGCTTAATTTATTCTTTTTATTGTACTTTCCAATTTCCTCACCTGAATTTTGTATTTGGGGGAATAAAAGTTTAACAAAAACAACAAAATGAAGAGTCAGAAGAATTCCAGAACTAAGGCAGAGTGCTTTATTTCTGTCTTTCTCTCCAAATCCTAACTACCTAGAATGAAATGCTTTATGTTTACTCTGTCCATCTAAATACAAAATGTTTTAATTTCATCTCCAAAGCATCCATAGTTCCATCCATGCTCACATCTGTCAATCCCTTATACAGGGGGGTTTGGGAATTTGCATGGTGAGATCTATGAACTCCACATTCTGCTGTCAGTCTTAACACCAGGGGTTTTAGAAAGTAGCATGAATAAAATGTGCTAACACTGGCCTTAGGACAGAATCACTCCACAGAAGTGTTTATTTTTTATTTTTTTAACCAAAGAATGAATACATGTTTCAGCTGCTATATATAAAAATATTCACTTTTCAGTATGAAAGCTCAGCTGCAATGGGAAGAGAATATAATGCATTGTAAGTAAAATTTAAAGTTATAAGCTTGTGTGGCCATGCATAAAAACTCCTAAAAACTGTGACCATCCAAGGGTTTCTCTCTGAATGGGTCTTTTATTCCAGTGAGTTGGCACAGTGAAAGATGCACTGCATTGTTCTGACATCACACCAGGGTGAAAACACACAGTTCTGTTGACATCAATACAATGCACTACAATATATTTTTTATATCCTCTGTAGGTGTTCTGAAAGGACCCCATTGGTGGAAATGTTTTTTTAAAAAATTGCAGGAAAATCCCTGCAATGAATAGAGCACAAAAGCATCTCAATTTCCTAGGAAAAACCAGAGTCTACTTAAAAATGTGACAGTAACATTAAGCATACAAATAGAAAGAAATTTCAAAGGGAACATATAAACACTTTTCCTGTGTCACAGTTCATTATGCAAACTCCATACATCTTAGTATAATAATGCAGTATATTTAAGAAAATCAGTTTATCAGGAAGCTTGCTCATAATAAACCTCAGCAGATCAAGAGAAACTTAAGTTTTTATGTAGACATGGTTTTATCTCTCCCTGTGCTCTATTGTTCTCATGCCTCCCGACATGAGACAATAAAATCTGCCTTTATTTGAATTCTTATAAATGAGCCTTCTTGTGGACTTCATGGTCCCTCCATCAAATTCTGTAAACTAAAAAATAAAACATTATCAGATGTAGGTGTGAATGGTAATATGGATAGTGTAGAAAGCAATTAAACCAGTGGGAAACCAGACAAGTAAGGAACTGATGCAAAGCTTGGACCCCAGTGGGTGTTGGATACTGAACATTCAAGTATAAGAATTCAGAATCTTGTTACATGCAGCTTGCCTCAGAAACTGGAGAAACACAAAGGAAGGCCCCCGCAAAAGCAATTCATCGCAGCCCTATATATGACCCTCACATTGTGCTATGTATGACCCTCATATTATACAAAACAGTAGCTCCAAAAGAACTCTCGGAATCAGAGTACTTAATCATTTGCTAGCTTAGTTAGATATTAATTACAGATTGGTATTAATTGAAAAATATAGAGTGCTCGAATCGATATGGGCTCCATTGTATAAAAGTGTCAAAATGAGTGATTTAGGATTCTCTATGCTCTATCTGCTTTCTTCTAGGAGCATGTCCATCTAGTACAATATCCATAGAAAAGCAATTCTGTCCAAAAACATGTAGAACACCCAAAATAAAGGCATGAGTAAGAATGAAAGCAGTCATTAGGGAAAGCATTCTGTTGAAGGCAATTTGTGTTTTAATTTAATTAATTTTTTAATTTTTAGTTTTTTAAATCTTTTAAAATTTTTAGTTTTTTAAATCTGTGGTGAAATCTAAGTAACACATTTTAACCATCTCTATAGGTACCCCTCAGCAGCATTAGGTACATTCACATTGTTGGGCAAATGTCATCACCTTCCATCTCCAGAACTTTTTCATCTTCATGAACTGAAACTCTATACTCATTAAACAGTAACTTCTCACAGTATAAAAATTTTAATAAAGGAAAAATATCAACAAGCGTACAAAAACATCATTTAACAAGTCAAAGTCCGAATAAAGAAAATAGCTTTGATGTGATGTTTCCCAAACCATATATGTAATAACCTCTTTTGTGATTTTTTTTTTTTGCTATAATCAAGCACTTTTATTAACGCGTTTTTTTATGAACTTAGTATTTATCATCTAACTACCTATTTCACTTAACCCTCGGTACACCAGGAAAAATAGCATCATTTATCATCAGAGTTGAATAGGCCTTTTAATATTTTAAGTCATTTTATAAAAAACTTAGAGAATAATAAAGAGAAAATGAAAAACTTTATTTAAAATTTCATAAAAATTTAAACACAGCAAACTCAAACAAACAAATTTTGGTGCACAAGCATCATAAAAGTTGAAATTGTGCCATAACACATCCTTTTTGTGAGTCTTGTCACAAAATATCAGTATATCGAAGTCCTTCCTGGTTGAATGACAAACTGAATGAGAATGCCATATTTTTTAATGTGTCCTTAGAAATATATTGTTCTCTCATCAAACTAGCTTTTCAAGTTTGAAAAAATTCAAGATGCACATCTCCATCTGAAAACTCATAATCTCAAATTTGGCTTATATGATCAATTTCACCACCATCACTCAAGACTAGAATGCTGCTCTTTGCCTCTTTGCATTTCTCTTTGGATTCGTCTTATATTTTGAACCAGCTTCCTCTATTTCATCCGTTCACCATTTTGGAAAGAAAATGTAAAAATCTAAATTCTCAGATTTATTTTGGTGATCATTTCACTATATATATACACAAAAATATCAAATCATTATGCTATACATCTGAAACTAATATAATGTCATAAGTCAATTACACCTCAACAAAACAATTTTTAAAAAATAAAAAATTTTTAATTTTTTAAAAGAAATACAATGTAATACTTTAGACAACATAATAAGAAAGCTGAAGAATGGTGATTTTACTTATTATATCATTCTTTTGAGGGCCTCAAATTTAGGGGATTCTATCATATATTTTCTTATTATTTCAGTCTTGTTCGGCCTACTTAATAACTGATAAATAATAATTAAATAATTCCTCACATGATGAATTAGCACCATGTTCTAGGATCTAAAAAATAGTGATAATAACAAGGTCATTAAGATCTCATAATGTGAGGGGCGCCTGGGTGGCTCAGTCGTTAAGCGTCTGCCTTCAGCTCAGGTCATGATCTCAGAGTCCTGGGATGGAGCCCTGCATCGGGCTCCTCGCTCTGCGGGAGGCCTGCTTCTCCCTCTCCCACTCCCCCTGCTTGTGTTCCCTCTCTCGCTGTGTCTATCTCTGTCAAATGAATAAATAAAAAATCTTTAAAAAAAAAAAAAAGATCTCATAATGTATCTTAGATTTACCAAAGGGTTTGATGGACCCATATAGTAACTGCAAGATTGAATGTTTTTTCTAAGTAAGGGAAATAGCAGGGGTGCCTGGGTGGCTCAGTGAGACTCTTGGTTTTGGCTCAGGTCATGATCTCATGGATCGTGAGATCAAGCCCTGTGTAGGGCTCCACGCTCAGCAGGGAGTCTGCTTGAAGACTCTCTCCTCTGCCCCTACCCTCACTCTCTCCTGCACATGTGTGCATGCCCTCTCTCTAAAATAAATAAATAAACCTTTTTTAAAAAGAGAGAAATAGCAAATCTCTCTTTGTTCTTTGGAAGACTTTGAAGAAAGAATAAAAATCATGAAGTATCAGACCTTACAAACAGTTAAACCTATTCAAAAAATAAACTCCAAAATTAGACTGTCTCCAATGCCCATCAGTCAAATAAACTTGTTGTATAAGTAAATTTTGAATCACTGACATAATTAGAAAAACCAATAATATTTGCTGTATCAGTTTGGGTTGTGTTCCTTCATATACCCACCTACAATAACAACAGCTTAAACAGATAAATCTCTCATTCAAAAGTAGTCAAGACACAGGAAATCCAGTCTTAGCTACGGCAGCATCCTAGTAATTAGGGACCAGTATCCTATTTTTCTGCTTTGCCTTTCTTAGTACGAGTCCATTGTTCTCAAGATTGCTTAATGGTCCAGCTCAGCTGCTGCTACTCCAGCCATCTCATCTTTATGAGAAGCAGGAAGGAAGAATGGGCCTACGCAGATAGTGTGCAATTCTCAGATGAATAAGCGCTCTTTAAGCATCCTTCCTGGATATCACACATAGCATTTCTGTTTATCTCACTGGCCAGAACTAAGACACATGACCACACCTAGCTGTAAGAAAAGCTAGGGGTTTTAGTCCTTTAGCTGGCACATTACCACTATCAATAACAAAGAGATTCCTTTAGTAAAGAAGAAGGGAGTAATGTATATTGAGTAGGTAATGAGCAGTTCACACTACAGCCACCAAAAACAGATAGTAACCACAACACATTCAAGAAAAACAAAATAATATTATTTAGCTACATATATGTATTTGTTGATAACTTAAGTTCAAAGCTTAAAAGCTTCTCCCACTTGGTTAAAAAGGGAAAGTATCAAGTACTAGAAAAATGTTAACAATTTTCTCTTTGACTCCAACCAAAAGCACTGAAAAGGGTGAAAACTATTTTCCCCCACTAATTTGATAATTCTGTGATTCAGTATTCTTTAATGCCATATTTATGTAAGCACTAAAAATCACCTCTCGAACCACTGGTATGCATCCCACACTTTAGGAAAGGTTGGGCATGGAAGAAATCATGAAAGGAAGTAAGATCCTAGAGGTAAACTGAGGATATGGAGAGATAAAAGACTGGTTGCTAGGTCAAGGAACTCTAAATGAGAATGGTAGAATATATAAGCAAAAGGGCACTTAGACATTAGGTAGCCACAAAGTCATAAACTCACAAAATTGAAAATTATTTTACTAATCTTTCCCACTGAATAGGATGATTCTTTTTAGAACATCTTGGGAATAGTTAATAATAGTTATCTAAGCTCTGTTTCAACCCTTCCAATGAGAATGGAGCCAATAATTGACAACCAATTCCATTTTAAAACATTTCTAATCCTAGAAAATGCTTCCTTATACAGAATTAAAATAAGCCTAATACAACTGACCCTGTTTCTTCTCTGAAACTATATAGAAAAAGGAATTTAATCATTTTCCATGTATAAATCCTCTAAAATTTTATTTATTCACTTTTATTCATTTATAACTTCCACTTATTATTCATTCCTATTTTTTAAACCACTTGAATACATTTTTATGTAAAAATTACTATTTATGCAAATAAGGAGCCCCTTGACCCTCCCTGAATCCCAAAGAAGAAACCATTATTATCAGCTTGTTATGAATTATTCCAGATATTTATCTCTTTATGCACATAGGGAAATGTATCATTTTTGTGGGACTTTTCTGTAAATTATAATACATACATATTATACTTAGCATGCTATTTTTTCCACTTAATAAATCTTGATGATATTTTGCATATCAGAACCTATAGATCTGCCTCTTTCATTTTCACTGCTGCATGGTATTCCACAGTTGTATCGAGGATACAACCTATGATAAATCTTTAGGATATTTCCAAGTTGGGGCAATTAATAAAACTGCCAAATACCTTTGTAAATTTCTTTGTATATGTACTTTTTCACATATGCACTTGTGCACAAAATTTCTCTAAATTACCTATAAATATTCATTTAATCAATCATGCCAAATTGCCATGCAACACAATCATAGCATTTCACATCCACTAACACATCATGAGACTCTCCATTTCCTCACATTCTCAGCAGTACTAGATACTCTCAGTATTTATAGCTTTTCCCAGTTGGAAATAACCATTTATTTTTTTTGAAGTCATGCAATAGCTTTATGATCTTTTCTTTCCAAGCCTAGCCCTCCAGTTCCTTCAGTCCTACTCTCATAGGTCATGATTTTCAGACCTTTCACTATGCCACCTTGCCTCCTGGAGATGCTTCAATTTATCATTGTTACTCTTAAAATGTACTTTCAAGAACTGATTACAATGGTACAACTACACTTTGACCTGACCTGTATACAAATAGGACTGTTACCGATCCTCTGCACTGGTAGATCTTAGTACTTTGTGAGTCACTGTTCTCATTAAGAACTTAATAAAAGGTATGAACACTTTCTCCTAAAAAAAAAAAAAAAGTACACATAGGTACAAGACGCATACAGTATCAGAGGTTTCATGAACCAGAGACCCAAGGTTAAATATGTATTAATGCAGCCCCAAATCACATTTACATTTTAGTGACCATATCAGATTATTGTTGGTTCACACTGAGTTTGCAATCAAACTACATCTCAAGTGTAATTTACATTATATATTTAACTACTGGAAAATTACATCTTTGTCAGCCTATATTTTTTATACTTTTTGAACCTAGGTGCTAATAAGCATTTGCATTATTCTTTTGATGTTTCATCTTTTTACTTTCTACCTACTCTATCAGCCCATTGTGTTCTTTGTGAACTGGAAGTCTGCTGTCACCTAATTTATGAATGTCTTCATTCATCTCCCCGAAAAAGATTTAAGTAGAAGCACCACAGCATGCCATGACGCAGCTACTCTCCAGAGGCTTCTTTTTTTTTTTTAACAGGTATTTTTTGAGTGACCACTGGCCAGGCTCTGAAGTAACTAACCTGTGACTGAACATGTACTTATCTTTCCCTGAAAGATATCATGTACAAATTGATCAATATCTTGCTGAAATCCACATATACTTTATGGGTAGTATCCTCTAGTCTACCAAATTAGTAACAAACATCAAAACAGGAATTTATGTTAGTTTGCATTGCTCTGATTTGTTTTTTTCATTCTTTCAAAAGATTTATTGAATGTATTCTAGGTGAGAAGTGCTGTTCTAGGGCAGGAACTACAATGGTGCGAACGACAAAATGATGCCCCCCTTACAGAGCCTGCAGTCTGGTAAGGGATCACAATGCTCATGCTGGCTCCATGTCATCACCACACGCCATGCCCAGTGTTCAGAAACTTCTATTGGATAATCCATTCTAATACTGTGCTAACTCTAAAAAACAAAGGGTTAGGGGTATTACTTGTTCTTTCCAAACTTAAATAGCTATCTAGTGATTAAGTTTGGCATTATTTGATCAACAGTAACAGTGGTGTATACTACCAAAATGGTGTCTAAGAAAACAGTCAAGAGTTTTTTTGTTAGTAAAGGAAGCAGAGCAGAAAAACAGAGGCCATCAGGAAGATTGCAGCAAACTCAAAACATTAAAAAGTAGTGTAATTTAATCTACTGAACATGAAGATAAATTTCACTTAATGAAATTCATATTATTCTCTCTTATTATCTTTGCAAATTCACTATTCTCACCAGAGGCATAAATCCCATTTGCATATTCCAAAAGGGAAGCCCTGGATCTAAATATGAGTCTCTGGCAACCAGGCTGAAATGTCTTCCACATTTAATCACGTAGTCCATCAAAAGGGCACATGGTATTGTAGAACTGACAATTCCACTGAAAAAACTGAGTTTGGTTTGTTTCGTGTCAATGAGGTTTTTTTTTTAAAGTAGTTTTCATCTGAATAGTCACAAATTCCATTTTCAATAGTCCATATCATAAAATGAGCTCATTTTCCAAGTCACTTTTCAAAAATCTATACACTACCTTGCTTACTATGCCTAATATCTAAAATAACAAAAGAGGCATACTGATTTGGGATTAACATGGTTTTAGGCCCATGCATTCATGACCTTCATCAGCATGGTAATATAAAAACAATTCATGAAGTACAATGTTAAATTAACACGAGTAGTTCTTTAGTTCTGCAGGACAGAAAAGTGATTTCCTACATAAGCTTAAAGACATAATTAAACATATATTTCATTTCTCTTTCAAGAATATTCTGTGACCATGTCTGATACAGCTGCAGGGAAAGCAGTTGGCAGCTGCCAGTCAAAAGAAAAACTATCGGTTTTTTATAAGCTACTTTATGGCTTTTCAAACTCTCTTTTTGTCTCTCCACCTCATCCTCCTCTGCCTTGATATTATTTGTTGAATTAGAAATTAGTGTTTTACTGGGGAAAATAATGTTGCTACAAGTAAAAACAAAAATTAAATAGTCAAATTAATGAGGATTTCTCTAATTGCTTTTTAGTTAGCCAGGAATTTTTGTTGACCCCTGCTCTGTGGTTCTGAGAGAAGCTGTTATTAGAAGAAAACTACATAGCTGCAAATTACATTTTTAAAAAACTGAAACTATTTGTACATCTCAGAGAAATAATATTACCCAGCATGGGAGCCAAGATTCTGAAAAAAGATCAGCACACTGTGAGTTTTTGATTACATGAGATTTAACAGAAATTATTCGTAGCACACATCATAAATGAGAACAAAAATACATTATTTGTTAAATCTTATATTTATATAAATATACAGTAAATATGTAGATACTTATATATTTATAAACATGTATCAAATACATGAATATATTTCTAAAATTTATATAAATGTCCATATTTTATAGATATAACTAGTAAATGTGAAAGAGCATATAACTCATAAATAAAACTGCCCATGACTCATCTATTTAACATAAACATAACTCTATGAAACAGTAGAGAAAATATGTTCCAACAATTATAATATTTTGCCTTTGACTATATTCAGATGTGAATTCTTTTGCACAGAGAGCAATGTGTTAGAAATTTCTATTACTTTTGCTTATTTATTGTCCTGAGTCTTTTAACATTAACAATTAGCAAAGGAGGAAATATTTTCTGTGAATTTTAAACATTCACAACTCCTCTTTACCTTCTTCTAAGCAGGTTAACTTTCTTGAAGTAGCAGGAGAAAAATAGAGGAAAAACACAATGGTTAATTTTGTAACTTGGGATAAATCTTATGGGTAGATAACTGGCTTACTTACTAACTAAAAACACAACTGTATAATTATCATTTGGTTTTATTGCTTCCTGCTATTTCCTTTTATCTAACATCATAATCAGCATTAGCTACTACACACAATGGTCACCCATAGCATCCATCTTAAGCAAAATTATGAAACTGACGATCATGTTTGTACTTTGGAAAATGTATAAGCCAATGTTTGGTAAGTCAGGCAGCTGTTCAAACTGAATCAGCAAGCACAGAGGATATGCAATGGCTTTTTACAGTCAGAGAAGTAGGTATAGGGGCAAATCCTGAGCAGGCCAAGCATCACATGAAGAGTGGACCACGAAAGATGCGGTCAACAGGCTCGGGTCAGCATCAGAGCAACAGAGTAAGGAGGTATTTGGAGCACAGGGAGAATGGTTTTGGGAGGTCCCCTGCCTCCTCAATGTCCCTCTTGTCAGCCCTGCCAAGACAGTCTTCATCAGAGCACTTGGTGTTGTGTGACACAACCCAGATCTTCCATCTTGAGCTTCTCTGTGTCTGAGGACTCACTCCTCGGTGTAGAGAATTCACTATTCTCTGAATATTCAGACAGTACAATCCCACCAGAGATAATATATATGAACGTATGTATATAATCTCTGCTTCACCCACCAGGGCCAAGGCCCTGTCTTCCCTATACACTGACTCCCCTGAATTTGATGTATCACAAGTCTAAGGATCTACTAAGTCCACACTGATTCTCTCTGGAAACTTCTTTTTCTTTCTAACTTAATAGATCTGTACTATACTATAAGATCTAGCCAGTAAGAGCCACTGTTTAATCATGATGTGTCTTAGACTCCCCAGTCCCTGCTCTTCCCTACCTTTCTTCCCTTAAATTCAAGGCTCTGCAATCTGGTTCTATAAATCCGAAGTTCTGTAAAATTCTTCTACTTAACACAAATTGCCTATATTTCACTTCCAAAGCTAGAAAATGGGCTGTGTTTCATTTCTAGATGCTACATTAAATTCTTTCAAGCTGACAGTGCTTTATTGTTTCCTAAAGTACCAAAATTAAAGAACGTAACATGTACAAGATAATGATTTCTTTCAAAGATTCTAATCATTTCTAAAAGTTTGCTATTTTTTCCAATTTATCTTTCTCTTATTTTCTGGCAAGTATACCCTTTTTAGCCTAGTTTTCCCATACTTGTCAAAAAATGGCAGGCAAGACAAGCTCCAGAACTCTCTCTAATGCAAACTTGAGTATATATGCCAGGGTCTTTCAACTCATGTTTACAAGCAGCATGCTACAGACACAGAAGTCTCACCTGCCATCTTATACAACATTTACTAAATGGGAGGCCAATTGAAAGCATAAAAATCTTATTTCTTTGGGCATTGGGCAGCATTGCAGTATTAGCACTGATTATTATTTGTGTCCAGATTAATTTGCTCTAGGAAGAGAAGATGCCCTTCCCAATCAATACAGTATACGTCACACTATAGAATCTCGTAAAATATTATGGATGAGATTACTGAGATCTCATCCATCTAGACTTTTTATATACTGTTTATTTAATTCAAATAGCATTGGTTTAAAATTAGTCAGTCTAGTCTTTGAATTTTTTTTTTTTTTGACATTTGCTTTGAGGTAGCCTTCTTAAGTTAAGAACACTGGAATAATACTGGAATCCAACCTGATATAAGAACCTACTTGCTGCTTATGTAATTTTAAATCACCTATTTCTTCTTCCTTTAGTATTTTTGCTTTCTAACAGTAAAAGAAACGGTATAAGAATCTGGCCCTTGGGGGTGTCTGGGTGGCACAGTAGATTAAGCATCTGACTCTTGGTTTCAGGTCAGGTCACAATATCAGGGTTGTGAGATTGAGCCCAGCATCAGGCTCCACATTCAGCACAGAGTCTGCTTTGGATTCTCTCTCCCCTTCCCTCTGCCCCCCACCCCCGTTGCTCATGCTCACTTGCTTGCTAGCTCTCTCTCAAATAAATAAATAAATCTTAAAAAAAAAAAAAAAAGAATCTGGCCCTTGGTCACAAACCATCTTGGGGAATTCCTCAATATTCTCACCCCAATTTCTGTTCAAGCAATGGAAAGTTAATCAATGATAGGATTAACAATTAGATTCCAGAGCTTCTAAAATACCTCCCATTACTCCACAGTCCCTTTCTCTTTCTCTCTCTCCCTCCCTCCTAAAAACATGTTACTGAAAAAACAAAACAAATCTAAGGACTGTATTTCTGAGGAGAAAGCCAAGGTCCTAGGGATGCTTATATCAGACTGTAGGGTCTGTATTTACAATTTCCCCAACTTCATTATTCAGATTTGTTCTCAAGCAGAGGAAGATGGACAGGAAGTGGCGGGAACTTCCAGTGATGACCCAGTCACTGCCCCACAGGACAGAAAGTAGAATGCTATGCTCTCAGGTAAGGGGAAAGGTTGGAAGGAGACAGAATGAGGGAGAAGGGGCATGAGGGGTGGCTGAGGGGCAGAGGCAGGAATGGCATCTCCCTCACTGCTCCTCATGCAGTGGTGAGCAGGTGACCCCAGCAGACACCTGCCAGGAGCACATTCACCCTGCCAGTCCCTGTGTCTCTCTGTGCCCCAAATTAGAAAGGGGATAAAGAGAATGTATTTCCCAGGGTGGCTGTGAGGATCAAATGAGTTAACATACATAAAGCTCTTAGAAAAGGGCCCAGCACACAATAAATCCTCACTAAATCATTTTTTAAGAAATACAGTATGGTATATAAGCAGTCCAAGGACATAAAATTTAGAAAGGGTTCGAAAATGATTTTTTAAAGCCTTGAGGGAGGAGAGGCATTATATGAGGAGAATGGTGTTCTTTATTGTCTCAAAATAAAGAATTTTTTAGGAGGCCTAGCAGACAGGCAAGGGAGCATATTTTTTTAATTTGCTTGTTTATGTTTTACAAAACATAAGTAAGACTAACTCCAGTCTTGTAGTAAATCAGTTCCTTCATATGGGCAGGGTCTGATGAGAATTAAAACATCTTGTCCATTGTTGCCCACTGTTCATTCCACGACAGGTCAATATTGCTTGTCCCGCAAGGACTGACTTAATGGCCTGCATCAGCAGCATATTGTGTGATTCATTTTTCTTTGCAGGAAAATCAGTCATCATTTTCATAAACATTTGCAGTCACCACTCATCTCTGCTGCAGTCATCCTGTGACACGTCCTCATTGTTGTTAAGCAGCAGAGTTGCTGCTCTGTCGGGACATCAGCCAGCCCAGGTAATCCCTGTGATGACTCCAGTAGAGAAACGAAAGCCCCAGAACACAGGAAAGCAGTGATTCCATCATGGTCAGGGAGGCAGGGACGCAATTGAGACCACAATGACAGAGACGTGTTTTACAGTGAACAGTGTGAGGGCACAGAGCAAATGAGGGGTCAGAGCAGAGTGGGAGATGAGCATGCAAGAATTCAGAGAGTATGATCATTGCTGGTAGGCAGAGATTTGCGATTAAGAGAAAAATGAGAACAGAATCTGTTGGTATGTCTGGGGATCCAGGTCTCTCTCTGAGTAGCCTTGTAACCACAAGCCCCTCTCACCACTTCTGTGGTCTGCTTTTCATCTATAAAAATAACAGTGGCCAGTAATTGTGCAACATTCACTACATGGCAGGCCCTGTTCTATCTGCTTTACATGTGTGGACTCTATTATCACAACCGCCTCAGGACATAGTTACAAAAAATTCTGTCATCATCGTAGCCCATTTTTACAGAAGCGGAAACTGAGGAACAGAGATTAAGTAATTTGCCCAACGTCCCCCATCCAGACAGCAGAAGAACCAGATTCCCACCTGGGTACCCTACCTCCAGGGCCCATGTTTATACCACCTTGCCTCTCTGAAAAGGTAGAGAACCAAACTATAAATGAGTAATTTGAGAGGGGAAAAAAGACAGACCATTCTGTTTCTTTCATTTCCAACCCTTCATAAACCAATACTATTGAAATACTGTTACAAATAGGAAGTACTAGAAAAATGATCACAGGACTAGATGTTTCTGTGATGTCAAATACCATAAAAGTTTCTAAGTGCTTTCCATCTCTGTACTTACTGCAAACCAATGAACAATCCATGACACAGGATCGGTCCATCGACCATGCAGTCCTAGACTGATGGTCTCTAAACTCCAGCTCTGTGGTTGTGAAAGGCAAATTTTGCAAAGCTGTCCAGGTATCCCCCTTCTCTACAAAAACTCGCTTTCACTAGAGGTTAGAATTCAACCTGAATAAAGCACCTAACACAGGTGCCTGCTTTAGGTTAGATATCTTCCATTGATTTACAAGCAATTGCTGAGCATGTGCTTTGTTTCTGGTGTTCTATCACATGTGGAGGATGTAAGGATAAAGATACAGCCTTCTCCGTGAACTCAGACTCTAGAAGGGAGGACAAAAAAATACATCCCAGATGATACAAGACTGCCCCAAGTGCTGAAGACATTTAAAGCTGTAAGAGCTTTCCTTCTCAGGTCATCCTTTTCACCAGCTGAGTATAGGATGGGGAGGTGTCAGGGTGGTATAAAAATGGAATTTCCAATCAAGTAAGAGCATCAGTTGGGCTCTAGCCTTCTCCATGCTACAGCAACTCTGGCTCTCTCTCCTTAACATTACCACCAATGAGGTCTGCGAAGCCCCAGATATCTATGTGTACCCTATAACTAATCGTCTTGACACCATGGCACATCCTGGGCCTTTTTTTTTTCCTACCTTGATCTGGTTCACTGTGATGACGTCTTGTGTGTTGCATATAAGTAAGTGACAGCTCAGCAACCGATGGCCTCTAGAGTCTCCTGCACTTAATATTGAGGCCCTGCTATAGGGTCTAGAGTTCTACTTCCCATCACCAAAGAGGAATGCCATCAAGGCTGATGCTTTCCATCTCAATATCTCAAGTCTCCTAACTTCTCCTATTCTTCCATTGTGCTTGCCTCATTTCCCTTGTCCAGAACTCAGGCCTTAGTTCAAAGGGCTCCTACTTTCCTTGCCTTTGTCCCTCTTGATTAGAGACTGAACTGATCCTCTGACCTTCGACCAGCTGATACTTTTAAGGTGTTTTTTTTTTTTTAAAGATTTTATTTATTTATTTGACAGAGAGAGAGAGAGAGCAGGAACACAAGCAGGGGGAGTGGGAGAGGGAGAAGCAGGCTTCTAGTGGAACAGGGAGCCCGATGCGGGACTTGAGCTCCCCATTGAGCAGAGAGCCTGACACGGGGCTCGATCCCAGGACCCTGGGATCATGACCTGAGCTGAAGGCAGATGCTTAATGAATGAGCCACCCAGGCGGCCCACTTTTAAGGTTTTTGACATATTCTACCTAAGTGCCTTCCACAAAGCATGTACCAACATTCCCACCAATAGCACCAACAGTGCCAATTTTCTGGCACTCTCACCTAAACTGAGTATAAGGAAATGTATGGTGGGTGGTGGAAGTCTCTCACAGTTGTTGGACTGACAGGTTTCAGATAAGCGAAGTGAGAAGCTAGAATGAACCATGCAGTACTGGGTGAGAATCAGTCCTAAGTATGAGTTCATGTTTAGCTTACTACAGACACGGATATAGACAGAAAAATAATATCGATATATAGGTACATATGTGGTACTACAGATACATATTTCATAACACGGTCCGCTAAAAGGGCGTAGAAATAACAACACCCAGTAGCAACAAGTACACCTAGGGCCCAGATCTTGGTTTCTAATACCATTCTCCAGGAAAAGGAACCAGGACTTCTTGAGAAAATGGCTGATTCTGGAACTGGGGCATTAAATACACAAGAAAAGCATGGAGCATCTTAACAGCACCAGAAAGTAAGTGCGTGCTAAAATACAAATGATGGGAGCCTGCCGGAGAGTCATAGGAGCCAACCTGAAAGAAAGCTGGGACAATTTGACTGACAAAATAAATATTGGATTATAACCCAAAGTATACCATGAATATCCACAAGTCCATACTAATATAAATCAATGATTAAATAAATAAATAATGGAGAAGAGACAGCTCTCTGTGCAGAAGAATTCCAAATAATTATGTAGATACACTGCCCTCAACAAGGTGGGACGTAACTCCCCACTCCTTCAATGTGGGCTGCATAGTAACTTCCTTCCAAATAGTAGAATATGGAAAGGGGAAGAAAAGAGTTATTTACAGTGGAGAAACCTGAGAATACTACCAGCTGACCAAGGCTGACATCAACAGTGATGAGCCATGTTGATTGTACGTATCCTGGATATGATGCGATGAGAATGGTACTTTACCTCTGTGGTCTTCTCCCCAAAAAACCATAACTCTTGTCTAACCATAAGGAAAACATCAGACAAACCCAAATTGAAGAACATTCTACAAAATACCTGACCGGGACTCAAAATTGTCAGGGTCATCAAAAACAATGAAGTGTGAGAAACTAAGAAGACATGCTAACTAAATGTAATGGGAAATGAATGGGAAAAGGACATTAGGTATAAACTAAGGAAACCCAAATAAAGTATGGACTTCAGTTAAAAATAATGTATTAATATTGGTTCATTAGCTGTGACAAATGTTCCACAGTCATGTAAAAGGAAACTGAATATAGGGTATATGAGAACTTCCTGTAATAGTCTTGCAACTTTTCTATAAATATAAACCTATTTTAAAATAAAAAACTTTATTAAATTTTTTTAAAAGGTGTAGAAAGTACATGGAGTTCAATAAATAGTAGCTCTATTATTTTTTAAATGATTTTTGCGATTTTGAGAAGTGAAAGGAAACATTTTTGTTGTTGTCATTTTAATTTCTTTGATTATTAATGAGGCTGGCCTTGCAAAAATATTTGTCTTTGCTTTTCATATTCATGTCCTTTATCTGGTTTTTGTAGCTTCTTGCTTCTTCTGATTTATCTGGCCTCTCTAGGGTGATCAAACTTCCCAGTTTGTCAGGGACAGGTCTAAATTATGTCTGCTGTCCCAGCTAATGATTAATAGGAACCCTTTTAATTTCGAAAGATAAATTGTGGGGCGCCTGGGTGGCTCAGTCGTTAAGCGTCTGCCTTCGGCTCAGGTCATGATCCCAGGGTCCTGGGATCGAGCCCCTCATCGGGCTCCCTGCTCCGCGGGAAGCCTGCTTCTCCCTCTCCCACTCCCCCTGCTTGTGTTCCTGCTCTCGCTATCTCTCTCTCTGTCAAATAAATAAATAAAATCTTTAAAAAAAAAGAAAGATAAATTGTATGGTCACCCTCCTATGTCCCACTGCTGCCCTCACGTTGTTTGTATTCTCCCACTGAACTGCTACCACTCCAGCTGCTAATCTTTACTCTGCCCCTTTCCGCGGCTGGTGCCCAAAATATACCTTGACAATTAAACGGGGCAAGTTTTTTGGTAGCTAATAGTGTCTGCTTCAACTACACTTTATAGAAGGTAAGATCTCAATATTAATTACAACTCATTTTCGTACTGCAATACCTAACTTTCCACACTGGCAAGAACAGTGTTCTAAATGCGTGCAGGTCCCTTTCCCACACTCTTGTGTTCTGAAGGACAGTTTCCTCCGCTCCTGTCCTCTGAGCTGGACTGCATTCAATGCCATGCCCAAAATGAGGCATGATGGTACAGAGCTGTGGACACCCATTTAGTCCCCCTTCCGGCCACCTTAGGAAGACATCCTGCCCTCTCATTCTTCCTTCCTTCCTTCCTTTATTCCCCCTTCTGCCTTCCTCTCCCTTCCATTTTTCTTCCTTTCTTTTTTTTACCTTTCTTTCTGTTACTTTCCCTTTTCCCTCTATCTCCTTTAGTTTTGACAAAAAGGAAGTTGTTTAATGGTTCAATTTCTTCCCCCTTTTATTTATTAGGCAAATAAACTCACTGAAGAAAATGAGAAAATACAAATAAGCTAAAAGAAAAAAAACCTCCACATCCATAGATAACAATTACTAACATTTTTATGTATCTCTCTATGTATCTGTTAGGGGCAGTATATACCACTGTGCAAAGCGCTGCTGAAGTCAGGATGTTCCCGACTCTCACACGTACTGGCCATGTGACCTTGAGTAACTTACTTAACCTAAGCCTCAGTTTTCACATCTGTAAAATGAGGATAAATGGTGTATTATTTATTATTAAAATACATCATATTATTATTTATGTCGGGAGAAAACAAGACAATATATGTAACTCACTTAAAACAGTGCCAAAAATAGAACAGGTACTGAATAAATGGTAGGTTCTACTAATAATACATGTTTTGTCAAACATGAGATCATACCAACATTCCAAATTTGGTACCCTGGTGTTTTGCTCAACAAAACATGGAAATTTGTGACTAAATATAGGTCTACATTCTCATTTTGCGTATTTATTTTTTTGTGCTGCATTTTTATTTTGAAATATAATGAGGGAGATGCCTGGGTGGCTCAGTCAGTTGAGTGCCCGACTCTTGGTTTGGGCTCAGGTCATGATCTCAGGGTCAAGAGATCGAGTCCCGCACTGGGCTCCGTGCTCAGCTCAGCAGGGAATCTGCTTGAGATTCTCCTTCTCCCTCTCCCTCCAGCCCTACCCCCCGCTCATGCTCGCATGTGTGTTCTCTCTCTCTAAAACAAATAAATAAATGAAATATAATGAGGAAAACTGTATGTTAAAAAATAATGACTGGACAGGATAGAGTACCACTACTTTAGAAACTCCCGGAGGATTATCATTTCCCCACGAATTATCACCTTTCTCTCACTTCTGTCTCACAGGAAAACAGAGCCACTTCACAGGGTAGAAAGGCGGGGTCATCGGTGTCCTTGGTAGCCTCTTGCTCTTGTGAGCAACAGCCCTTCCAAACCAGATGCACCTCAGGGCCAGGACTGAGCTAGAGGCCAAATGAGCTCCAAAGAACAACCAGAGCCAGTATCGATCACCAAAGTAAGAATTTAAGGTGGTCTTTGTAATTTGATTTGAACAACTGTCTCTTCTGCTTTTGCTGTTCTGTCTGGGAAAGTGTGGTTTTTTGTTGCCCTTGCTGGTTTTGTTTGTGTTGTCCAAGAGCAGGGGTTCGGCCTATTTCTCATAATTGAGAAATAAGAAACCAGAAAACAGTAGAGAAATGTAATTTCTGGTTACTCTTAGAAAATGGAACCTTGGAAACAAATTCAGGAGTGGAATCAATACAACACAAAGAGAAGGTATTGAGTTCCTCAGTATTTGACTAGATTTTCCTTAGAGAAAAGTTTGGGCAGGCTAATTATTTGGGGACACAGATATGTATGTGTATTCTTTCAGGGTTCCAACATAATAGTAACAGCCCTCTGCACTACGACATACAATACATTTCATAAGTAGTCTGTATGTTTCTGAATATATTTTTCATATCACATTCTATATATTAAAAAAGTATATGAATCAATTAAAGGAGCCTTGATGATATAAATCCTCCTATCAGTTAACTGGTCCATTTCATCTGTTAGAAGAAGTCCCCAACAGCGAGAGCTAACAGAGTCCCTGGTGTTCTAGGCAATGATAAAGACCTGTTGAACTGGGATTTG
This sequence comes from Leptonychotes weddellii, assembly GCF_054177405.1. Classification (NCBI taxonomy): domain Eukaryota; kingdom Metazoa; phylum Chordata; class Mammalia; order Carnivora; family Phocidae; genus Leptonychotes; species Leptonychotes weddellii. The sequence continues at coordinate 13,587,948 of NC_138381.1, read as the reverse complement.
AAGGTAAATTGCTATAAAATATGGTATGAAACTCTATATTCAGTTACAAGTCATGTGGAGAAAGGGTCTTCAAAGGATCCCTCAGCATGAAGCACATCTATGAAGGGCTTACTAAGCACCAGACACTGTTCAAAGTGGTTCACACGCTGTCCTCACTTCATCCCCCAGACACCCGTGAGGGAGCTATTATGATGACGTGAGTCTCACACACAGGGAAACTGAGGCCTGGAGAAGTTACATCACCGATCAAGGGCCCACACAGCAAGCAGGTGGCAGACTGGCATGAAAGCCCCACCCTCGGCCACTTGTCTCTGCTGCAGGACTTGGCCTGGCGCTGTCTGTGGACAATCGCTGGGCAGCCCAAGCACCAGGATCAGACCCTGCCTTCTCAGTCTTCAGTGTCATGCCATTTCTTCCTGCAGTTCACTAGTTACTGAGCTAAGACTGATGAAAAGGATTAATGTAACACAAATGAAAATCATGACATATGAGGCCATTTTGACCCATAAAGTAAACAGTTACTGAATTCATCCCAGTATTTGTATAATTCCACAGTTCTTTCACTAATACTTTCTCTTAGGTGTCCACAATAAGGACTGAGAAAGAAAACACAACTGAGGTCCTATGTTTACCCCTTTGCTGAGATAGGGGCTGAGGACAGGACTAAAAGTCAAAACAGTAATATAAAAACAACAACGAAGCACTCTCTCACCATATTAGACAACTTTATATACATTCTCATTATATTTTTACAATTCTTAGAAGTGTTACTATCTTTTTTCTACAGATCAGGAAATTGAGAGACTCACAGAGGACAGATAATTATTCAAATCCCCCAGCTGGGTTCGGAGCCCGGCCTCATCATTTACTATCTCTGGGACCTCAAGCAAAGCTATCATTCTGCCCAAGACCCCGTCCTGCCTCTTGTGTGCTACCACACCCCGGCCAGTCACAAACAAAACTGTGATGTGGGCGTGATGCCTTCAGTGCCTCCCGTTAGTCCAAACCCCGCTCTTTTTCCTCCTTTCAACGTTCCCATTTCTCCCAGGTTCCCAGGGGTCTCCTTCTGTCCAGGTTCTCCTTGGCAGGCAGGAAAATGCCACTGCCCTCCCCAGGATAATTCACCACGTAAAGTGGGTCAAATATGATATGGTTGAGGTATGATGCTGGATGCAGGTGGACAAATATGAATAGGAAACTGGCCCTTGCAAAGAATCCACAGTAGAGCCAGGGAAAGCAGCAAGGATACTATTATCCTACATTGGGGGATAGGTGGAAAAAGGTCAGTTTTTTAAGATCTATCTAACAGCTTTATTGAGATATATTCACATACCATATAATTCACCCATTTAAAGTACACAGTTCAGTGTTTTTTAGCATATTCACAGAGCTGTGCAACCATCACCACAGTGAATTTTAGGACATTTTAAACACCTCCCAAAGAAATCCCGTACACATTAGCCAACACTCCCCATTCCCATGCACCTCCTACACCAGCCCTAAGCAACTGCTAACCTACCTTCTGTATCTATAGACTTGCCTATTCTGGACACTTTATATAAATGGAATCGTATAATATGCAGTCTTTTGTGTGTCTCTTAGCATAATGTTTTCAAGGTTCACCCATGTTGTAGCCTGTATTAGTACTTCATACCATCTTACTGCTGAGTAACATTCCATTGTATGGATATATCACATTTTTGCCCCACCATCAGCTGACCAACAGTTGAGCTGTTTCCACCTTTTGGCTATTATGAATAATACTGTTATGAACATGAACATTCATGTACAGGTTTTTGTGTGGACATAGGTTTTAAATTCTCTTGAGACTATGCCTAGGAGTGGAATTGTTGGGGTACAGGACAACGCTACATTTAACCTTTTTTGGAAATGCCATATTCATTTCCGAAGTAGCTGCAGCATTTTCCATCCCCCAGCAATGTACGGGGGGTTCTAATTTCTCCATATCCTCACCAACACTTGTTATTGTCTGTCTTTTTTATTCTAGACATCCTGGTAGGCTGAAGTGCTAGCTATCTCACTGTTTTGATTTGCATTTACAAATGAATGATGAAGTTTGGTTTTAGACACCTTGAATGTGAGACGCCTATGAAACATCTAGAAAACTTCTGGAAATGCAGCTTTAAGTTTAGTAGAAAGTCTGAACTGAAGATAGATGCAGTATTTACTCTTGGAAGTCATCAGTGTAATAATGTAAAAGAAAGCATTTTTGTTTGTGGGACTCAGGCACTATGGTATTAAGTGGAAACTATATGGGACATGGGATTCTCCCAAGAATTACAAATTGTACCACAATGGATAACTACTAACTCTACTCACACCCAAGACTAGCCTCATCTAAACAAATTATAATCAGGCTTTTCCTGTGTTGTGTTATGTTTAGAGACTTCCTGATGGTGGGGAAGGCTGCACAGCTAGGGGTTAAAAGCTCAGCCTGTTGGGTTTAAATCCTGACTTACACACTACATAGCTTCCTGACTTCGGGACATTTTACTTAATCTCTCTAAGACTGTTTCCTTTGCTGGAAATGAGGAATACACATCTGTACCTACATCCTAAGGTTACTGTGAGGAATAAAATAAATAAATAAATAAAGTAACAGGACCTGGCACATAGTAGGCACTCAAAGTTGAATGCATGAATGAGGGAATGAATCAGTGAATAAAATGGAATGAATGATTGAGTTAATTAATGAAAAGTACTCAGCACAGTGTCCTGCACTTAGTAAGTATTCAACAGTTACCATTAATTCGCCATATGTGCGAGCAATAAAGATTAATGTGCAGCAAGGGCAACCGTTCCTTTGCTACCCTCATGCTCTGACCAGAATGAGACATGAATGGAAGATGTCTTTATATGTCCTGCCCAGCCGGCAGGTGGCTCCCTGTGGGCCTGTCAGACGGCAAGAACTCATGTCCACAGTCTCTCAGCTCTTTCAGCCAAGTAAACGTGATTTGTGAGCCGCCATGCCCATCATCCTCTTCCATCCGGCCATTTATGGCCCTTGCAATTTCACTCTTGATGAGAATGCATAAAATATTACTGGCCCTGTGTGCTTACTGTATCATATACGGAACTTACAATAGACATTATTAAATATTGTTAAATGAAGAACTGAATAGGCACACGAAAATGACTGCATGGTGAAAGGATTCATTAACCCCACTGATGCCACAGACAGTAACTGTGACATTTCTCTGATTTCTCCCTGCACAGAAATCATTGTTAACTGGTTCAAAGGGGCCAGGCAGAAAGGAAGTTCAGGGTCAGGAGCCCCGGCCCTGGGGTCAGGAGCCCGGGTTCGCTACTGGCTCTGGCATTCACATTACCTAGAGCAAGTCACTTTACTTCTCTAGCCCTCAGTCTCATCTATAAAATGAGAGGCTGGACAGTACAGCTTCTAGGGTCCTTTTAGCTCTGGCATTCTTTAACAGAAGATACTCAATGGAGAATTTACTTCTACTACTCTTTTCTCCCTTCAGTGGATTCTCTATTCATTTTATCCACACTGTGTTTTGGGACAGGGTTGATGAAATGTTAAACACAAAGAACCTCAAGGCAGAGCTGCCTAAATTGCTATCACTTGGCACACCTGCCCCAACCAAGCACAGAAGACCAGGGCAGGAGAGTGAGGTGCAGTGGATGACCAAGAATGAGTATTCTGAAGCTAGAAAGTCCCATCAGTGGTATCTCAACAGGATCATTTCAGCTCAGCTGGCAGGTCTCTAGCTCCTCCATATTCAAACGTGCTTAGGCCTGCTTCCATCTCCCTTGGGCACTGGTCTCTGCACTACGGCTCCATCCTTGAGTGCCCTTCCGCCTGGATCTCCTGCTTTCTTTCCCCTGGACTCTGCTGACATTGACTGCTCCCAATGGACACAACAGATTTATTCCCTGGCATTGTATGTGCTCAGATGTGAAGATGGAGACAGCAAAAAGAGAGGGGCTGATTCAGAGAAGACAGGGAGGTGGAGAATAATTCTGGAGAGGGTCCTGGCCCTCCCCCAAGCACGTGTGCTCCTGCTTGAGGGACTTCAACACACTTGACACAGGAAGACAGGCAGGCAGAGGTCACCTTTAACAGACAAATCCATAGGGCAAGCCAACCAAAAATATTCAGCGTATTTCACATTTTTTTGGTATGTTATTTCAAATCAATTTTTCTGATAAGTGCTTGTAGATACTGAGAGAGTGGTATATATTCATTTTTAACAAAGAAAAAGTATTTTGTGACTGTCATACTTCCTAAATAATAAAGTGGCAGTGTTCAAGGGAAGACCTATCAAAGAAAGGAGCTATGTTAACAATCAACCACAAAAAAACAATGTCTAGATTCTAAAACTCTCAGAGAAGGGTGTGACGTATATGATACAGGTGACATACCATATATAATAGGGTGTTTAGAACACTTTTCTGTGTAGCCTGTTATGTGCAAGCAGAGTCCTGCATTTCTATAATAAAATTAATTTATTCTCTTGTTTAGTTGTTTCAACTCATTTTACAGCTCAAACTAAAAACCATTTTTATAATGTTTTTTTCCTATTTCTACAACACTGTAAACCCAAGGTAACCCTACTAAAAGGGAAGTAGATAAAGTTATAAAACCAAGAGAAGGAGAAATATCACATAACCCCCAAATGTGAACAAAAAGAGGAACAGGTGAGCTGAACAAAAAAATGAAAACATTTTCAGCATATGCCTATTCCAAATAATGTATGTTTCAAGAAAAAATTAGTAATTCCATATTCATCCCAGCATATCAATTGCCACGAGTCTTTAATAGGCTGTTTTGCTTTTTTCGGCAACAAATTCTTCATTGCATTAATGAGTTTCATCAAGTATTTCAGAAAAGAGTTTCCCCCATTTTGCCTTCTGAATAGCTCTCCCTGTGGTCAAACATTATTCCTATTTCTTCATTTCTTTCCTATAATAGGATTACACATCATTCCCTTGCCTTAGGACTTTGCTGGGCCTCCAGCAGTTTAGGTCAACTCCACACCACCACACTGATTTTTGGCTTGGCCACGCAACTTCCTTTACAGAACAGAATATTGGTGGACATGATGTGAACAAAGACTTTAAATCTGCTCACATATTTTAGCTTGACTCTTGTGTTTCTGCCACCTGCTGTGAGAAAGCCATGTCCAGGGTAGCCCTTGACCCTAGAATGAGGGACACTTGGAACAGTCCTGAATCCTACCCTCAGCCTGAAGGAGCCAACCTCCTATCTGTGAGGGAAATAAAAATAAAAAAGAAATATTGTAAACCATTAAGAGTTGGGAATTGTTTGTTATACAAGCTTTATTGTAGCCAAAGCTGACTAACATACATATCCTCTGTATCACCTTTCCATTGCTACAACTATGCTCTATAACAAAGCAACACAAAACAGAGAAAACAATGACCATTTGTTGTTATTCATAAGACTAACATCAGCTGGATGGATCCAGCCTCAGCTGGGTTCAATGACACTTACTCATGCATCTGTAGTCAGCTTCAAGCCAGCTAGGAACATTTTCTAATCTTGGCTAGACTCTTCAGTTTATCTGGGAGCTTGGCTGCCGGGATGGGCTTACTCAGCTCCACCCCACAAAGCCCCTCACCCTCCAACGGACGAGGCTTGTTCTCACAGTATAGTTGAGTTCAGAGAGAGAGAGAGAGAGAAAGCATACAAGGCCCAGCCTTTGAACTTCTGCTTGAGGCCGCTCTCACTTCTGCTGCCTTCTACTGACCAAAGCAGATCATAAAGTCATCCGGATTCCAAGTAGAGGAAGAAAACTACACCTCTTAATGGGCGGAGTTACAGTCAGATTACAGAAGATATGGATACAGGGAAGGGTGGAACTTTAGAAAGAACCAAATTAAGGGCTTGGGCTCATCCAGATACTCTATCCTTTTTATTAGGTGAACTAAATAAGTAATAAATATAAACTGGACACAGGTGTTCAATAAATTACACTGAAGTTGGTGAGACAAAGAAACACTGAATGGTCTTCGTGCCCATAAAATATGGCCATGCTAACAGGAATGGGACCTAGTACCTTCAGTAAAGCCACGGCCTTTTAAGTATTTAATAGTACCCAACTTTGATTCTGCCTTCAGAATTCTTCAACATTCCTATATTCTATTTATACTGTAGAATATTTTACATTTAGTAAAAATGCCTTATTTTTCACTTATACACTTATGTTCTTCTTATATTCTCTCACCCATCATGCCTTGCTTAAAATTCTAAATTCAACTGGCTTTAGACTGAAGAAATGAGGACACCAGCATCCCATCTCTCTCAGCTCAAGAGCCATAAGATCTTATGCTATTTTATGCTAAGTAAATAAATAAAAACCAAGCAAAATGCAAACAAAACTCAGAAAGCACCAAGCAAAGGCCTGGTCATGTGGTCATGGGAATCTGCCAGGCAGGGTTTCTGTTTTAGAATATCACAGTGGTTTCCAGAACTTTACCCAAGTCTGTCTAACTGAAGTCTTACTCAAAACCAAGTCTTACGCATCACAAGTACTCTCTTATAATTCCCTATTTCAATTAGTGTACTTTGTACAACACAATATATTCAAGGCTTTAAACCAATGAAAACCTGGCATCAAGAAATCTGACTAAAACTGGAGACTAGTGTGTGCTTTCCGAGAAGTCAGATCAAAAACCATTTTGTAAAATTTGTAAGGATTAGAGGGAGCAGTGAAATGACAATCTTTGTAACAAGAAGATCACTGAACCATTAGAAAACCAAAAGGCAGTTTCTAAAGCAGGATTAGGTTAATGATAATTCATCTCTGAGCAGTTAGCAGTGGTACACAGGGCTGGGCCTCTGAGACACCCTCTTACCCCTCGCTGGTTTGTTCTCAGGTCTATAGATTTAATGGCTCCCCAGGTTCCTGGAAAAACAGTGCCTGACAGATTGGCACTGTGGCTTTGCTGTGCATGAAAGAACTTTGGCATAGTCACCTGTCCTCCACTCTCCTCTCCCAATCTCATCACTCAGCAGGTTCAACACAACAAGTTTTTAGTGATTTTATGAGGGAGAGGATATAAGAGAAGACTCCATGAATGGATGGAAGAATAAAGGAAAGAAAAGGAGGAGGATTCTTAATCACACCCCAACCAGTCCTTCTTCCTCCTAGGGCTGAGCTACAATCATGCTTGTTCAGTGACCCCCATGATTCTAAGGGGATATCAAATCAAATGCCTCTAGAGGCCAGCAGGCAACATAAATAAAGTGGGCCCAAATGGGTCCCTTGGGTTCCCTAACGGTATATGCCCAATATAAAAGGGATAGTCACTTCTCAGTTCCCTCTGAGTGTTGCCATGTAGGAATATGGGACCTCAAGACATCAGATGTTGAAGGAACACAAAACAAAGGCGTGATTAAGAAGTACTGGAAATGTAGAAATTTATGCAAAAATCTTTCCACTTAAAATGTTGACAACAGTTCGCAGGCCAAAGAAAACATATCTGCAGGCTGGATACAGTAAGATGGTTCCCTAATTTGCAATTTACACTTTAGAGCAAGCTACTCAAAGTGTGACCCACAGACCTCTCCACGAACTATTTGTTCCCAATCTGTGACAAGACAGGGAGACAACACTAGAATGTAAATCATGTAAATCACTAAGAAAACCATATAGTTCAGCTGACATCTTTTCCACAGTGAGATTTTCTTTATAGAGGACACAGGGCACTGATGTCTATTCCAGCACAAGCCCCTTATCTCATTGCAAGTGGCATTTTTGCTAGCGTTACTCTCTGGACAAACTTTCAAGGACCTTTATCATGGCGCGGTCTCAAAGACTTGAATGGACCCATATCTTGGCTCCCTAAAGCCCAGTACCCTGTAAGGGATGGAAAGGAGAAAGGGGAGACAAAAACTCCTGTAGGGTCTGGGAAGTTGCATATGGATGGTGCAAGACTAAGCCAGGCAAGGAGGACCCGCCTGTTCTCCAGTGGAGCTGCGTGTACAGTGTGGGCAGGCAGGATGGTGGGCAGCCTCCCAGGCCACTTATGCTTTTCCCTCTCTCTCCCCCCACCCTTTTTTTTAAGATTTTATTTCTTTCTTTATTTGAGAGATAGAGCACAAGCAGGGGCAGGGGCTGGGAGAGAGGGAGAAGCAGGGAATCTCAAGCTGACTCTGCCCTAAGCGTGGAGCCTGATGTGGGGCTCGATCCCACGAACCTGAGATCATGACCTGAGCCAAAACCAAGAGTCAGACATTTAACTGTCTCAGCCTCCCAGGCTCCCCTTTCCCTCTCTTAACATACCCAACACCTGCACTCTCTTAGGCACATAAGAGTTTTGCACTTGTAGCTAGTCAAGGTATATTGTATGTCATGGATGCTCCTTCTAGTGGGACTTGTCTGTTTGTTTATTGTCTATCTCCTCATCACTGCCACCCCTTCCCCAGGCCCCACCATAGATTATAAGCTCCAGGAAGATAGGGGGTCTAGACCAGTGACTAGTACATAGTAGATACTCTGTAAATATCAAATGAATGACTGATGTTATAGCAAAGGTACAGAAGACAGGTGAACACATCATGCTAATTAGATAGGTAAAACAATTTTTAAAAAAAAAGTTTCCAGAGGCTGACATATACCTTTCTAAGGAGCTGTTAAGTATATACCTTGTTATTATGTCCAGGCCAAAAGAGATGCTCAGTAGCCATTAACTATGGAATGGGACATGTTCAAAGGGCAAGATCCTTGAAAAGACTGACATTGGTAGATATGGGAAGAATTCAGGATGCGGGTTCCCAGACATCGAGCTAGTAAATTACTGATTGATAATCTTTTGAGAAAAGAATAATTTCCTATCTAAGGAAATTTGAGAGAGATTCAGCCCAAAGATGGAGGACCAGTGGAGGACCACAAGTCTATGCAAGCCAAAGGGTGCGGCTCATGTGAATGATGGGAGAGATTTTCATCTCCCCCTTCTTTAGTGCAATTCCTAAAACTAATCCTGCTTATCAATCATATTACGTCCCTTTCAGTCTCTCTACCTTCCTTGTTCTCTCACAACTTCAAATCCATTATGGTGGAGTTTTGTAGCCTTTTCTAATATTTAGAAACTCATTATTTTTCTAATCTCCTAAGCCTATTCCCTCCTATTCTCAGTACTAGTGGAAGAAAGGGGTTGCTCTAAATGTTTTTTTGAAGTCTTTTTCTTACTCTCATCATTCAAAAGTTTCTTCTATTGCAACTTATATTAATTATTAATATCATCCTTCCTGAAACTTCATCACCATCTCTACTAGAACCTTCCTCTAACTGCATCCAAGGTTTCAGTGCTTATCTCAGAATTTTTAAGTCTGCCCTACTCCTGCCAGTAGCCATAGTAAGTTCAGGGGTATCATAGTAATGATCACATATATAATTAGTATGTTACTACTTGTTGAGTACCTACCATGTGCCAATCACTCTGCTAGTGCTAATCTGTCTTACAGACAGATTCTAATCTCCAACAACCCTGCAAGGTAGGTTTCATCCTCCGTTTACACAAGAAGAATGCATGATTCAGACCAGTTCCATAACTTGCCCAAAGCCACACATTTAGTTAGCCAATGGAACCAGAAGGTAAACACAAATATAACTGATGCCACAGCCCAAGCTCCTCCCAGGCTTCCCCAACAATAAAAAGAAGAGCTACCATTTGCTAATGACTATCACAGGACAGCGACTGACTTTATACCAATTATTTCTAAATTGCACAGTAATCCCTGAGGTCCATATCATCCACACTTTCAAGACAGGACAAATGGAGCTCAGAAACATTCTAAGTCACACAGGTGGTCAAAGATCTGAACTCAGATCACCCTGTGTCCAACGTTTTTGCTCTCTGGACAGACCACACTGACATACAGAAACATCTCTCTGTTGACCTTGCTGAAACCCTGCTCCCGTTTTCTGTTGCTGCACACAAACCACCCAGATTTAGTGGCTTAAAACAGTAATAATCGCACATTTTCCTCACAAATCCACAATTTGGGCAGGGACCAGCAGGAAAGGCTCCTCTCTGCTCCACATGGCAGCAGCCTGGATGGTGCAACCAAAGGCTTGAGGATCTGCTTCCCAGAGGGTTCCTTTCGGGACTGCCAGAGTACTGCTGGATTTTAGCTGGGAGCTCGGCCCGGGCGGAGAGCTGGTTCACACTGTCAATGCCTCTCCCCATAGATCTTTCCATGTGACCCGGGCTTCCTCAGAGCACAGTCACTGGGTTCCAAAGAGAAGCATCTCTCAAGAGAGCCCGATGGAAGTGACACTGCCTTTTGCGACCTTGTCGCACAAGCTACACAGCATCACTTCCAGCACATCGTTAGAAGCCAGTCCCTGGGACCAGCCCATATTTAAGGGGAAGTGTATTCAACTGCGCCTCTTATGAGAAGAATATCACAGAACATGCACACCTGTTTTAAAATCGCCACACACACTGCCCCCCACCCTCTCACCCATTTCATCTCTGTTCTGCTAAACTAGCCATGAGAATAATGCACTTCAACCACCTCAGCATCGCTGAGGAAGGCACCAAACACAAGACTTTGACTCTAGGGCTCCCACTCTTAAACTGTTTCCTACTCTCAACTCTCTCCCACTACCTTACTGCTCCTGAACTTAACCTTCATCAAGAACTCTAATCCCTTTCTTCACATTCTTCAAGTCCTTCATCTCTCAATTTGGGCTCCAGAGTCAGGAATTTCACTGCTGCCTCTTCTGGCATCTTATAATTCTTCACATCTCCTTCATTATCTACACCCTTTCCATCACCTTGTCATCTGTCTTCCTTTCCCACAATTCCTCTCAAATTATTTACTCAGAAATTACCAATTACCTCCTAATCCCCCTAATTACCTGCTCTCTTCTCTCATTTTCCTTCCTAATTCTGCATCACCTGATATGGTTGTCTACTCTGTCTTTAAGTTTTTCCCTTTTTCGTATCCTGCGATACGTTTGCCTTGCCTCAATTCCTTTCAGTTTAACAGAGGAGCCCAAACACTAACAGGAAGGCCAGTCCTAAAAGCAGAACGAGGGTAAGCATATGATGAATGCTAGCACAGCAAAGCAAGCTGCCATATGTGTAAACCAAGTGACTGTGTTATCCTCACAAGGGGCATGAGACTGAGATGAAAATACTGCAATGGCCAGGATTTGTAAGTCTCACAGAAGTATCTGCCCCAACCACTGGGATCATGATTCACAGGAAAGAGTTCTATCTTAAGGAGGAATGTACAGTGGCTCTAAACTTTTCTTGAGCCAAGGAACTTTTATATTGTCTAATGAAAGCTCTAGACCTTCCCCTTAGACTAAAAATATCTAGAGACAGAGACACACAAATATTTGAATAAGGAGGCTTAGTGTGTTCATTTGGGGCATATTATATTTATTGAATTTGAAGTGCCCGTGGGACTCCAAAGTGGAGTTTACTAGGTAACAGTTGGACATAGAGTTACATGCTCAGGAAAGAAATTCAAACTAAACTAGAGATTTTGGAGGCAATAAATACAGGCCAGCTAACATCACTGGGTGGAGTTCATAACCCCTACAACATAAATATGGTAGACTGACATGTATGTTAGGAGTAGACTCCTGGGAAACAACAGAAGGTCAAGAGAAAGTAGAACACACAAAGAGACTGGTGAGGAGCAGCCAATAAGTTAAGGGGAAAACCTACAGAGAGTGGTTTTCATAGATGTCAGAGAATTTCAAAAAGAAAGGGGTGTGTAACATTCAGTAACTATTCAATAATTGCCTTTGTCTTATAGGTTGAAGATTCAGCAATAAAAAAGGTGAGCAAAGTCCATGACCTATGGGATGAACAGACATTTAATTAGTCATCCTGAGTGTGATGAGCTAAACCAACAATGCTCTTTTGGGAAGAGAGGTTTACATCTAAGTTCACGTCAGGACTCTATTCCTGTTCTCTGCTTCCCTACACAGCCAGTCTGAAGCCAGCTCACCGACTTTCACAGGTACCTACCTGTTCATCCCAGTAACATTCTGCCACCTCAGCTTATACCTGCCACCGCAACATAGGTCCCGAGCAGCCGATTCCTGCCCACGTGAGTACCTTCTCAGAGTCCTCTGTTACTCTATACCTGACAAGTGCTCTGTGCTGGTTTAAATCCAGGCTCCACTGCTCACTAGCTACGTAACTCTGAGCAAGTACTTAACCTCCTCTACGAACTTCAGTTTTCTCATCTGTAAACTGAAAGTGATGCTATCTCCCTCCTGCTGATATCACAGGGCATTAAATCAGATAATGTATTGTAAAGCACAGAACACAATGCTTGGCCGAATGCTCGTTAAATATCAAAACAAAAAGGGAAAAGAAGACTAAAGATGTGGTTAGCACAGTTCAACCTCCCTTGATTTGGAGCCGAAGCTACAGAAAGCCCAGCCCTCCCCCATCACAACATTTAAGGGAGTAACAGGAAACTGTGTATTTTGGAATACTTGTGAGAACCTTCCTCCTCTCTCAAATACAAGAGAGAGGTCAAATCATAAAAGCTTGAAAAGTGTCCGCCAACTAGGCAAGAACACCTTGGGTGAGTTTCAAAAGCCATTTCAATTGACTAGGGAAGGCAAAGCCAGATATCAGTAAGCTGCAAAGTGAATGGGAAGTGAGAAAATGAAAGTTATATAAACTTCCCTTTCAGGAAGTGTGGCCACGGCTGGCAGCAGAACTGGGCACTACTGAATTTTAATTAGCTTGTGCTCCTCTACAATCACCTGAACCTTCCCTAAATAGAGCTGAATTGGTCTTCTTGGCCTTATTTGAACAAAATCTCATTTATTTTCTCTCAGATATGCAACAAGTTAAGGTTGTTTTAAATATTCATCCTTTTCTAATCACCAACTCTCTCTATCCTGCCAATTTGATGACATTTCTCTCTCAGGAGGAGCGGCTAAATCTCTCTCTTTCTAGAGGTGTTTAAGAAATGGATAGATGTTATTGCTGAAAGGATTAAACTTTGGTTTAAACTAGGTGACCTCTGAAGTCCCTTTCTCAACAGCAGAAGTTAAGGCTCTTCTTCAAGCTCCTCTATCTAAAATCAATTCTAAGTAGCCCTACCTATCTCTTCACTGAGAAAGGACTGATATATTCTTACACTATACTCCCTTTCTGATGGTATCAGATGTGCACCCTGATGCCAGGCACTTAGAGAGGCTCCTGATGGGCTTTCAATTCCACTGCCCCATTTATATTTTGCTTTCAGTGCCAAAAAAGTCAAGAGGACCATATTCACACAGCACTTCTCTCATTAAAGCCAAACATGAGCCTGAACCCCCCACCTTTACCACTCAAACCAATAACGACCTCATTTAATTCCAGCACAGAACAATGTCTTTCACTTAAAATTAATGTCTTGTCCACATAAAATTGAAATACAGAATGCAGCCTTCCTGATGATAAGTAGAAAGCATAAAGGTGACTTTTAAGGAGATAAATTTATTCTGTCAGGGAAGGAATAAAAACCTTGTGCTATTCACCTGTGACTTGAACACTCCTAAGCAATGAGTTCTTCCTTATTTGTAACTGAATATGATCTGTCGCTCAGCCTTCCCTTGCTGTCATGTGTTAAATTAAAATATATCATTAATATATACATCACTTCTGATCCTCACATGGTTAATGGCTCTCTATTAAAAGACCAGGCAGTGTGCTGGCGTCCGATAGCCATGCATACAGAATAATATACCATACAAATGGATAGGTGGTAGGGAACATGGTCTTCAAATTACTTAAAATACCATAATTGTATCACCTCCATTTACAGAGAATATCAAGCAAGGCAGTACAAACTGTTTTGAGTTAATGGAATAATAAAGAATTACGATAATCCAATAGAGATTTCTGGAAATAAAATTATATAGAAATATTTGTGTTGTTTAATATGACAGCCCAAATTTTAAAACAGGAAAATATGTTAGATAAATGAACACAGAAGAGGTATTTTCTTCAATGGGTCAAAATCAAGAGTCTTGCATTCAATCCTCCATTATCTCTTTTCTAGCTACAAAAGGAGACAAATTATATTGGCTATTCTCTCAAAGAAAACTTAGCTCAGGCTGTGTTTTTGTTGTATCACTTCCAGTGCAGATGCAACTCATACTTGGGGAATACTTACTAGGTGCCAAGTATTTTATTTAATCCCCACAACAAATGTTCAAAATTTATTGTAGCATCTTCATCATCATCATCATCCCCATTTTTCAGATTGGGAAACCAAACAACAGAACATCTAAGTAACTGGCTCAAAATCACCAGTGAAGACAGTTGATTCTGCCTCTCGATAAGGAAAATAAGGCTCAGAATAGACAACTATCTCAATCAAAGTCAGAAATGAAATCAAACTAAAATTCAAACCCCTCTTTTTTTTTTTAACTTTTTATTATGAGGATACTGAAATAGACATTCAACTAGAGAGAATGGTATTATGAACCCCAAACAAGACTTTTAGTTCCAAGTCTAAAGCCCTTTTTTTTCCTGGAACATGTTTCATTTATGAGATAGAAGTATTTATCACATCAATTTTTAACAGAAATAATTTCACTGCTATTTTTAATTTTAAAGGTAATACATGTTCACTATAAAACCATTCATCGAAAAAAACATGAAATAACAAGTGTTGGTGAAGATGTGGAGAAAAAGGAACCCTTGTGACTGTTGGTAGGAATGCAAACTGTACAGCTACTATAGAAAATAGTATGGGGGCGCCTGGGTGGCTCAGTCGTTAAACGTCTGCCTTCAGCTCAGGTCATGATCTCCAGGTCCTGGGATCGAGCCCCGCATCAGGCTCCCTGCTCAGCAGGGAGTCTGCTTCTCCCTCTCCCTCTGCCTCTCCCCACTGCTCCTACTCTCTCTCTCTGTATCTCTCTGTCTCAAATGAATAAATTAAAAAAAAAAATTCTATTAAAAAAAAAAGAAAATAGTATGGAGGTTCCTCAAAAAATTAAAAATAGAATTATCGGGGCGCCTGGGTGGCTCAGTCGTTAAGCGTCTGCCTTCGGCTCAGGTCATGATCCCAGGGTCCTGGGATCGAGCCCCGTGTCAGGCTCCCTGCTCGGCGGGAAGCCTGCTTCTCCCTCTCCCACTCCCCCTGCCTGTGTTCCCTCTCTCGCTGTGTCTCTCTCTGTCAAATAAATAAATAAAATCTTTAAAAAAAAATAGAATTATCATATGATCCAATAATTCCACTACTATTTACTCAAAGAATACAAAAACACTAATTCAAAAAGATACATGCACCCCTATTTTCAGTACAGCATTATTTACAATAGCCAAGATTGTCAATTTTACAATAGCCAAGTGTTCATCAATGAATGAATGGATAAAAAAGATGTGAGATATATATATATTTATTTATATGTATGTACACACAATGGAATATTACTCAGCCATAAAAAAGAATGAAATCTTGCCATCTGCAATAACATGGATTTATCTGGTGGGTATAATGATAAGTGAAATAAGTCAGAGAGAGAAAGACAAATACATATGATTTCACCATGTGGAATTTAAGAAACAAATCAAACAACAATAAAAAAGACAAAAAAAATGGACTCTTAATACACAGAACAGATTAGTGGTTGCCACAGGGGAGGCGTGTGGGGGTGGGTCAAACAGATAAAGGGCGTCAAAAATATACTTATCATGATGAGCCCTAAGTAATGTATAAAATTGCTGAATCATTATATTGTACACCTGAAACTAATATAATACTGTATGTTAATTATCTATCAACAAAATTTTAAAAAATAAAAGATTAAAAAGACATTCATTCAGAAAAGTTCACCTCTATTAATAGCTTGTGCAAATCCTTCTAGACTTTCTCTACTCAGACATATACATGTATAGAGATACAATTATTTTTTACAAGATGGAATCATACTACATATACTCTTAAAACCTACTAATTTTGCTCTTTAAATGTACAATGGACATATTTCCATTTCAATAAACATTTATCTATAGCTTCATTCTTAATGTTTACATTGTACTCCATGGTATCGATGAACCACCATTTACTTAACCAATCCTTTGTTGATGAACATTTATGTTTTTTTACCATAAAAACATTGTGGCAAATTTCCTATCTTATACATCTTTCTATTCTTATAAAATTAATTCTTAGAAGTTCCTGGCACATAATAGGTTCTTAATAAATTTGTTGAATTAATAGATGAATGAACAGTGAAATGGTTTGGCCAAAGAACTGGTAAATCTGTAGAGCTAAATTACCTCCTTGAAAGCAATTAATCCATCTTCTGTTATTTATGTCTTATTGTTTTAACTTTGTTTATGGTTTAAATATTTCAGGAAGTTTCAAATCTTCTACTTTGTGGTTCTGTCTTAGGGACAGTGATGTGTAGGAGAGCCCAACATCTTGTGAAAGCCAACTGGTGAATTTTCAGAAATTTTGAAAACCAGTTATAAAATGTAGCCATTATTTTAAAACTATGTAAACTTACAATTAAATAATTTATATTTAAAATAGAGATGGGATGCCTGGATGGCTCAGTCGGTTAAGCGTCTGCCTTCGGCTCAGGTCATGATCTCAGAGTCCTAGGATCAAGTCCCACATCGGGCTCCTTGCTCAGCAGGGAGTCTGTTTCTCCCTTTCCCTCTGCCTGCCGCTCCCCCCTTGGCCTGTGCTCAGTCGCTCTCTTACAACTAAATAAATAAAATCTTTTAAAAAATTAAAAAAAAATAAAACAGGGTAGTAAATACTCAAACTGCACTACTTCCTAGTTATTTTTCTATATTTTACTATTATCTACACTCTCAAAGTTGTAAGTATCGTATTATCAACCAAGAAAAGAGGCAGAACTGAAATAAAACAAAAGCATTCATTTAGGGTCTCAGAATTACAGTTGAGGGAGCACAGGTTTAGGTAGCAACCTAAACTGTGTCCCACTAGGGAGCAAAAGTCAGGGTTTTGTTTTGTTTTTTTTTTAACACAAAAGGGAATGCTTGTACATGTTGTTTACAAAGAATTTTGATTGGTGTTTGTAGCAGAAAATTAATCTTGGCTAAACATAATTGGTTGCTAAAACTATCACTAAGCAAAAGCCTGTTACTGTAGCAAGTTGCATATGTTCCTACAGAGTCCTTGGAATGTTTGGCCCAGTTCAGAAGTTCATGTTTTCACCCAGTGAAGACATGCATAAAGCCCACCTCCCCTCAGCTCCATTTTAAAACCCCCTGACATAAGTGACTTCGTTTTATTTCACGTTTCACAATATCTGGAGGGTGGAAATAATATATTGTGGTGTGCACTACTCCAATCTCTTTCCAAATCCATGTTCAGTGACTTTATGTTGGTAGCTTAAAATTGGTCATGATAGGAGTTATTTACCTTGGAAATCAGTAAGTGCTATAAATCAGGGTTGATTTAGTGTTCAGGTTGAAAGACTTTTCAGTTTAATTAAAAATTTATATGAGGGTGAGAAGAAGTTTAACAATAAGCCACATATCAGATTTAATGGCAATAAATCTACTGGGAAAAGAGCAGATTGAGATGCAACTCCCTTTGTCAAATCATGGCTGAATATGACTGCAGATTTAAAGTTAGAAAAAAAAATCAAGAAAGGCATTCTGAGAAAAACAATTGACTATATGGAATTACACTTATTTACAATAAAGAGAATTGTAAATTTTTATTTTTAAGTTGTGTGCTATGCATCCTTTATATTAGTAAAATCTATAATAAGCATATGTACATATATATATACATACTTTTTTTCAAAGAGCTGGTTGTTAAACATTTAATGGCACATTACTGTTTAGGGTCATATACTGAGAAGCTGATCTTTCTGTATTTATGGTCTCAGTACTGTAATGATTAAATCATTTAGACTGTGACAGACATTTAGACGTAAAATGCATTTAGACTATGTTGTATACCTGAAACTAATACAATATTGTGTGCTAACTGTACTTCAATTAAAAATAATAATAAAAATAAATAAAACACATTAAATACCTGGAAGGGCAAATCCACTCACTACTTTCTCCACCGCTGTCTATACCAGAAGAACTTTAATAAACTCTTTCCAACAATACCTTCCAACAATACACCAGTGATATCTCCTTTCATTCAACTCTTATTTCATATTCATTGTTAGGATCTTATCATTTGCTTCATATATACCCTATACATTTCTAGTATTCATAATTCTATATATTTTATATCTTTGGTTTTTATGTACTTCATACATGGGATTTTTATATTTTTGAAATTACTTATCACATGAGCATGGAGTAATGTACAGAATTGTTGAATCACTATATTGTACACCAGAAACTAATATAATACTGTATGTTAATGACACATACATGGAAATAAAAATTACATGGAAATAAAAAAGTTATTTATCACAGATGTTATACCACTAGTTAGAATTATTGTAAAACTCCTCCACAAAAAACTAAGTTTAAAAGAACAGTGTCGCAAACCAATTCCAACAGGATGATGGCTGGATCATTGTTCATTTTTTACTATCCTTCCAGGAATTCTCAAGAAACTGGTTATGGTTATTTCTTTAAAATTCCTTTCAAATAGAAAGAAAAGTATGAGTTGTTAGAAGTAGAGTTCTAGAATGCCAACCAATATTCATAATACCAATTAAAGCATGAATGTTTTGCCTGCACCAGGAATGCAGGCAAAACCTATTCCAGGAATAGGTATAAATAAGCCATCTCTAATATTCACCTTTTCTATACTGTAGAATATGAAAATAATATTAGCCCTACAAATGTACTAGCACTTGAATTTCTTGTATTTTTCTTCTACTTAACATGTTTCCCTCTTGGCTATGACTAAAAGGCAGCACGAAGCCAAATTTTATGTCTGAACAGTTTCTTAGTTAAGATGCACACACTATTTTACATTCTCCTTCCCTCCCTCTTTTGGTAATTTTTAATGCACTAGTAATGCATGAATATCTACTGATTTAAAAATTCAAACAAAAATATTTTGGGAACAAAGTAGACACACTTCCCTCCTTCTTTAATGTCTGGCTATGTCTAATTTTAAATTAAACTTTTTATTTTGAGATAAATATAGTTTCACATAAAGTTGTAAGAGATAGTTCAGAGAGATCTTGTGTATCACTCAGTTCCTCCACCATCATCCCCCATGGTAACTTCTTGGTAACTATAGTACAAGATCCCAAGCAGGGTACTGAAATTGAAACAAAGTACAGACAGTTTCCACCAACACAAGAACTCCTTATGCTGCCCTCTTACAGCACATCCACTTCCCTCCTGCCTCCACCCATTCCTTAACCCCTGACAACCATTAGTCCAATCTCCAGGTCTATAATTTTGGAATTTCAAGAATGTTATATTAATTGATTCATGCAGTGTGTAAACTTTTGGATTGGCTTTTCTCACTCAGCATAATTCTCTGGAGATTCATCCAGGGTATTGCATATATCACTGGTTTTCTCTTATTGCTGAGTGGTATGCCATGGTGTAGATGTGCCAGTTTGTTACCATTCACCCACTAAGGATATCTGGGTTGTTTCCATTTGGGGGTTATTATGAATAAAGCTGCTATAAACATTTGTGTACAGGTTTTTGTGTGAACATAAGTCTTCATTTCTCTGGGAGAAATGCCCTGAAGTACAAGTGTTGGATAGTATGATAGTTGCATGGTTAGTTTTTTGGGGTTTTTTTGTTTTTTTTTTTTTACCAGAATGGTTGTACCATTTTACATTCCCACCAGCAATGCATGAGTAATCCAATTTCTCCACATCGTCACCAGCATTCGGTGTTGCCAGAATTTTTTATTTTAGCCATTCTGAAGGGCAATATAGTACTATGGTATTGTGATTTTAATTTGCATTTCTCTGATGGATACTGATGTTGAACATCTTTTCATATGATGGTGCTTATCTGCCATCTGCCACACTGGTGAAATGTTTCTTCATGTCTTTTACCCATGTTCTAATTTAACTATTTGCTTTCTTTACTGTCTTGTTTTGAGAATTCTTTATGTATGCTAGATACTAGTCCTTTGTCAGAGATGTGGTTTACAAAATCAATTCTCCCAATCTGTTGGCTTGTCTTTTGTTTTGGTAACTATAGCAAAACCCCACAGTAAGTGGAAATCCAAAAAGTTCTATTACATAAAATGCAGAGTTGTGAATTATAAGATTAATGCAAATCAGTAAATTTCATGTCAGCCTTCCAGTACTGGGGGCAGGGGGGGGGTGCTGGAGGTGGGGAAAGAAAAATGTATTTTCATTTATTAGACATGTAGGAAACAAAATGATTACTGCAAAAAACAACATGCACTCTACCCTGAAATGAGAAAGTCCCAAGTGAAAGGAGTCACTTCCTACCTCATTCCTTCAAAAAATAAAAATGTCTGCCCTTCAGCCACCAACTTCTAAAAACAATATGTGGGTAGAGCACCAGGAACATTTGCCAATCACATTATACCCAAAGAACCATTTTGTAGGATTTCGTATTTTTTCTGTTCTTTTGTTATAAGCCACCTCAAAACATCTTATAAATAGTCCAGGTAGACATGTCAGTACCATCAGAACTGCGTAACTCCATACTATGTGAACGCTGTCCCAGGAGCATAAACAGCATCACCAGGGTTTGTTGGTTCCATGTGTTAAGGTGTTGATTGGGCAAAATAGAGGCATCATTTTCATGGTGCCCTAAAAAAGGATCAGTATGTGGTAAGAGAACCGAGTACTAGTCCTGTCCCTGTAGCTGATCTGGGGGAAGCCATTTAAACCACAGAGGACTTGCTTTCGATGCCAATGAAATTAGGAATTTGGATTAATCAATAACATGGCTCCTAAGGTTTCTTCCAGGTCCTAATTCTATTATTTCCATTAGAAAAGTATGAGAATTTCACTTAAAAGGTATGATTTGAGAAAACATCATGCAAACCCAAACTGATGGGCCTTCTACAAAATATGTAAGCAGTACTCTTCAAAAAGTGTATCATGAAAGTCAAAGAAAGCTCAGGAAACTGAAACAGCTTGAAGGAGACTAAAGAGACATGATAATTAAATGCAATGTAGGATCCAGGATTAAATCCTGGAATAGAAAATGGACATTAGTGGAAAAATTGGGGAAACCTAAATAAAGTCTGTAGTTAATTAAAAAGTATGACTGATGGGTAAAAGTTTTAGTAGGACAGTTTGCAAGATAAAGGTTCTGGAGCCATTAATGAAATTATTTTTTCAAAAAGAGGTCAACCTTCTTTTTAAGTGTGAAAATGCATATTAAATAATCTTAAAATGATGCAGCTTTTGAGTAATTTATTCCATGTTTTGGGTTTCTTCGATATGCCTAATTATGTCAATGGAAGGTTACATTATACTCTTAATATTCTTCTGGCCACACAGTCATCTTCTAGGAGATTCTACAAGTATACAATTATTTGTCAAATGCAGGAATGTGGTTTATGAGAACTTGAGTTAGACAAGCAAACAAAGCAACCCCATAGCTTTACCTTTAAGAACAAAAATCATATAATTCTGTGCTAAATGGCATCAAAGATGCCATTTAATTTTATTTTTAATTTTATCTCAAATTAGCATTTGTTACATAATTTGGGCAGTTAACATCATCTCAAGGATGAGCACCCCTTAGAGTTTTTAATGAATTACTGAAAAATGTTTAAACACACTGACATGAGTTTAAATGCTAGACCCCTCTTCATTATAGAATTTACCCCCACAGAGTTCTAAAAAATGAACTCTTATGACCCTATCATTTAATAAGCTTACAGCTTGGATTGGCCCCTTTCCATGGTAGGTTGCTAACCTCAATCCTCTATCCTAAGCCTTGTGTGGCCCCATTCCTCTTATTTGCTCGAAGGTGGGTGTGGAATCTGAGTAGTTGCAAGATGATAAATTTTGGCAATAGGCTCAAACTATTTCTTCCCTTCTTTCTGGTCATCAAATGCAAAGGATAACTTGGCCTTGGTATTCTGTGTTCTCCATAGGATTTGCAGAATACCTCTCTGAGGTTTTCCCAGACCTATTACTGTTGTTATTTGTTGTTCATGGGTAATACCACTAGATGATGTACTTTTCATGTTTGGTATTAAGACCTGCAAACCAAATCTCTTTCAATGCTTAAAAGACTACTAATCTATTTTAATAGAGCTGTTTCTATGTTTAAAATATAAAAACTATTCATGTCTAAACAGAGTTATGTAATTACATAACATTTTAAAAACAAAACCAAGGTTTGGGAGGACATGTCTTGAGAGCAAGACAATTGTAGCCACAAGGTTTGGGTGGGAGACATTTTACAATGGAAACAGTTTATCTTTTTAAAAAAGAGCCCTTTGAGGGGCACCTGGGTGGCTCAGTCAGTTAAGCATCTGACCCTTGATTTCAGCTCAGGTCATAATCTCAGGGTGGTGAGATGGAGCCCCACGTCAGGCTCTGTGTTCATCGGAGAATCTGCTTGCGATGCTCCCTCTCCCTCTCCCTCTGCCCCTCCCCCTGCTTAAGTGTGTACTCTCTCTCTAAATAAATAAAATCTTTTTTAATTTAAAAAAGACCCCTCGGTTAATAAAGCCATTTCTGGTAGAACATCTTCCAATTAGAGATCCTCCTAAACAGATCCTTGCTCTCTCTGAAACTCTGTTCTTGCTTCCACTGTAGAACATCAGCCTTGTCTGTGAAGCATTCCCAGAATCTAAAAAGAGCTGGTGACCTCTGAGCAACCACTGATGCTTCAGTGGTTGCCTAACCATAGCTTACTGAAATAGCAGTGGCTGTGAATCCAGAAAATCTGGTCTGAATAGCTTATCTAGCATTAATAATTATAATAATGATAGCTAGCATTTATCTAGCACTTAAGAGAGTTTTGTCAGACACTGTTCATAGTGCTTGTTGTACTATTTTCTTTAATCTTGACAACAATCTTGAAAATCAGGTATTCCTATTATCCTCCCCCTTTTACAGAAGAGGAAATTTAGGCACAGAAAGGTTAAATTACTCCCCCAAAATAGTACAGTGGAAGGGCTACCCCACATTCAGCTACTATGAATACTACTCATATCCTTCCTTGTGAGGTCACTTTCCCCAAGTAATTAAATTCCCAGTCTGTTTCCTTATCTGCCTTTTGACTAGATGGCCTCAGAATTAATGCCTGTACCACCAACTTCACAGACTTGTTGGAAAGATCAAATATGATGGCAAAGCAATGTGTTTGGGGTTTTTTTTTTCTTCTTTGGGGCTGTTACAAAAATACTGAATACAGAATATATAACATATGTGGCAAGATCTTGACTATTTGGGTGGAAACTGAGTGCCTTCTAGAGCCAAACGAACACTGAAAACAGGAAGCTAAGGATTCTTCAGTCCCTTTGTCCCCTTCCCCCTTTCCATCCAGTCAGGCCCAGAGCTCCCACTGCATGGCAATCCACTGCTATTTCCTGGTTGGCCTCACACTGATGCCTCTCTTCTGTATAACAGATCTAATTTTAAAATGCAGACCCTCCAATGGATGATCTGGGTCCTCAGTCAACTCTTTTCATGAGCAAAGAAACCAGACTTCCTTTGAACACTTTTTAAAGAAAACACACATAGAACATAATACAAGTGTTCAAACAAACACAACAGAGTGTCTTTCTGCTCTGCCTCTTTGCGTCTTCTCTCCATGTCTGTTTCTCTTTTTCCTTCTGTCTGCCTGTTGTTGGTATGACACCCTCTCCATCTGGTTGCCTTCTCATTCTCTAAAATCTCCTCCCTTTGTCATCCGCACCCACCCCCACCCCACGCTCTTAGTTTACTATGTTAGAATATTGAACCAACATTTTACCTATTATTTACTCTATTTCAGAATAGGGTTTTCCTTAGTTGAGGAGAATAGTGAAATATTCTAAATATCCATTTTCAAAAAGAATTCCAAAATACCTTAGGTTGTCAATGATTTATTTAGCCCTGGATCCTGATTCATTGGGCCCATTCCTGCAATATTTGGGGAAGGGGGGGCCAGGAAAGTAGTCCGTCAAAGAGGCATCTTGGACATTATCTCTTCCCACATGAGGCCTGCCAAAGCCCCTTCCCTTTCAGAGCAAAGCATCTGGGTCTGAACTCTGCCAGACGATAGGCAAAAAATTGTTCTCCACAAACGTCTTTGATTTTGCATACATCAATAGAGCCTCCCTCGGGCTTGGAGAATCAGGCTGAGAGGCTCATGATGTCTGTAACCTGTGATTCCTTCAGGATCTGAACAGAAGCTAAAGGGCCCATATGCAGTAACTTAACTTGAAGGTAGATTGTGCATAAACATCTGAGAGCAGAAGTCAGCCCTGCAATGGTATGTGAATTAATGAAGGCAAATTAGCCTGGGATTTGTGTTTGTTGTGTAGGAAGGTGATGGCAGAGTAAATCTTCCAAATTTAAGTATATTTTATGTTAATTGCATAAAGTAGCATAGATTTGTTGCTTTAAATCTCATCCACAGGGAGCTACAATTAGGCTTGTTGATTTCTTTTATTAGCCACTAGAATGACTCCATTCCTTGTTTGTATTTACTAGAGAAGCACAGATCTATTTCAGAATTGCTTTACAACTTTAAGTGTTTTAAGAAACTTCTTTTTAATACCATCCAGTTAATTGTACCGTGAGAGCTCCTAAGTGGGACATTATATCTATCAGTCTTAAGTGCTGCTGCGGATATAATAGCTTCGGTCATATTATTATAATCTCTTTTATTTAGAGCACTTGGAAAGCTAAAAATTAAATATGCCTCAATCTGCTATCATTCTATTACTTACCTTAGTGCTAAGTAAATACTAATGAAACTCTATCACCTCGGATTCAATTATATTCTGAATTCTTTCATGATGGAATACAAGTTCATTGGAGATAGACATCTTTCTTTGTTTCCCCTCTCTCTACGCAGTTAAAAATGTTTTCTCTATAATGGCAAGTTTCTGTGTGCACTGATTTTTTGAACTCAATTTGTGCACTTAATCGGGGAGAGAAATAAAATGGAGAAAGGGGAAACGGTGGAATTACATCCATGTGCTAAATCCGAATGCATTTAACATATCAAGGCCAGAATCTAAGTTCTTAGAGAGGCAGGGCCATGTAAAGCTAGATATTCCCCAAGGGGGAGCAGCCCCTTGCTACTCTAGATATAGTCCACCAATTAGCATGTTTACACCTACAAGCTTGTCAGCAACATAAAAGCTCAGGCCCCAACCCAGGCTGCCCTAGTAACATCTGCACCTTAACCAGACCCTGCAGGACTCCTACGTATCCTATGTACTTGCAAGTCTGAGAAGCCTCGTCTACCTGGCCCAGAGCCTCCAGGGAGAAGATGGAAAAGTCCACACTGATTAGCCTCAGGAATTAACTAGGAATATTCTAGTCATTCCCCTCAGCAGACAATGGTGCTACAGAGATAATGGAAAGTAAAAAGCGGCAACTCTTTAAAAATCAAATAAGCCATTGAAATCTGGTGGTGGGAGAGGTAGAGACAGGGAAGCAGGAAAGTGTCACACACTTAAGTCCAACCAACTGTTGAAAGAAAAAGCTCTTGTTGGAACTCTTACCCTCCTCTCTGCATGATGTTATTGGATTTGATTTCCTTTCATCTAGAGAAGGACAAATTGGAAAAAAAAAAAATGACCTAAATTCAGTATTCCATCCAGATGCTTTCAATTTGGCAGGCGGGAAGCAAGTTTTGCATAGAGACTGAGCTCACTGAAAGGGATTAGAATTTTGAGTTGGAAATTCCAAAGGCATTTTAAAGTCAAGCAACTGTTTAGGAAAAATATAAATACAAGTGACCTTGATACAATTCTGCAATGATATTCACATCTCAGAGCCATCTTGGAATAAGCTCCTCAGGGTACCTTTGTCACTAGTCTTCCTGGCATTGAGTTCAAAACAACAGATTTATGCTAAGTTTCCCTCAGACAAGCAACCAAAAGTGGGAGGTGTGGTAGGATCCGGACCACATCTAATTTAAGAGGAGAAGCCGGTCGCAGAAAACTCCTACAGTACAGGGAGGTCATAACGTAAACAAGCCACCGCCACCACAAAGGCTGTGCTTACCCAGCTAACGGTGTCTCAGAATTGGCTTCCTCTGAGTCTGATACAGTCCTGGCCTTCACACTTGACAGCCATCCATGACAGTGACATGGGCGGCAACACCAGCCTTCCCTGAAAGGTAATCTGCAGGGTCAGACTGCCTCTGGCCTCAGAGTAAGTTTAAGATTTTTGACAGCCCTTGACCATATAGTCTATTATTGCATTAGCTGTTTTGCTGAATTTCCTCTTTCCTTAGCCATTTGTGTTTTTCTCATGTTTGCCACTTCTTCCAATAAGTAATGATATCTTAGATACCACCAGGTGCTAACATCAGACAATATTTAAATGTTTTTCAGTTTTTTCAAATAATTTATTGATTTAGGAGTAAATACATCTTTCAATATTTTTTAATCAAAATTATTTAAAATATCTCAGGTAGTAAGTGCTACCAAGATGCAGGACATTGTTACTTACATTGTTTCCACTAAGATACACAAATGAGTTTTTTAATTCTAAAAGAAAAATAGCAATTTTGTCATTTCATGAAAAGGTAAATTTGAACCACAGCATATACGGATTTTATAAAAATTATACAAGTGCCTATACAAGTAGGGGATTTGAATTTACTATTAATTGGGAAAATGTTTTAGTTTCTTTAATGACTATTCCATCTCAAATAGTAGTATACAAAACTAATGACCTCATTCAAAATTAGATCAAAATGATTACTAATTACAGAAAAATAGTTAAGCATGGTATATTAGCTTCCTAGGCTGCCATAACAAACTGGATGCCTTAAAACAACAGAAATTTATTGTCTCACAATTCTGGAAGCCAGAAGTCCAAATAAGGCCACATTCACGGGTACCAAGGATTAGGACTTCAGCATATTTTTTTGGAGGGGGACAAAATTCAACCCATAAATGTGGCTAGCATTTCTGTGATGGAATATAGCCTCTAAATCATAAAATCATAGTATTATTCTCTCTCTCTGCTCCAAAAATTATAACTTCTTTTCACATGCCTTCACAAAACAAAGGAACAGTCAGAAATCAAGCAACAGTTGCTAACGTAATGTGTCCAACAAGTATTTGATAAAGGTTCTCTTAGAAAAGAGAAAAGGGCATCCAAAGCATGTCAGGGATGGCTGTGCCAATGATAGGAGCTGATGACTTAAGATCCTTGAGATCTCATCTCCCTTGGTGACACAGGGTTTAAGAAAACAGGATAATGATAAGTTCAAAAGATTCATCAAGGGGAAGAGATAGAAGACTACCTAAAGTTACTTACTCCATAAATAATTTAGCATGACAAATCTCTGATACCAGTTGAATGTTCAGAAAACATAATTCACACTAAGTCATGATGTACCATTCATCATGTAACATATTATAGTAAATGACTTTTTGTTGTTACAGTATTTAAATATGTGACTTTCTTCCCCAGACTTTGAATATTCCCACCTTCCCCTTGTAGTACTACTTAAGGACTCTTTCCCTTGGATCTTCCCCTGTGTGAGCTTTTTTTCTCTACCCTGTAGGCAC
This sequence comes from Leptonychotes weddellii, assembly GCF_054177405.1. Classification (NCBI taxonomy): domain Eukaryota; kingdom Metazoa; phylum Chordata; class Mammalia; order Carnivora; family Phocidae; genus Leptonychotes; species Leptonychotes weddellii. The sequence goes on along the minus strand of NC_138381.1, from coordinate 13,560,344 downwards.
TCATAGGCATCCTCACAGGAACCTCTCAGCACCAGTCCTGCTTGCTAGCTTCCTCTCATCTCAACCTCTGCTCCCTACTCCTATCCTAGTATCTTTGATACACACCCATGCTTCTCAAACTTGAACGTGGGATCTTGTTAAAATGCAGATTCTGATTCAGTATGTCTGGCGAAGGGTCTGCCATCCTGCATTCCTAACAAGCCCCTGGGTGATGACCAAGCCACTGGCCCATGGACCCCCACAGTAAGGCTGTACACCCTGATGGACGGCCCTCCAAGGCCTTCACTATAAGTCCTACCACCATCCCCAGTTGGGCCTCCCTTCTCCCTCAAGGGCTCATACTTCAAAATGATCTCTCACCACTACTACCCACCTCCTCTCATCAGCTCCTGTCGCCTTAAGTACATCTCAAGTACTCAAATGAATAAAATAATCCTACTAAAGAATGAATGGATGATGCACTCTCCCTACCGCCCCTCCCCTCCCCACCCTCTCAGAAGTTTTCCTTGGCAGTTTGTGTGAATATCTAAATCAAGTAGTTTTCACTTGAAGTATAAACACTGGTACATTTTTCTGGGAAGGGGAGTCAAGATTGTTTATCAGACTTTCAAAGAATTTCCTAATCCCTTTAAGTAGTAAAATATCAGGTACTGTTAATAAACCTATTTGGAAGGGCAATAGAGGGGTAAGGGTGGAGGGGCCTCCTCTTGAAGCACACAACTTGGCCTTCTTCCTTTCACTTTGTGAAGCTATTCACGGGAAAGGAAGAGACAGCGGAGCTGGGGACTGCAGTGAGTTTCCTATTCACGTTCCCTCAAACTCAGGCAACGAGTTACTTTGGGTTCTGCTTCCTTGTATTCACAGAGAATTCCAATCTGGAGGCTGGAGCACAACACCCAGCCCTTAGTGAAACTTGAAGGTGAGATACGGTATGGAAGGAAGGAGCTGTGTCCTCACTGCATCCACCTGGAGCTAAGATTCCAGGGCCCAGGAAGTCCAAACTCCCAAATCGGGGAGAAGGCAAAAGGACCCTGGACCACTGGGAAAATAAGTGCCTCTGCCAAAGGAAAGAGAATCATGGGTCTTCCGAAGGGCCTGGAAGTGTAACCTCTGCCTCCTCTAAGCACACTGGGCCCTGGAAATGCCTTGTGTAGCTACACATTAAATGAGATAACATATGTAAAGCACCCAGCATGGAGCCCGGCAGATATTAGGAATTCAATAAATATTAGTTCCCTTCCCTATTAAAAGTAATACCAGCTACACTGTTTCTGTGATTTGCTTGCCATTATTACCATAGAGCACAGCGAGAGGCGTGCGTAATTAAATATGTACCACTTTGGCAATTTCGTTTTTTTAATTTTATTGATGACATCATTATATGCTTTATATAAGCTCAGAGTTTTCTGCTTATGCAGCATGGTCAACTATTCCTAACTTTCAAAAAAAAAAAAATGCAAAGGAACATCTGAGGGAAGAACAGTTTAGTGGTTTAACAAGGTAAAAAATAAGTTTAACATCTTCCTGAAGTGTGAAGTATCACTTTCCTCATTGTTCTTCCTGTGCTAACCCAGTTGCACCCCTCAACCCTGATACCACCCCCACCAACACCCCCTCCCTCTGTCCTCACTACACTGCAGCAAAGACCAGACAATCCCCTTCCATGTGTGTTCTGGATGCTTCAATTCATACGCTGTTCAACCCTAGCAGTTTGGGAACACCAGCCAGGGCACAGCGTGCCACAGGAGCTGACAGTTACCCGTCAAAACTATCTTCACTTGGGTCCCTGATCAAAACACTGGTGGAGAATGAATGTGGGCGGTCACTTGACACCACATGGGAGCTGAAAGCCACCACACCCATTTACCAGTATCTGGGACTAGGAGGAAACATCAGCATCAGAGTGAAAAATAGCCAGAGCCCTCCAATTTGCAAGCAGACATTAATGAACCAGGCACAGAACTGAAGTTGAAGTTGAGGTTGAGGGGAAAGCAGCTGCAACCTCCATCACGGGCTGGATGTGAATTATTCTTACTAAAACGTCTATGGAACCACTGAACCTATTTAGAAAAATCTCAACAGTATTTACCACTGTAGCACACTAATTCTGATTTGTAACTAACTTGAGGAAATGATAATATCCACAAATGGGATCAATCATTTCAAAATAAGCCTTGTCGTAGAAGACAACATCAATTCCAAAGTAAATCCTAGAGAAGATTTTGTCAGGATGCTCGCTGGCCTGGCTGCCCAAAACATCACCTGGTATTTTTTAAAATTGAAACTGAAAATAGGGTCACTGTCAACAGGCTCTGGCACTCATTACTCTCCACATGTATACTCCTACAGCTACCAAAAAGCAAGGCATAAAAAGCAAAGAAAAGCACCAAATCTATTAACTGTACTCATCCTCTAGCCTTCGGGCTTCTCTCAACCATAACTTTGCATCTGATAATTACAACTGCCATCTTCCTACAAAGAATGGCACCATCCCCACTTTCTGTGTGGACCTTTTGCTAGTAACGCACATTATTTCCCATCATAATGAAGAAAATAAAACAGAAATGGCAATAAGAACCCTGGATCGTTTAGTTACCAGGTTTGCAAGACTGAATTGACATTAGATTTCCAAAGCATTTTTAAATTTTCATATTTTGGAAATAAAACGATTCTTAATGTTCAGAGAGAATTAATGGCTTGGAATTTTGTCATCAACTAAGGTGAATTTTAATGGCTCATTTTAAAAATTAATATTGAAATGAAACAAGAAGTTTGAACAGCACAGTAGATCAAAGCACCAAAAAAACAAATGGAAGGTGATGTTTGTGAGTGCGAAGTCAATAAAAACTATCCTCATTCTAATTCTACAGAAAATCTCAGTAACCCACCCACATACATGAGGATCTGCCCTAAAAAGCAGGTGTACTCATCACCTAAACAATACAAAGCTGAATAAAGACATATTCCCTAGGAACAGCAAGCAGTTCTTTTCACCGTTTGAAGAGTAATGAATCACTTTTTGAAATAAATACAAATACAAGATTTACAACACGTAAACAACCCTGAGAGTGATTGTCTACCCATCTTTTTACAAAAAAAAAAAAAATTCTACCCTAGTTATCTCACAAATGTTCAAACTTATTATCTAACATTTAACAATAGAAACTTACTATTTTATTTAAATGCTGCATCATAGTATATTTCTTAAAAATTAGTATTCATAAATCTTTCCATGACATGATGTTCCAGTCATGCAAAGTTACAGAATATGTAGCTCATGACATCACCACCATCTCTATCAAGGCCGTCTTGTTATGACTCTACCTTCTGCAGGTCATCTTAGTAATAAAGGTGCTCAAAACAATCGAGGGGGTGGGAGAGAGGATTAACTCTATGAAAATCTTGAACTATTCTTCCCACAACTTGAGGACAGTTTTCCATGAGACAGATATAATTCCTGCTAGTAAAGTTTTGATCTGAGATAACCAAAACTGGTTTCCTCAAGCTAGTTTTAAGGAAATGGGGAAAATGAGTGAGTGCATGGTTACAGAGGTATCTCACAGAATCCAAAGGCAGGAGGTTCAGCTCAGCCTCCCAAGGGACAGGAACTGGGAAGAGAGAGGTCTTGTGCCTTCCTTGTGTCTCTCTTCTCTGCCATTCTTCCTTTGCACAGCCTCTGCAGGACACAGCATCCCATCCATCCCTGTACATCCCAGGTCCACATTCCCAAGAAAGAGAAGCCGTATGTCCCACCTTGACTCAAGATGTCCACCCTGTTCTAAACAGTTTCAGCCTGGGAGAGGGACATAGTCTTTTGTTATGAACAAGGCCGCAGGAGGGTCCCAGGCTTTGGGACCCAGGAGCAGTTCTTAAACAAGACAGACATATGCTACATAGGGACCCCAAAAGGCATCTGGGACAGTCTCTAATAAGAGGCTCCATTCATAGTGGTGAGTCTGCCATTTGGGAGACATACTGCTAAGACACCCCCTTCAGATTCTACTGTTAGAATTATGTGCAAATTATTTCACTGGAAAATATGTTTCATATTTTTTCTATATTTGGAGAGACTTTTGTGGCATAATTTTCCTTCCTCTCCTCGTGAGAATCTGACAATTTCTACATAGTCACAGTGAAGAAGCATGTTTGGGGTATTTTGGTCTGTTTTTCCCAAAAAATGTATCAAGAATAGAGTGTCTTTTTGACAAGCCAGGTAGAACTTTACATCTCATCTACAAGTGTCCATTTTCTCCTATCCACCAAATATAGGATTTGCAACTTCAATACCTTTAGGGAAATCACCACTCCTGACTAAGTAATATGAAATCCGCAGTTGGACAGATTAATTGCCCGCCCCCCAAAAAAAACCTCAGGAAAAGATGCAAGCAATTATGAGAAAAGGTTTTATAGTTTGCACCGCAGGAGTGTTGTCTTTTCTACTTTTGGAAAGAAACTTTCATTGAGCACCTGTTTTGTTTCACACACTATGCTTCGCATGTTGCAGACAGGAGATGATTTAATCCTTAGGGCAACCCTACAACTCTATAGATTGGAAAAACTCTCTGAGCCTCAGAAAGATGAAATAATTTGGAAAAAAAAAAAACCCACAGAGATAAATGTAAACCCGATTCTGCCTGATCCCACAGTCCATGGTGTTCCTCCCACTAGTACTAATAACTAGTATTTATTTAGGACTTACAGTGTACCAAGGCCTTTCCCTTACTTCACTTACAATGACTTAGGCAGCAGATTTATAAACTAGCTACCATCAGCTCTGTTTCATACGTGTGGACATGGAAACACAAAAAGGTTTAGTGTTTGCCCAAATTCATACAGCCTGTAAATGGCGGAGCTGAGATTAGAACCCAGGTGATCCGGCTGCACGTCACGTCCAGTTGCCTCCTCTGGAGAATCCGATCCTGTAGATAGCACATGGCCCTTCTTACTGATTGCTCTCATTATTAAGTCGATATGCCTTAACTGTGTCTGTGAGACCAGCCATGACTACATCACAAGTTCAAAGTAAAATAGAGTTAAAATTGCATAGCTTGCCTTTTCACTGAGTGCGTGGAGAACGGAAATGACAATCTTGGTAACCAGGATTCTCCCATCCTTATTTCACCCTAAAACAGTTCTTTTTCCTTATAATCCCTAAAGATTCAAGACATCAAGACATGCTAAAGGTGTTACGGGTGAGGGAAATCTCTTCACTTCTGTGTACAGGGGTGCATGTGCATGCACATGTGTATGTGTGTGTGTGTGTGTGTGTTTGGGGAGAAGGAGAGCAAGGTATTAAAGAATATTGGTAACTCTCATCTAAAAACGTTCTTTTCCCTACCTCTCCTTTTAAAGATAAGCATATGTGGTGTCTCTGCCAGGAGACCTTAATAGATGGCATTCCTCTAGCAGCTTTTTTTTTCCCTGCTTGCTCCATTAAAAGTCTTCCAATTTCAAATCACTACAGTGCAAGTGGTTTAGATAATGTACTGTCATCCATACCTCATACATCGTGTCCAGGGGAGTTGCCTTACAGTAATCATCACTTTGACTGCAGTGAGCTGGCCACGAGCCATGACCTATGGGGGCCCCAGTGGCCATTTATTGTAAACTATAGCTTCTGGGTGATGCTAATGAAGTTCTTAAATAAGCCACATTTGCATGACTTCACATTTTACCGTGTCTCCTTTAAAACTGCTAATAAAAGCCTGGCAAATGTGTTCTTTATTATTAATTTGTTACCCCATTTTCTTCATCTCTCTGTGCAGGGAAAACCACTTCCATGCATCCCGCTACACCGTATCCCTTCATGACCACCAAAAACCAAACACCTCCCCGGAAAAAATCGCAAAAACCTAATGTGGTAACTGCCTCCAAATTTGGAGCTTTATATACAAATTGTTTATGACATTTACAAAACTGGGAAGAAACTGCAATAGCACTGTGCTTCTGGAAAGATGAGGCCAATTTCAGAATCCAATTTTCAAAAGGAAATGCCATGTTTGTTTCATGTCAGCCTCCGCTTCAGACCAGAGGAAAAAAACGAACAAAGCAAAAACCGTTGGTCTGGCTGGTTATTTCCAAGCAAAGCAGAGGGCAGATGGAAAGCCATTCAGTTGGCTGTGGCGCCTTGTCTTGTCTACCTCCAGTTGCTTTGGAAGCAGCTGAGCAAAGCTTAACCCCACTGAATGGGGATTCTCATTCTCTCTCTCTCTCTCTCTCTCTCTCATACACACACACACACACACACACACACACAATTTATTTAAATAGCAGTATTTTTAAAAATATAGGCTGGGCTGTCACACGGCCAGGTGGCCTGGCTGCGTTAGCAGTTCGGCTACACCAGACTGGCTGCCCAGTTTACCAAAGGCCCTGCCTCCCAACCGACCTGTAGTGACAACCCCGTACAGAGCCATGGGTGCACAGGATACCCTCAAGCCCAATGCAGTCTCTTGTTAAGGTGGAAAGATTTCCAGAAGGGAACACGTGGTACTTGTAGATTTAGAATCAAGCTTTGGAGTATGAATATACATATATTTTTACATAGATATATATAGATAGATATATATAAAATTAAAATCATCTCTGCTATTGCATGTTTGCATTTACATCTCCATATGTACATTATAGTTTCCAGCTACATCCATATATGTGGAATTAATGAATAAAAACACGTAGTCACAAACACACACACATAAATACACAGCAAACACAGAGAAGGATCTAGATACATTGCAGATCTCATATATGATATCAGGTATCAGATATCAGTGTATCTAGATACGGTGATGGTATCACATATCATATATAGTTCATAGAGATTCTGATAAAAAATTTGTATAGGAAAAAAATATATATCAACTTTTAAATGAATGTTTTTCCCCTATATTCAACTTTCTTCCCAAAGACTGTTTTTCTCATTGCTCCCTACTGTAAAACAACTTGAGTATTATATTACCTCTGTTGGTCTATACAATGTGCAAAAAGAACACAAGCACCAACCAGTCACATCTGTGTTTGCTTGCCTCTGCCAACTGTCTGCATATAAGTTCCACTCACTCCCCCTGCCTACTGCGGTAAATGCAGATCGTACATAGCAGAATGCCTAGAGCATGTGGGAAAAACAAGGCTCAGTTAGCTTGATGACTGTGGGGGTAACATCTTACCATCTCTGTACACAATATATTGTGTACATGGATGACTGTTGTCTACAACACGACTGGGCACTAGCTGTATCCAATCTATTTCTATGCTGTATTGTCACTGGTCAAAAATGGCCTTGTTCTCCCATTCCCTCCATTTTCCAACTGAAAAAGGAAAGGAACTGATAAGCCTAGCTCAATTTGTTCTGGCAATTATTACAAAATTCCTACTGTGAGGGAGGCCCTGCCCGTTGGTGCAGAATGACACGCAGCCATCTAGGGTCCAGACAAAAGGAGACCCTGCTTTTCTCCAAGTGTATTCAGCCATGTATAGACATATTGGCTGAGATGCCTGCCCATTCACATCTTAATGGGAAAAAGAGAGAGACAAGAACCTAGGGGGGGTGGAAACAGGAGAAGGAAAGATTATCAAGTGACACCAGATAACAAAACGTGAACTTGGCGAAGAGGAAGAAAGCAAACTATTTTGACCACAGGACAGTAAATCACTGATAAAATGTGGATATATATATGTTTTAGTACTATCCAGCTAAATTATGCTTTTATCACAGATAAAAGTTACTCTAATGATACTGAAATATGAAACTGAAGAAAGTTACGCCTGGAGGTTGGATTATGTGACTCTCGCTTCTACTATTCTCTCTCTCTCTCCCCCCGCTCTCTCTCCTGCATATTAATTCAACCAAATGAAACTTGGATGAAATACCACCAAGATGCATTCTAAAGTGTAATTCCTCTGAAACAAGTACATAGTTTTATTAGAAAACCAAAGTACCAGTCAAAAGGTGAAAAAAATAGATTATATTATGATGAAAAGAGGTCATTTAAGAAAAGGCTGAAAAAGCACTTCTTTTTGAAATGGCATATGGAGGCTTTTATAACACTGAAAAAAAGGTGACTTTTTCTTCATATTTGTCCTTATTCTCTGCTTATGAACAGAAAGAGAATGTTTGACGATAAGGTCACTTCAAATTCTAGGCCACGGCACATCTCTTCTCTGGAGCCGAATGCCCTCATCTTTCCCCCTTTCAACTATGTCTAATGATAATTGTTCTACCCGTCCAACACTCCTGTCTACTAGGAAAATAGTTGACAAGAAGGAATGTCAGAGTTGCATCTGTGACATCCCAGAAATCATTTCTCCCAGCAAAAGTCACTTATTTCAAAGGATAAGTAATGAAATGAGCAGGGGAAAATTAATTTTAAAATCCGTTATTAGTTGCTTCTCTTTAGTCATAATGGAAATAGGGGGGAAAATTACAGATTCAATAACATGTATTTTTTCCATTACGGAGAATGGCTAATTCAATGGATGAAGCATTAGAGAACTCAACTCCAGACAGAGAAACAAAAAGGAAAAGTTTAAGATATAAAATATACCATAAAATTGTTGCGAAATGTGAACTACAACCCCCAGTGAAATTACCTCGTCTGGCATTTAAGAGCCCGTTTGCTGGAGCATTAATAGCCTCAAGCAAACTAAACAAACCCATTCCTGGCTGCCTGTAATGACAGATTTCTTAGGGAGTATTATTTAATTAACAATAATTTGAAAGAGCAGCTCAGCTGAGACACTGCTTGTACTTACTGGAAACCCTGAGCAATGGTAGTGGAAAAGATGTGCAATTTGTTCACCTTCCCATTATCTTTCGTTTCTGAAATACGTAAGTAGCTGATAGGTATTTGCCACTAGGTATTTTCAGCTGTCTGTGAGGCCAACACGTCCAAAGAACTTGAGCTCTTACTGTACCAGGCTGCTAATAGTCCTCTGCCGTTTGATTCTGTTAAGAAATCCCCCAGGGCCTCCAATGCTCAGGGACAGCATTCTTTGTCCTTCCCCCTTCTAGACAAGGGCAACTGCCAGCCCCCCTCCCCTGTGTACGCCAGGCTCCCTCCCACCCCCATACATCATTTGCCGCTAATCACCTAACATAAGTGATGCCTTTTGTTCTCCTTCCCTTCCCAAGTAGCTTTAGGTTGCATCAGCAACTTGGTGGCTGGCTGGACCTTACTCCCCCGAGATGTCTTCCAACCCCATGGCACTGGCAGAGGGGTAAAGAAAGCTTTAGCCGGAGCAGCCTTCTCCCCTCAAAGTTACTGAACTAAATTCCCTACCTCCAGCAGCCTCCGTTGGAGCTGATTATAATTTAAGGACCAATTTCAAACTGGCAGAGGGAGGACCACTTTAAGTTGTTCTGACATACACTGGAAGCTGGCAGCTTGAAGTGAACTCCACAACTACAGTGACAAGCTCAGGAAAATGCAAATATAGTGCACTCCGTGGAAGAAGGAGAAAAGTAAGTTATAAAACTTTTCATGTCGTCTGTTATTTCCAGGACATAGCTTCACAAAATCTGGTTTAAAATTGGGCAATGACACATAAAGATTGTCTTGGGAAGTGCAAGCGTTGATTTAGTTCCTGTGGGAGCCAAACAAAGCTAGCTAAGACAGTAATTTTAAATTATTATTGGATGGCTGTTAATTGTACTCACCAGTGTCCATTAAAATTCCTGCCAACAGAAAATCTTTATCTTGACTTGATTTGTGAGAAGCTTAGGAATGAACAGTCAGTGTAGAACATGGTTATTAAGCAAAACAAATTTCTGTTTGTGGCTTCTGAAAAGACAAATCTGAAATCCCAACCAGTTAGCTCATGCTTATGTTTGAGAGTAGATTAGGATAGGGTATGTGTAGAGCACCAGCATCCACAGTGGATTAAGACTGATTGCGGGAGCTAAAGATTTTTTCTTTGATTCTTTTGAGCCCACAGTAGCTTTCGCTCAAATAATATCAAAGGCATCTGATTAAACACACCTCCCAGCAGGATTTTATTGTAGGGCATGCTTTATTGTGTACAGTATAATCAGACTGATATCATATGGCATCAGCCAGTGAATGCCTTGTTTTGAAACAACTTGTGGAAATAGATTTTTATCCCTTTCTTTAATCCTAATTTGATACTATTAACCAATTCTATTATTTAAACTGACTATTAAGATTGGAATCAGTCTGATTTATCAGAATGTATTTCCCATTAATAAGGCTTTCTTTTTAGCCTCCCCCTTTAACCTTCATTTACTTTTAGTACTTTGAAGAGAAACATTTACAAAATCTTTTTCCCTCATATGGATTAAAGCATGTGGATTGGTTCCCCTTAAACTATTCTTAGCCTTACAGTATAAGAACAAAACCTTGTAGAGTTTATATGTGTTTCTTTTAATGATTCTTTATAAGAAAAAAAAATGAAAGGGACTATAAGAGAAAGAGCTAATAAATTAAATTTTGCAAAAGATACATAAGAACATTTTCCATTCCAAAGAAACCCAATTCCTTTTACTGACATAGAAAAGAAATATACAGTAATTTTAACTGCTAATGCAGTTTCCACTAGTAACATTTGAATATCTTTGTGGTGCTGCTATATGGTATTTAAATATTAGAAAGTGCCAGCATAAAAGCAACGAACAGAGACACACAATTTTTCCAGACAGCAGAGCTAACAATCCTATCTTGCCACAAGTGTTACCTAAGATCAATCAGCAAGTTATTAAAAAAAAAAAAAGTTTTTCCTTTCTTTAACAGATCCTTTACAGCAAGTAAAAGTAGAAATAGCTAGTATCAAGCATCATCACCAACTGACTGCACTTTAGAGAAGGTTTTTTTCACTGTATGCTCATAAATTCAGCATTTCTTCTAGGCAAAAATGAGTGAAATGTTGTAAATGTTGTACTATGATGTAAAGTCAGCATTTGAAAAATCACTGATTTACGGGATTTGCAAAAAGCCATTCCCACGTTTGACAGACCTACTTGAGTTTGTGGAAGCTTCCTCCCACCCTTTAGTCTCCTGCTCCTGTCTTCCCCTGCTCAAAAAAGGGCAGATTTCTTAATTTCCATAGGCCATCTGTCCCACTTTATAAGCTTCACTGTCAGGAAATCTTTGTTTAAATCTCTTCCTCTACTGATTAAGGCCATGGTCCATGCCCCTGATCCCTAGGAGATGCCCGTCTTCAGTGAAGATGAATTTTTAAAATTTGGATGCCATTATCAAGCTACATTGACTTTTTCTTCTCTAGCCTTAAAGATATCCTTTCCTGGTGGCGCCTGGGTGGCTCAGTCATTGAACGTCTGCCTTCGGCTCAGGTCATGATCCCAGGGTCCTGGGATCGAGCCCCGCATCGGGCTCCCTGCTCAGCGGGAAGCCTGCTTCTCCCTCTCCCACTCCCCCTGCTTGTGTTCGCTCTCTCGCTGTGTCTCTCTCTGTCAAATAAATAAACAAAATCTTAAAAAAAAAAAAAAAAAGATATCCTTTCCTGGGCACCTGGCTGGCTCAGTCGGTAGAGCGTGCAACTCATGATCTCGGGGTTGTAAGTTCAAGCCCCATGTTGAGTGTAGAGGTTACTTAAAAATAAAAAAATAAGGGCACCTGGGTGGCTCAGTTGGTTAAGC
>NC_138381.1:13511372-13548233 GCF_054177405.1 Leptonychotes weddellii | reverse complement strand
CCCGCATCGGGCTCCCTGCTCAGTGGGGAGTCTGCTTCTCCCTCTCCCGCTCCCCCCTCTTGTGCTCTCTCACTCTCTCTCTCTCAAATAAATAAATAAAATCTTTAAAATAAATAAATAAATAAATAAATAAAATCTTTAAGGGTTGCCTGGGTGGCTCAGTCTTGGTTAAGCACCTGTCTTCAGCTCAGGTCATGATCTCAGGGTCCTGAGATCGAGTCCCGCATTGGGCTCCCAGCTCAGGGGTGGGGTCTGCTTCTCCCTCTGCCTCTCACTGGTGCACGCGCTCTCTTCTCCCTCTCTAATAAATAAATAAATCTTTTAAAAAAAAATTTCCTTTCCTTGGACACTGTAGGTTTCATTTTTAGAGCCTTGAGGACTCCTCTGAACCTGATCCAAGCTTCCACCCTCACTTCACAGCCCCCTTTGGGTTGCAGCCCCCTTTGGGTTGCAGCTCTCAGAAACCAAGAAAGCTCTGGTGAGGAACCCAGTCCCACCTGGCAGATCCTCAGGATCCTACTCTTTTAATACTGCTGCTATACAAGTACCACAACTCTCACTGAAATGAGAATGTCATATTGCTGAACCATTGTTCACTTTTTGTTTAATTTTATTCTATTCCAAGTTTTATTAAATTCCTGCTTGCTGCTGACACTGTGCTAATTCTGAAGACACAGGGTGACAGTCACTGCCCTCAGAGAATTCAAAGGGTAGTGGGGAAAGCAGACCATGTGGGCTGGCTGGTATGATGGACAGAGTGGCATGGGGGCACAGAAGACAGGCCTCGTAATTAACAAATGCTTCCTGGAAGAGAGGTTGCCAAGCAAAGGGCCTAGAAAAAGCATTCCTGTTTGAACAAAAGCATGAAGGTGTTAAAATAAAGGGTCTGTAGTTTATTTTAATGGACCAAAAAATGTGAGAGGAGAAGGGACAGGAAATGCCTGGTAGGCAGGAGCCAGATCATGTAGGTCCCCGAGTACCCTGTCAAGGAGTTCAGATTTTATCAGTTAAGAAACGAAGAGCCAAAGAGCCGTTAAGAGACCTTTTAGCAGAGTGACCTGGTAAGATCTCTCTGGCTGACAAGAGAATAGATTAGAACAGGGACACCATTTAGGAAGCAGCTACAGTGGTGAAGGTGTGGAAGTTACTGGGGGAGTTGGAGACAGAAGGAATCTTCCATTAACTTCTGGATTCCTACTTTGATGGCTGGAAGTGCCATTTGTTCCATGGCTAGAGTAAGCAGAGCAAGAGACCCAACAGAGAAAACAATTAGGAGTCAAACTGGGAGGAAATGATATCCACTATGACCCACCAATCTTGTATTTGTTCAGTGAGCTCTTATTTCCAGATATCACTAGATTTTATTTTATTCATTATTTCACTTTACTTTTGTTCCACTTTGGTAAAATCTCAATGCTTAGTGATCATGACTTTAGATATCCTTAAAATATGAATATTAAACACTTGATACAGAACTTACTCCTTTAAAAATACTACTTGTCACTGTACTAAAGTTGAAAATGATCCATTGATAACAATTCTCCAGTCACTCAGTAATAAAGAGTCAGAACCACATTTCTTTATTTGTTAAGCCTGAGCAGGAGTAATCATAAGTTGTGCAGGTATCGCTTATATAGATACACCCGTCCTTTACATACACCCATCTCTATCACAGCAAACATGGAAATTAGGCCAAACAGAACTTGCTCTCTATATATGGGGTTTTTTTTAAAGATTTATTTACTTATTTATGTGAGAGAGCGAGAATGAGAGAGAGAGAGAGTACATGAGAGGGGGGAGGGTCAGAGGGAGAAGCTGGCTCCCTGCTGAGCCGGGAGCCCGATGTGGGACTCGATCCCGGGACTCCAGGATCATGACCTGAGCCGAAGGCAGTCGCCTAACCAACTGAGCCACCCAGGCGCCCCTATATATGTTTTTTTTTTTTAATCAAAGAATGACTATTCCCCACGCTCCCCAAATCCCCTTCCAAATACAAAAACTTGCCTTTCCTTATCTGAGATTACAAAAGCTCTTCCACACTGAACTCAGTGGCCCTGGAGAGCTTGACTGATGGGCCAGGTGTGACAAAGTGTATTTTCTAACGATGGTCACAATAATATGTGCCATCCCGCAGGCTCTCCTGGAGCCTTGCCACTCCCCTTCGAGAGGTGGAGTCTAATTCCCTTCCCTTGAGTGTGTGGACTTGGAAGTGGCTCATAACCAACAGAATATGGCAGAAGGGAAGCTTGAGAGGATTCTGAGGTTGGGTCATAAAAGCTAATGCACTGTCTGCTTTGAGAATGGATGTGCTCACCTGGGAGCCCTGACCACGTACATAGTCCAAATGCTCTCATGGAAGCCACCATGCTGAGGAAGCCCAAATTAGTCCATGTGTAAATCTCATGTGAACGTACTAAATGAGACTATGTGAAGGAACAGAGACGCCCCAGGGGGCTCCGGCGGCACCAGACCCCTGCCGTCCCAGTCCAGCCACCATCTGACTGCAGATGCCTGAGAAACCCCATGCCAGAATCATCCAGCCAAAACGCATCCAAATTCCTGACCTACAGACACCACAAAAATTAATAAAATAATTGCTGTTTTAAGCTACTACATTTTGAGCTGATTTGTTTCATAGCAATAGCTAACCAGAAAATAGGAATTAGTGCCAAATGATCCAGTACAAAGTCAGATATGGAGGATCAGTGGGTAAGTTCCCCTTACCTCATTGTGTGAGGCTACATTTGTGCCTCTTGATCCAGGCCTGAAGCTACTTGGTGATCTTGATGCCAACATTAAACTGGATTCTGATGACCCTGAAATAACTAGAAGATCCTAGAATGAGAACAGTTCTCACTCCTCATGACCCCACTGGTCACTTCTGGAACCCATCATGGCTCCACTTCGCTAGTTTTAAACCAATTTGTTTAGCTTGGGCCACTTAGGAATCTCCTTTTTTATATATCCCTTGTTAACATGGTAAATGTCCTTAAGAAGAACATAAACTTAAGTATATGTTCAATGATTCTATTAGAATCATTAGAACCATCAAACTGGACTAGATTTTTGGGAAGCAAGGGGAGTCCATTCAGGGTTCAAATTAAGACATCACACATTTGCTTGAAAGGTGGTTCCATTACTGAGCCAGAAAACACTACCGAAGAACCATCAGGGAATAAACACAGCCCAGAAAAGTGAGGATATTGAACCAATCTCTGCCTCATGATTGTATCACTATGATATAATTAGAAGGAAGCTGCTGCTACAGCCTGCAGATCAAATAAGCACTCTTGTCACATGCACATGGCTGTCTGAGCATGGCTGGGCATGCTCTGTTGGGGACAGCTAAGAGTCAGTGGTATTAAGGAGGAGTAGAGAATATTGAATCTCAGGCTTAAAGGCAATGCCTTCTACAATTACCTTCTATAAAGGTAACTGGGATCTATAAATAATGGACAATACCAGCCCAGGATCAGCTAATTCTAACATAACTTGACTCACAGTATTAATTCATTTTGAGGTATTTCTGGAGTAGATTTCCCACTTTCTGATAAAACTGTGAAGTACATAAACTCTGTTTCTCCAATTGAAGCATATGTGGCAAAAATGTGTTAGAAGTTGACAATAAATGCTTTTTTTGAGAACAGCTTTAAAACCAATTCTCGACCTTCCCTCAAAGACAGAGCTGCATGATATTCCTTTGAATGGGTATATCATAGTTTTTAAAATCACCTATTGTTGGAAATCTGGATTAATCTTGTCTTTTGCTACAATAAGAATACCATAATAAATATAAATAGATTTAAATTCAAATAAAATATGTATCAAAATTATTTCCTTAGGACCAATTACATATTCATTTTAAAGACATGACACATACTGCAAAATTGCTTTCAAGAAAGCTTTTGTCAACCTACACTTCTATCTGAAGTATATGAAAATGTCTAGTTCCCCACATTCTCAGCAACATGGGTTAGTTTATTTTGTAACGTTTTCCAATTTAAGAGGCTAGAAATAACTCATTTTCTTCAGCTATTCGCAAAAGTAAAATGTCTGTCATATATTATAGGTCATTTTATTTCCTTTTTTATGAATTTCTCTTGTTGTCATTTGATCACCTTTTTAACAATGAGCATAAAGACTCTTTAATATGGTCAGGGTTTTCTCATGTATGTTGCTTGATTTTTATACTAAAAATATAACAATTTCTAGTAATTATTTAGTTCAATCTATTAACATTATCCTTCACTACCTTGGATGGTACTTTGAGAAGGCTTCTTCAACCCAGTACTATAAAAACAATATTCACCTATTATCTTCTCTTAGTTTTTTTTACTTTTTTTAAATGTTCTACTAACCTGCCTAGTTTGATTTTTCCCATTTGACTCTCCAATGAAATAAAGAGTGGTGGATGGTGGATGGTGAAGGACAGGATATAGTTTTTCCAACCACAGTTAACCAACTTACTGAAGAAGTCTGCCTTGCCAAATATATAATGTAGATTAAGATGGAGCTTCGTAAAGAGGATATAGAAATAAAGAAAAGGAGAACTAAGAGGAAGGCAGAGCCTAGCAATTTCACCTTGAAAAAGCTTCAGAACTTCTAGTGCCTAGAAGAGCAGAGTTCTGAAAAATCCTATACTTAAGGATTTCCACTTCCTTGATCCTATGAAAACATAATCAAAAGGTGCCAGAAATATAATAGTTACAAGTTTTGGTTGGGGGAGAAAGGTACTAACACATAAGTGGTAATAATGTAAATACTAATAACTTTAATTGTTATAAGATACATTCTGATCTCAGAAACACTTAAAAGTTTTTTAAAAGTCCTAAAAAAACACACTATATATTCATTAGGTCTGTTTGGAGGCTTTCTTTTCTATTTAGTTCCTCAATATTTATTTTGTTTATTTTAAAATGCTTTTAAATTTTAATCAGTTTTTATTTTATTAAAAGTAAAATATATGCATTGGTCGAAAGAAAACAAAACAAGACAGTACTGGAAAGCTTAAAAGAAAAAGCAGTTCCTTGCCCCACTCCAAAACCCAATCCCCAAAGGCAACCCCAGAAGTTCTTTCTCCAAGTACTTGCCCATGTGTTTTTAATCTGTAAAAAAGTATTTAACAGTTTGGATATTATTATTCTTTCTGCCTTCAGTCTTTTAATTTTATTTAATATTTTCTCATACTTAATATCCACCAACGTATTAAGGGGCATGTATAATCAGACAGTACAGAGGCAAAAAAGTCCAGAAAACAATGAGTTTTTACACGTGATAGTTTTGTTCTTGGACAGCAGATAAAATAAACCCTGATATGTCAGAAATGCTCTAGACTTTGGCATCATTTGTTGTAATATGAAGTTAAGGAATCCTTTGTAGAGATGCTAGGAAACCTTATGAGGGAATTGGGGTTTAAAAAATTACAGTGGTCTAAAATTCTGGGGTATTTTTTAGTTGTCTAGTTAAAGGGATATAACCATGAAGTTATCTTTGGTAGTTTAGCATTTTATCTCTTTAATTCAGGGGAAAGGGTATATACCTATTACTTTGACAGTCCCTTCTTTCTTGAATCTAGACCCTCTATTAGTCCAGTCTTCACCATATGACTATATTTTTTCTTTTTTTTTATTATGTTATGTTAATCACCATACATTACATCATTAGTTTTTGATGTAGTGTTCCATGATTCATTGTTTGTGTATAACACCCAGTGCTCCATGCAGTACGTGCCTTCTTTAATACCCATCACCAGGCTAACCTATCCCCCCACCCACCTCCCCTCTAGAACCCTCAGTTTGTTTCTCAGAGTCCATCGTCTCTCATGGTTCGTCTCCCCCTCCGATTCCCCCCCCCTTCATTTTTCCCTTCCTGCTATCTTCTTCTTCTTTTTTTAACATATAATGTATTACTTGTTTCAGAGGTACAGGTCTGTGATTCAACAGTCTTACACAATTCACAGCGCTCACCATAGCACATACCCTCCCCAATGTCTATCACCCAGCCACCCCACCCCTCCACCCCCCACCACTCCAGCAACCGTCAGTTTGTTTCCTGAGATTAAGAATTCCTCATATCAGTGAGGTCATATGATACATGTCTTTCTCTGACTGACTTATTTCGCTCAGCATAATACTCTCCAGTTCCATCCACGTCATTGCAAATGGCAAGATTTCATTCCTTTACATTTCCTTTTAAAATGTTTTTATTCTGTCTAGTTTGGTTATGAATAGAAGTCTATGATGAAAATTGCTCTACTGTCTTCTAGAACTCGGTATTACCATTGAGAAATTTCACGTATTTTAGCAAAATGATAGAGGAAAATAAGAAAAAGATATGTGATCCTAGAGAAAGGAGATCCAGCACAGGGGACTCGTGAGGAGAAGCCCTAGAGTAACAGTTATATACTAGGCCTAGACACAGAAGCCAGGCCAGGGAGGGAGGGTCCTGGGAGAGGGGGCGGAAATGAAACTGGTATTAGAGGGTTTGAGAAATTCTTGCAGTATTTGGAAAAACTATCGATAAGCATGAAACAGATCTTTGGAACATTTGAAAAAAGTAATAGTGACACATACATAAAGAAGAGGACAAAAGAAAATACTAGGCAGTTGTTAATCCAGAAAAACAAAACTGTTCTAGAAAACAGGAATTAGACTCTTAACGTACAACTTTGCTTGATGGGAAACAATGTTCATTCATAAAACGGTAAATTTTGACTATTCTTTTAGCGAAAATTGAGAAAGAACTGTGTTAAGAGGGTGAGGGAGGGGAGAATGAGTGGGAATATGTTTAAAGAGAACTAAATCCTCAACTATCCTACTGGGAAATCAACTGCTAATATCTAAAATAGATATTTCATGGGGCACCTGGGTGGCTCAGTCGGTTTAATGTCTGCCTTTGGCTCAGGTCACCGAGTCCCCCCATCGGGCTCCCTGTTCAACAGGGAGTCTGCTTCTCCCCCACCCCACTCGTGATCTCTCTCTCTCACTCTCCTCTCAAATGAATAAATAAAATTTTTAAAAAACAATAAAATAAAAAAATAAAAACACATCGGCACGCAGTTAATATTTACTAAACACCTGGGATGTGTCAAATACCGCACTAGGTATCAAGTCTATAGGGATAAAAGACACTATCTGTGTCTTCAAGGAGCTTACAATATGGGGAAGAGAAAGACAAGTAAATAATTACAATATCGAATAAGGAAGAGCCAATGGGAAATGCATGAGGCACTCTGAGAAGAGAGATGAGATGGGAAACACAGAAGAAGTCAAAAAATAAAATAAAACAGAACTTGATCTATAGTCTTATATTAGGTCACGATAATCTTCGACAACCTTTAAACCTTTAAGCCCTTGAAAGAAGATATTTGAGCCTCAACAAGGTTAAGCAAACACCCAGCATCACACATCGAAGGCAGAGCTAGAAAGTCTTAAGCCAAGATGTCCTGAGTCCAAATTATGCATCATTTTCCAAAAGAGAGGTATTTTTTTGAAAACAGATTTTAGAAGATAAGTTTCTCTTTTCCTTTAACAGGAGAAATAATAAATATCAGTGTGAGTTTTGTTTTACCAGGAATTTTTCTTTTCCTTGAACAGAGTATCCAGTTGTCCTCTATGTACACATTCCTTACACATTAGAAAAATGAAAGATAAAATACGCATGACTCCCAACGTGAGAGTGGGTATTGTGTAAAGGGAACAACATCTGGGAGCTGACAGGTCAAAAGGTCCCTAGCTCAGCTGAAGCCCCGGATCAGCTTCACCAAGTCGGCCACAGGAAGGCACCTAGAGCAGGTCCAGCCCTGGGTCAGGAGCAGGGGGCCTGCATGCAGTGTGTGCTCTGGAAGCGGCCAGCCAGAACCACTCTCAGGGAGAGGAAGGAGCTCACATTCTTTATGTCCAAAGCTGCTTTGAGGTTTTGGACTAAAAAGAGAAGGAAAGTTCTTGCTTCTTTAAATAATCAGGCATAGAAGGATGAATTTTTTATCCCTAAGTCTAAAACCAAATTTATTACCTTGCCTCTAACGAATGCCTCCTCCCAATTTCCATCTGTAACCTAAGCACAGAACCTTCCTGTCATTGTTTCATTAGCCCCCCAACCCCCGTACCCACATTCCTTCACATGGATTCAGTTTCCCAGTGATGGACACTCTGCCTCTTCAAGGGTTCAGACTCCTCCCCGATCCTTTTCCTACCCCGGGATTCCCGGTTGAAGTTCCCCTTACAGGTTCCCCTGGACTCTAGACGGACTCTCGCACCTGCTCTCCGCCCCTCTCCAGCAACACTCCTGAACAGTGATGGGACTGGCTCGTTTGCATGCTCAGAAACCTTTAACCGCTCACTCTAAACAACTACAGATACAAAACACTTCAGTCCAGCAATGTTCACAGCTCCTAGCTACTGTTTTTTTCCTGTCTCCCCTGCCCCATCTCTCATTACTCTCTTGAACAGGCCCCATTCTCCAAGCGAATTCAAGTACTATTCTGACAGGCGTCTGCATCCTGCCTCTGCACCTTGGCACTTGCATTTGCTTTCACTTTTTTCCCTCCTCTCCATCCTTCAAGGTCTAGTTCACAGGCTACCTTAAACTTTCCCTCCCTGACAGAAATCATCTCCACCTCTGCTGACCTGGCCCAGCACTGTCTGTAGGGGTCTGGCGGCCCATGTCGCAAACAGATCCGTGTCACAGTCAGTCACATACGCAACGCGTGGCGTAGTCACTCCAGAGGAAGAATCCAAGCTGACCCGCTCACTCTCCCCACAGCATTTGCCTAGACCAACACTCACACCAGTGTCAACACTCACACCAGGACCAGTTGAAGGAGCTGCAAAGAGACGTGCAAATCAGCTCTCGTGCGAGCTGGGGGGAGCCTAGGAGCCATCCCAGCACACCACCCCCTACTGGTTTGTCCCTGTGTAAAATGGGGAAAGGATACCTTTTCATGGACTTCTTGCAAAGACTAAATGACAAAGTAGAGGTACAGGACTTAACACAGCCTGGCATGAGGTGAACACGCCACGCCTGATGCTCCTGCTGTCGCTGCTTCTGCGATTCCCGCTGCTACACCACCATCATCACTGCCACGAGCGACACCCCACTCCTACTCCCATTACCACTACCATTACCACTCCCCCACCAAACTGTACACTCCTTGAAGGAGGGAGAGAGGACTAACATTTATTAAGCACCTACTGTTTTTCCAACACAAGGCTTTAACCATCCGCCGAATACCGTGCTAAGAGCTTCATGTGTATTTTTCACTTAATTCTGACAATCACCCTGTGAGAGTCGGTAACAGACTCAAAGAGTTTAAGTCACTTGCTCAAGACAGCACAGGTAAGAAGTGGTAGGGCTAAAACTGAAACTCCATTTCGTTTGGCTTCACAAACCACTATTGATCAAGCATATTTGATGCTCAAATACTTACCAAATTAATAAGGTAAGTCTTAATTTTAGACAGCAAACTGACTTTTGCCAAAACGCTTCTTCCTATGGATTAATCTTTATGGTCCAGGAAAGACTACAGAATTGTCCTGCTTTCCTAACGTTCTGTGCAAAGGCAAAATTAAAGAAAAAACAGTAAGTAGCAATTATTTGCAACTTCTTTCAAAGAAGAACTTTAGCCAGAGAATTACCTAATTTAAAACACATGCTTTTTTAAAATGAACAAGCACAAATTTAGTGCAATTATAAATGCCACATAAGACTAGAAAAATTAGTGAGCATGTGAGACAACTCTGAAAAATCCAAACTGATCATTCTTGTCTAACTGTAGTCAAAGAAATTGCCCATGGACTGAACTATACTTTCATTAGCTTGATTAAAAGTGAAAACTAGAGGAAGCATAAAGTAGGTCAAAAACTTCCTGACTCCTTTAGGATTAAGACATGTACTAGATACTAAGTATGCATGAAAAGATCCGTAAGAATGTATTTGCCATTCTTGGAAGATACGGAAAGAAATACCAGGCATCCTCAAATGGAAAAAATAATTATAATGGGAATGAAAGTAAGGAGGAATTGGGCATGAACCCTAGTGAAAGGATTTCTAAAGTAGAAATGCCTTTATTTGTGACCTGAGCTAGGGAGTTTATAGCTAGAGGATCAGCATATATGTAGGATGCACAAGGCGGTTTTTATTATGGGCCTAGTCAGGCTTTTCAAAGCCAGCTCCTAATTACATAATTCATACTTTCTCCCATTTTTTTTTGTTCTACTCCTCTCACCCACACGTGGATGGAAAGATGGACGGACACAAACATACACACACGCACACACATACACATGCACATACCCTCATATAAAACCAGATACTGTTCCTAAACTCTTTGGTTTAACCACCCTGTACCTCCCCCTGAGCTACGTCAGCCCCACGCTTCCATTTTTGAGCTTCTTAAAAGCACTCCCTCTCATAAACTAGTTTGGTTGTGGGAAAGAAAAGGAGAGGAGAAAGAATAAGTGGTGAGAAAAGGACAATTTCAGAGACGATAACAGAGGAATGAACATTTTAATAACTGAACCGTTAGGCTCAGAATTTCCAGTTTTTGAGGAACCTGGAGAAGTGCGAATTCACAGAAATATAGGTAAGCAAAATTAGAATAAGCAAGAGTAATGACCACCTTTTCTAAGAAATCTCATGGAAATTAAGTATGCTTTGTTTTTCTTCTGCTCAATTTAACAAAAAAGGCAATACCATAATTCCTCAATTCTAGACACCATCAATTTGTAAACAGCCTCTTTGAGGGGTAGAGGAAAGAATATGACCACATTAAATGTACACACTGACTCTAAGCCATATCCATTTCACAAATGCTAACTTTGGGGTTGGGGACAGTATCATGAGGCAGGTAAAGCATGGAGTAGCGGAGTGGAAGTGAGAGCACAACCCAAATCCAAGAAACCTAGTACCTGGACAACCTCTTCTGGCTCTGCCAAGGGTCAGTCGCCTCCACAGATGGGTAGCTTTGCGTAGGCTGGTATGTTGATGGCCACAAAAGAGAGATGAAGCTTCTACTCACTTAATGACAGACTGCCCAGGAGGAAACTGAAGATGGCACATCTGTAGTAAATGGAAAAGACTTCAGGTCAGAGAAGTGTCTCATCTTCCAGCATACAAAACCATAGTAAACACCCTTCCCGAAACACATCCCCAGTGGTGGACTCTGGTCAGTAGTATAGACATACACGTCCAGATTCAGGAATGCTGCAAGTCTGTTCATAGGAGCAATGAAAATATTTTCTTTATAGGATTCCACAATGGGTATCTTGTTGTTTGTGAAATGTACATATTCAAAGATACTACCATCATATGAATTTTTCACTCCAATTTATACCACAACCACCTGCTCTGTTCTCTATGGGTTCTATATTCTAACTGAAGAATTGTGATTCCTAAGTAAAATGTGTTTGCTCCTATTTCTCAGGTGAGACCTTTGATTGAGAGGCAGGATAGCATGGTGACCCTGAGATGCATTCT
This sequence comes from Leptonychotes weddellii, assembly GCF_054177405.1. NCBI lineage: Eukaryota > Metazoa > Chordata > Mammalia > Carnivora > Phocidae > Leptonychotes > Leptonychotes weddellii. Next base: position 13,536,758 of record NC_138381.1, on the reverse strand, counting down.
GATTGAATGCTGCCATGTGTCCCGGTACGCAGTCACATCCCCCTGCCATATCTAGGATCTTCACAAGGTTTCTTTTTTCTTTTTAAGTACATTCTTAAGGCTCTTTCTATAAGTAAAAGTGATAACTTAAGAAGTTTAGCTACCCAAAACCACACCACCACTGTCTATACTAACCTCTTAAAGGCATGAGGCCGCATCAGAAAATTAAAACACCTTCCCTCTAAAGGGGGGTCAGCAGCAGAGGCAACTGACTTTCTGCTTCTACAGAGATGTCATTTGAGCTTTACTGAGCAGTACTTCCATTAACCATGAAAAGCTCAGGAAAACTGGAATAATGAAGAAAGAAATCAGAGAGAGACCATAAAAGCCCAGTTCATTTCAAGGAGAAAGCGGTAACATTCCCTTCCCCCTACATTTTAAATATCACAACGAATTTAAGTAATGAAATAAACAATTCACCAAGAGCACACTTTATCCACAACTTTAATTTCTTCCTACTGTGTTCATTACCACGCTGTTTGCTTTCTTCAGGCAGGATGGGGGAAAAACTTTTAAAAGACTCATTTAACACAGAAGTCAATTTCCACTAATGTATTCTTTGTGTGGCATATGTGGTCTTCCAAAGCAGATCTATACACGCAAATACACATATATTAGCTTCTTCCTTTACAAGAACAGAATTAGCCTACCTTCAAACAGATCATCACTACTATTATCCCGTAGGAAAAACATGAACATGAGAACCGTATTTTTTACAACAGCTGAAAACTCGTTAGTATTTCTGATAGAACTGACTTCCCTTCGCTTGTATAAACGGCTCTAATTGTGAAAAGAATAATGTAACTTTTGTATAACCCAGATTTTACTTTGTGAAAAGTTAGGCAGGGAGTATTTTTCATGCATTCTGCCCTGAGGAAGCAGGAATAAAGTGCTTTCCATCAACTGTAGCTATCAAGTTATTTAACACAAAAAGAGTTTACAGGCGCTGAGGGCTTTGATATTTGATGTGTGTAAGGGGGAGTATGAGAGGGGCACCCAGACCACCCGGGCTTTCACAGGGTCACCAAGGGCTCCACAGGTCCTAAACATCTAAAGCCATTCTCGTACGTGTTCAGCGAAAGGGAAGAACATGAGGGCTTTGCACTCATGTGTAGGAGGCCAAAGTGGGCAGAAGAGACAGATGAAAGCTCAGGCAGCCGCACTGCCTACAAAATATTCATCACAAAGATTCCAAAGAACACCTTTTTTTTTCTTGAGCTCTTCAGATCACACCGAGGTAAAGACAGGGGCTTTTAATTGGCAAGAATGCATGTCTAGTTTGTAAGAGATGAGAGAATATAAGGGACAGTATTTAAAATCCCACAAAATTTCCTCAAGTCTCATTCTGTCCAGAAAATTTAGCCAGTACAAGCAGGAAAGGGGATATCTGCACACCCCCACGCACAAACACGCCTGCACCTGAGCACCTAGAATCCAAAAGAAAGATGCTGAAATCAGCCAGAGAAAATACAAAATAGTCAAAAATAATGCTTAGGCGGGGCACCTGGGTGGCTCAGACAGTTAAGCATCTACCTTCGGCTCAGGTCATGATCCCGGAGTCCCAGGATTGAGCCCTGCATCAGGGAGTCTGCTTCTCCTTCTGCCCCTCACTCGTGCTCTCTCTCTCACTCTCTCTCTCTCAAATAAATAAATAAAATCTTAAAAAAAATAATGCTCAGGCAAAATGTACATATGTGAAACACGGACATGAAATATATTTTAAAAAGTATATATATTGAGTTCTAGCTTTGCTAAATGCAATCCAAAAAAAGAATTTTTCTCTATTCTACAGAGTTTTCTAACAGCTAGTCCTTCATTAAGTTCCCTTATATGGAAAAAAATAATTGTGGTTATTACAGAATTAGGCTAGGCCAGACTCTAATACCCCACAGTACTTATCCCAGATGCAGAAATCTGTGAAATAATATATATTCATTAAGCCCTTTCAGAATGTTGGTTCAAAAAGTGCCCACGAAATGTGGTTCAGGCTCAGCTTCACCATTTTTAACACACAACCCAAGTAACTTCTCCTTCCATGGTTGCTTGGCTGGCACCTCAGTCATTTACGGAGTATGTTCACCCACATTATCCTAGCAGAGAGATCCTCAGGTAGTCCTGTGAAGTAGGCAGGAGAATTATCAGTCCCTACTTACCAGGAGGAACAGAAATTTATAGAATGAACAAGTAAGAGGTAATGAAAATAGAACCAAGGGGACAAACTGTGGGACACTCAGCCTAGTGCTCTTTGGGGAAGTTACAGATAGGTTTGTGCCTTGCAACACATGGAATATTCCCTTATGACCATCCATCACAGTATTCTGGTGATAGATTTGGGGTCATGCCCTTAGGCCATCTTCTAAGTCCGTAAAACAGCATAGCTGTTTCTTACCAATCTTTTTCATTAATTTCACTAATTTCATAAACAGCATAGCTGTTTCTTACCAATCTTTTTCATTAATCTTGTAGAAACGGAGCATTATTTAGTTGCATGGATTAATGAAAAAGAAGGTTAAGACTCCTTCTTTCAGACCATCTCTTCTTGGACAAGCATGAGAGAAACATGAGCTGGGTTTCTGTCTATCAGTCCAAAGAGGAAAACCGCCAATACTTGGTAACTGACCTTCTAGCACACCACTGTTCTTTATTAACAAACACATCACCCTAAATAAGGCACACCTAGCTTGCTTTTACTTAACAGTCAATCTGAGTTTAAGAGCTAGAACTTGAGGCACAGCCTTTCCTTCGGTTACAGAAATTCTTTAGTCTGCCCCAGCTTGTCCCCCAGTTCTCACTGAAGTGATTTCTCACACAGAAATGAAACGGCGTATTGTGTGAAATGATTATATATTTTTTAATTCTTTTGTGCATCTCAACAGTGACTATTGGCGAGGACACTAAAACGAGTTCTGATGGTGACAGGTAGAAGGTGGTAACTGAGATGCCATCAATGCATTCATTTTAAACCACTTGTAGAAATGGAGCATTATTTAGTTGCATGGGTCTGAAATCCCCAAATATACACATCTGTTCTGAGACGATGACGGTTCTCCACGTTCACAGTGAAAATATTAACCCTACAGAAGTCATTTTGGTTGTTTTGACAGAGTGGTGGGAGCACCATGCCATTTCATTGCGCCCAGCCAAAGTAAAGGAAGAAAAGGTGGATGAGGTCACAGTCCAGGAGTGAGGTCACCAGCTAATCTGCCTTCATAGCAACAAAAGAAGTTTGACTGATGAAAAGGTGTCCCTAGGGTAGAAGTCAACATCCCTTTGTCTAAATGAGTCTTTCAGATCAGGAAAAAAAAAATGTGTTGGCTAGCCTCTCTTAACATGCCCACAGTAGCATGTGACTAAGAGCACTTTAAAGTCTGTTGTGAGTGATATAATGATTAACTGACCATTCAAACCCTAGAAAGGTCACAGTAGCAGCCCCTCTCAGTGCTTCAGAGCCAAAGCAGTAGAGTGTGAAACTCAAATTCTACCAGGAGCTCAGAAAATGATTAAGTCAGAAGTGATCTGTGGCTGCTTATAAATGAAGTCCGAGATCCCTAACATTATCAATAACATGGGGTAGACATAAGATAATTGTGGGTGGCAAAAAAAGGTAGTTAAATTTGCTTTGGGCTTTTTAATGAGCCAAGAAAAGCAGTTGGGCTAATGAAAATATTAGTTATTAGCTGTAAACTTTGGAAATGAATGCTGTTTTTAAAAGTTTAGAAGGCTGTCTGATCATAAATATTTCAAAGAACACACTATTAATTCAAGCCAATCAATAATACAGCATAACCCTCCAGCCATGTTACCAATGAGAAGAAATTTATTCACCAGTTTTATTCCCACTGAAATCCATATCCAAAGGTTTGGGATTGATTATAGCAAGATAGGTTGTCTTCTTTTTATTAAAATATTATTTGTTACTCAAACATTTCTAAAGCAATAACATGTTATGACTCTTTAATTCGTTGAGTAGAGAACTGAATATTTACTGACATTTCTTGAGAACTTGCTATAAGCCCACAGGAGAGGATTTGACATCATCACAGTGTGTTCTCCTTAACTTGACAGGAAGTCAACTTCAAGCAGATTGACTTGAATCGAGATTTCCTTTGAGAAGCGTAAGTGTCCAGTAAACTGCATTGGTATTTTTTTACTGCATTGGAAAATACTCAAGTTCCAGTGGCTTTACCATCCTGTACTTTACTTTCTGAAAACCTGGCAATCCCATGTGGACTTCGGGTAGAATGAGCAATGCAAAGAGCTGGCTGGGACTTGGCATGTCCTTGTACTTCTGGGGACTGATGGACCTTACGACCGCCGTTCTCTCGGGCACACCAACACCACCAGGCAAATTAGAAGCACTCCTGTCAGACAAGCCACAGTCACACTCGCGGACAAAGAGGAGCTGGGTTTGGAACCAGTTTTTTGTTCTGGAAGAGTATACTGGAACTGACCCTTTGTATGTCGGCAAGGTAAGAATGGCCACGACAAATTATCAGGGTATCAAATATTGAAAGGGAGTACAAATATGAACTGAATAAGAGAGGTCGCCTAGCCTGTGTTGGGAGTCCTGAGAACAATTATAACTAGTGGTATGTTACTTAACAGCTAGTTGAAATCTAATTTTGGCTTTGTCAGATACCAGTCAGAAAAGGAAAGATTTATCCCCTTGCTCAAGCCTCTATTCTAAAGTGGGAGAAAACAAGGAATTGGGATTTTGGAGAAAAAGCCTGGGACCCTGCAAGAGCCATTAGAGTCCCATAAGAGGCAACGGCAGCAGCTTTGGGGAATAACAGAATGGGGAAGAAAAAAACCAGAAAATGCAAAGGAGAAAGTAGAGGGGTTTTTCCCTTTGTTTTGTTTGGGTTTTTTTTTTCCCCCAAAGCATTTCCACAGGTATTGCCTGGGGCCTAAATTTAATGGGGGAAAAACAAAGAATAAAACATTCTTCATTCTAGAAGATCCTAGCATGTGCTTTAGAATAGTTCGAGACAATCAATGAATATATTTATAAACTTTACACTCGAATTCCCTTGATTTATCTATCATCATTTCATTTTTAATCCAGGCTTTCTCCGGTGTTTACTTTATTTGGATGTTAATCAGAGACCATTTTGTGAAAGCAACCAAGTGAGAGAAAATGGGAAACAAGGACCTAATTAGAAAATAAATAATTCATTCAAATGATAACTTAAACGCTTATTTAGCACAGAGGCTAAGAATGTGGGTTTCAGAGTCAAACACACATGGGTTCAAAACCCAGCTTTGCCAATTGCTTCCAGAACGACTCTGGACAGGGCACTGAAGCCGCGTTAGCCTTGTTTCCTCAAACATCAAATGGGGATAACAAGAGAACTACAACTTCTCAAAGAGTTGTCTGCATAAGCTCTTTCCTCAACTCCTACCCACTTCTGAATTCAGATCTGACTTCTGTCCCCTGCATTAAAGTCGTGTTTTCAGTGCTCCCAAGGACCTCCCTACTACCAAATTTGATGTTTCATTTTATGGAACCGACGACCTCAGATGCTGCTGACCAGTCCCTCCTTCTTGACTCACTTTCTTCTCTCTGCCTCATGACCTTCACAATCCCGTTTTTCCCTCCTTCCTTCTCAGCCCCTTTGCTGGCCATCTCCCTCCACATGACCCCATCCATTAGAGGTCCAGCTTGTCAACTTTGCCCTGGGCCTCTTCTCTACCCACATTCATTCTCTGGATGGATTTGCCATCCCCATGGTTTTAAACACCACCTCTAAACCAAAGCCTCCATCTCTGGCTCAGGCCACTTGTCTGGGCTTCAGACTCATAAACCCTAACGCATATGTGACAGCTCCACATTTATGACTCAAAGCCCTCCCAAATGTAGCATATCTGGTAAGGAATTCTTGGTTTTTCTCCCAAACCAGGTCTGCCCCCAGTCTTTTAGCACTGCCATCACTCACTTTCTAAAACCAGATACAAGGTGGTCATTCTTCCCTTTCTCTTGCCCCCACATTCTCTCCACCTGCAAATTGTCAGTCCTCTGCCAAAATACATCCCAAATCCTTCATTTTTCCCACCTCCACTTCCACTGATATCTCTCACCTGGGCAAACACCTGGACTCCCAACCAGTTTCCACACTTCTACCCACACTTTCTTCCAATCCATTCTCCACACATAAGCATCAGACCATGTCACTCTGCTTACATCAATGTCCTCCCACTGTACTTTGAATCACCCAGACTCCTCCCCACAGCTCCCAACACCATTCCTCTCTGACCCAGCCTGCCCCCTGTCCTCCCACCACATCGCAAGCCACACTTTCTTTCCCTTCGTCTCGTGTTCCAGGGACATAGCCTTCTGGCACTTCCTACAACTTGCCAAGCTTTGCCTGATTTTTCCCCCAAAATAAAATATTCTTCCTCTGGCTTCTTTTGTGGTTGGCCTCTCCTCACTCTTCAGGGCTCATTTTGAATCAAGGTCTTCCTTGACCATTCCCTAAGGTAGGCCCCTCTGTTAGACTCTCTCACGGCCATTATTTTTTTCAGAGCTCTCATCACAACCTACAACGTCTAATTCATTTGTTTATTTACATGAGTACTGTCTGAAGCCTTGGACTAGACTATAAGCTCCCATTTTATCCCCAAGGCCTAACACAGTACCTGTCACATAGAAGGTGCTTTAAAAAGATATTTAATACTTCCTGGTGTCATAAGGATTAAATAAGCTAACATATGTAAAGTGCTTAGCACAGGACTTGGTCCAAGAGTAAGATCTTAATGATCATTACTCTGTAAGCATAGTAGTGATAGTGGGAGTAGTGGTAATAGTGGTAGATAGGGATTTTGCTATGGGAACTCAGCAGCTCAGTAATGTGTGTAACCTAATGCAGCCACAAATCTCCTAGTCTCAAAATCTGTGACTTCTCTTTGACTTCTTCCTTTCCTTCTCTCCCTCCCTCATGTACAACCAGTCACCACATCCTGTCAATATCTCCTTGCCAGTTTCTCTCAGATTCACCTCATCCTCTCCAGGCTCTGTCATTACTGTGGTCCCTCTGCTCTTCATGATTAGATTAACTAAGCAGCCACTGCCCGTCTCCCTGTAGAGAATCTTCCCCACTCCCTAGGACTCAGGACATTCATCTCCTTGAAGCACACTTTCCATCATGTCACTCCTCTGATTAAGAAAGCGTGGTAGCTCCAATGCTTATCAGAGCTCTTAGCTTAGTTCAAGGACTTGCAGAAAATGAGTCTTCCTCCCTTATCCAGCCCTCCCCTACGATTTCACAAATCTAGTCCTGATCCCAGTCATGCTGGTGTCCTCACTGGCCCTGATAACACATACCACGTTTGTCCCCACCACAGACATGTACTCATGCTACTCCCCTGCCCAGGACACACTGTCACCACCTCTCCATTCAATCACATTCCAATTGCTCAGGGCCTTAGCTTAAAAGCCATTTCCATCATGAACACATCTTCTATCTGCTCAGAGTTCCAAAGACTTCTAGCTACTCATTATTTGTAAAATCTTTCTTCCAACTAGACATACATGGCTACTGCTAAAATAAGTTTAAGAAAATACATTTATTTGTATTCAGTAATGGCTTTGTGTGCTTGTACAATCTAGAGCCCTCTTCACTTCTCCCAAGGGTAGAAGCTGAGATTCCATCCTTAGCCTTCCCTACGCTTCCCCAACACTGAGTACCCAGCACAAGGCTGGACATACGACCCTACAGAAAGGCGAAGGTATCTAACATTTTACTGGGCTACCACAGGACTATGTGGCAGTCACAGTCACAAAGAGCAGATCATTTAATCATCACAACAGTGCTGTGAGGTAAGTGTGACTCACCACTTTCAGATAATTAGCCTGTGGAACACGGCTCAGAGAGGTTACGCTTATTGCCCCAAGTTACAAAGAAGGTAACAGAAAATCTGACACTGCAGCCACAGGCTTCTCTTTTCATTGCCCTGAGACTTGGCCCTGAAAAATACAGTGAAGAGTCAATGGTGTTAGGGCACCAGGAATCCAACCAAGCCCAACTACTTCCCGACGTTGGGAACTTAGCTGTCTAGCACCCTCTCTCCAGTACTCATGATCAGTGCCCACCCTTTCCTAAGCACCCCAACCCAGGACACAGAACACCCTGGGCATCTCGACAGCCGTCTCATCCAGCCAACACTGAGCAGCCAGTGAAGTGGGGTGTTACTCCACGTTATATATTCACTTACCCAGGCACTTTCCCCCCCTTACTTTGTTTTGAAAGAGAATTCATCCACCTTTCATTCCCTCTCTCCCAGGGGCATTTAGCTTGTCACCTTGAGCTCTGGAAGATGTCTTTTTAGAGAGCTTGCCTGAGTATTTGCTTATATCAGAGGCATATGGCAACAATTATCAGCTGTAATTGGTATGGCCTTATAAAATCCACACTGGGCTTTCCAGGGACAAGGCAGTGTCGAGTTAAAGCTAGATTATATTGACATATGCAAAGAGTGGGATGCAGAGAGCTTGTGCTTGGGCACGAAGCAGTGGTTCCAAGGCATGCTGAGGTTAACAGCTACACAGAAGCTGTCTCACCACAAAGTATAAGCAATACTGTGCTCCTGGAATTGTACAAGGTACTATGAAAGATGACAAAAAGAGTGAAAATCACCCTTGTTTTTAAATATTAAATCAACTAAGATTTTTCATAAACTACCTGGACTTTCCATCTTTCACTACTCCTTTGGCTGAAGATCTTATAAACTAAAGCATTATTAGGATAAGTAGGATATCCACTTATCTTACTCTGTTTAGATTTTGGGAGGAAGAATGTTTTCCCAAGATGTACATAACCATGTGCTGCCAGCTCCATTCCAGAAGCTCCTTACCTTCCTCTGAAGAGCTGGTACTCAGTCAGCATTAGCTGAATTAAATATGGATAAATTATAAAACACATTTTTATTACACTGCCAATTTGCTGAGTGACTTAAGGGAAAGTTATCAATGCCTCGCATTTGCAATTGTCGTAACCAAATGTGTATTCTACTGCTGGTAAACCCTAATATTAAATGCACATTACCATGCTGGTTTTTAAGCAAGAGTCTCTCAGCTCTGTATTCACCCTCCCATACTCCCCGTAGTGATGTCAGTTAGGGCTGGGACTCTGTGAGCCACAGTTTCTCCTTTTCCGACCAGCTCCCCATTGGGTTCAGACAGGAGAATGTACTAGAGAGAGAACCAGAGGCAGGAGGAGGGAGAAGGGACTTGTTCCTATTACCTAGCCAACAGGTGGTTCCAGGTCCTGGATCTTCCCCACACTCCCAGCACCAGCCTCATCACACCCCCGCAGAAAGATCAGCACAACTGGATGGCAGCCCCTTCTCAGAAATCTGGGTCTGAAGTCTGAGAGAAGTGGGTGCTGGGGGCACCTTCTCCAAGTCCTGAAGCCCCAGCCCCAGGCGACAGCACTCCCTTTTCGGAGGCCTCAGGCCCAGCCTCCTCCAAACATCTAGATTCCAGGAGCCCCAACTGCTGCCTTCTGCCCCCAGCCAGAGGGACACTAGCTGTTTCCTGGAGTTTCTAACCCTCCAAAACTTCAGTGTTCCCTTTTTGCCTTTCCAATTCTCCATATTAAATTTGCTCTGCTAAAATAACTGGTTTAGGTTTTGTTCCCTGACTGGACCCTGAAATGATACAATTATATTCCTCAGGAAACAGTTCTGTGTAAGCAGATTCTGGTCCCTGTCATAGCTGGTCCCCATTTGTCCCTGTTCATAAAAGGCTCATCATGCTTCTCTGTGGATGTCCTCTCACCCCCTCCTCCCTCCCTTCTCTCTTTCTTACACACGGGCTCACAAACACACACATACAGAAGCTATCTGAAAGATGCTTGCTAGCTCTTTTTAAACAAAGGTAACACTTCACAAAAAGCTTTAACCCTAATCCTATACCCTACGTCACTCATCCCATACAATTTTATTGAGCATTTGCTACATGTGAGAATCCACATGAAGATGAAAGCCACATGGTTCCTGCCTTCAAGGAACTTACCATCCAGAGAATTTCTCAAATTCTTCTCCCAATACAGACAAAAACAAAAGATAACAGATCTGATGTTCAGCCCACACTCTACTAACATCGGTCAGCTGAATGGCTCCTAAGGAACCAGGACCTCTGCAGCAGCAACAATTTGAGCCTTCTATTACTTATTAAGCACGCTCCATAGGCACAATACTCACTTAAGTTTGGCCTGTGATAACAGCAAGTACGCTTAGTTTTTTTAAGGACCATAGGACAAAACTTTTTAGATAATAAGTAGAACACCTCAAAAGAGTCCTAGGTACTTTATGTCAGCTTCTATTCTGTTTTCTTCCCCCTAAATAATCTGCCATGCCCTAAATGAACCTATTTCATTATAAGTAAAAGTTCTATGCCACATGCCTTAGGATTACATGTCTTACATATATAAATACACAGCATTTTTTTTTTATATTAAAAAAACCCTATGGCACCCTGGGTGGCTCAGTTGGTTGAGCGTCTGACTTGGCTTTGGCTCAGGTTGTGATCTCATGGGTCATGAGATCAAGTCCTACTGGCTCCAAGCTCAGCGAGGAGTCAGCTTGAGATTCTCTCCCTCTGTCCCCCCTCCGCACTGTGCACACACTACCTCTCTCTCTCAAATAAATCAATAAATCTTAAAAAGAAAAAAAAATTCTGAGATTCCTCTCCTCCTCCTCCCAATCCCATTCCTTTGCCTGGAAACAGTTCCAGATGGAATGGATTTTCATTTCTTTATGACTGGGTCCCAATAAAATGGCTTTCTATTCTACACAGTAAGAGTTGGGCACCTCTGGTTTTTTTAACTGCATAAATAAAAGATTCGGATCGCAAAAAATAATAATACTGTATATGGAATGAGGAAATGTGAGAATTTCATATTCTAAATAGAATTCTTTAAGTAGAAAAAAAAATCCACTAGCAATTTTTTTGGTCAATGTTATTCTCTTATTTCCCCTCTCTAGGTACAACACAGCTGAATTCCTTTAGGTGGCAAAATCGCTGCCTGCATGATTTGGCCATGAGTCAATCTGAGATCAACTCAAAGCCAGCCACAACCTCCAAATCCATCCTTGTCTGAGGATGTTGTGAATACATTTTCAGGTGTCCTCTTGGTGTCTCTGCCATTTAATCCTCAGAGTAACACTGTCCTAGCAACGCTTCAGGCAGCGCTTTCCCCGTTAGACTATGCATAATAAAAAAGCCAACAGGTTGTTTGTATAGTCTCTGCTACATTCCCGAAAGCTTGAAGGGAGCAGAGAAGAGCTGGGCATGTTAATACCCTTTTCTCTATGCATATCACCGTCATTATTATCATCATCATAATCAGCCCCATTTATAGCATTCCTATTATGGGAAAGACGCTGTGCTCGGCGCTTTACATACATTAATTTCTAATGATCCCAACAACCTTTCAAAGTATTAATGGTGTTCTCCACATTTATAATATTAAAAATTTGAGAGTAATAAACGTTCAAATCTTTGTCAAAGGCCCTCGACTTACAACTGACATCATGTTTTAGGCCAGATACATCTGCCCCCACTAGTCTAAGGCTAACACTGGTTGCCCATTTTATAAACTAAATCTCTGAACTATGCAAAGTGCTAAAACCCACTTTAGAGAGAGACTGTTACTTATATGATAACACAAAATTTCAGGATTCCTGCCATAAAACATTATCTGTAATTAGAGATGCAAAAATGTATTTCCAGGCGTAATATGAAAATAGTGCCCTGGACTCCTTTTGAGAGTGCTTATCATTCATTACAAAGTAATCCAGGAGATAACATAGTTGGATGGGCAGATAAAAGCATGCCCCTAACTCAGCCATCCACATATAGATTTGAGTGATTCAATTACAAGCCCAGGAACTGGTCCCACCAAAGAGAGATACACTGATGCAAATACCAACAACTGGCCGTGAAATCCATTCTGACACCCGAAACAGAGGCACGCATACATAGTCCTACTGAATGAAATTACTGAATTGGGACCACAGAATCAGAGAGTTGCAGGACTCCCTGGAGGTCATTTACAGTTTCCAGGACAGTGGCCATAGCCTATTTATTCATCAGTTCATCAGTTTTTCAGGCAACTTGAATCATCACAAGGTTTTTGAAACTCTAAAACTCAGTTTATGTCAAATACTTATTTTAAAAGGTTAGGTTTGTCCACTTTTTTTTTCTTAAGTGGAAATGCTAGGTTCCTCCTTATTAGACTTGCTCCTATTCTCATGTTGGGTGGGGGCCTACACTTCCCAGAACTCCTGTTTTCTATTTATTTATTTTTTTTTTTTTTTTTTATTTATTTATTTATTTATTTATTTATTTATTTATTTGAGACAGAGAGAATGAGAGAGAGCACATGAGAGGGGGGAGGGTCAGAGGGAGGAGCAGACTCCCTGCAGAGCAGGGAGCCTGATGCGGGACTCGATCCAGGGACTCCAGGATCATGACCTGAGCCGAAGGCAGTCGCTTAACCAACTGAGCCACCCAGGCGCCCAGAACTCCTGTTTTCTATACTTCTCAGGGAAAGGCACCTAAAAATACAGTAGTAAGTTCAGGATACTGAATGTGATGTGAAAAAATTTTACTTATTCATCAATCTATATTTGGTCTTTGATACAATCATGTTCAATGTATATTAATTCTTTGTAGACCAACATTTTAAAACGTTTGAGTGAAAAAAAATTCTTCCTATTTGAAAGAAGGTCTTAAGTTTGGACCAAAGTGAAAATCAATTTATTTCCCACACCTGTTCATATCCATAATGAGATTTCCGGGTTTGTTTTTTTTCCTAGCTTCATTCAGACATGGACAGGGGAGATGGATCCATCAAATACATCCTCTCAGGAGAAGGTGCAGGTGTCGTGTTTACCATTGACGACACCACTGGAGACATCCATGCCATTCAGAGGCTTGATCGAGAGGAAAGGGCCCAGTACACTTTAAGGGCTCAAGCCCTAGACAGGCGGACCGGCAGACCAATGGAGCCAGAGTCAGAGTTCATCATCAAAATCCAAGACATCAATGACAATGAGCCCAAGTTCCTGGATGGACCTTATGTCGCCACTGTGCCAGAAATGTCACCAGTGGGTAAGGTGGAGAGTCACTGATTCTCACAGACAGCAGTTCTTCTACAGAAGGTCCTCCTCTCTATATGCAAAGAAAGAGAGAATGTGCAGGACAGCTCACAAATTATAAACCTGGACCGAAAATGACAACCAAGTCCCTAGGCAGGAAACTAGACAGTGAAATCAGCCATAGTAAAAAATAATAGTAATAATAAGCCTAGCATTGTTATTCAGTTCTGATTCTTAAAAGATAGAGGATAGACAGATAGATAAATGATTCATAAGGGAGAAGCATTTTGGTATTATAAAAGAGCAATGAAGAACCCAAAGGCTGTGTTGTTCTCACTGGTTACTAAGAATTTAAAACACAAATAACTCCTGTCTCACTAGAGAGGCACAAGTTAGGAGCTTTGGAAGCTTGACCTCAAAAGGGGTTCTCCCAAACATAACAATTGCAAATGCATTAAGACTGCCTATTCAGCATTGCTTCCAAGCCGTTACCAATTCAACTTGAACAGGTTTCCACCATCTCTCTTCCTCAGGGACCTCTGTCATCCAGGTGACAGCCACAGATGCTGATGATCCGACCTACGGCAACAGTGCCCGGGTAGTATACAGCATTCTCCAGGGACAGCCATATTTTTCTGTGGACTCCAAAACAGGTATGTGATGCACATCGTCAGAGGTGGTTGCTTTATGCCCTACTAATTCATAACTGCTACTTATGACAAACCCAACTCTCCTTTTCAAGGACTCTCTAGGGACTGTATTAACGAAAGAAGACTGTTACAGGTGTTAGGATTAAGACAGCAAACCAGCACTGCCCTGGTGGGTAAGAGCAGCACTATGTCTAGAATTGCCCAGAGTCTGACTGGAGAGGGCAAAAGGCCTGCCTACACAAAGGGACATCCTCACCAGCCTTCAATAACTCCTACAGTTGAATTTATTCCCAGGGATTGTCTTTTATCACTCCAAGAAGACCTGAGAGGATTGACACATTAACCTGGGCTCACTAGAGAACTAAGATCATTGATTTTGAAACCATGAAGAGCCTTAAGGGAATCATCCAGTCCATTACCGGTCACTTAACAAATAAGGAAATTGGGAATTGAGGCCTAATAAAGTGCTTCTATTTGTAGATGTGTCCCCTGACTTTTGGTCTGATGTTCTTCCCACTGAACCACCCTGTACTAAATAGAGAACACGGCCAGAATAAATGGATGCTGGGACACACAGATTTTGTTGAGGGGGTAAAGAGTTCACAGCATGGGATGTGGCCCCCCCAAAAAGCAGGTGCTGAGTGGGAAGCTCTCACAGGGAGGAAAGCATAAAGAACTGGATGGGTAAGAAGGAATGTGGCAAAAAAGGACAAATCGAAAGAAGTTTGGTTGTGTTTTTTTGTTTCTTTCAGTTTTACCTGAGAGCTTTGACTACAGAATTTATGTTTTATCATGATTATCCTGCACTTGTGCCAAGCTTTCTTCCTCTTAAAATACTTTCACAGACATTACCATATTTGAGCCTCCCATTATTCTTGTGAACCTGTGAAATACATGGGAGGACTGTTACTCCCATTTCCATACAGGAAAATTGAAGACCTAAGGGTAATTAACAAGGAACTTGAGTAAAGAAACTTACAGCCACAGAGGTAAAGTAAATGGTTAACACTCAAAGTCACCTCTCCATTTGAAAGAGAAAAAATACATTTCTATTAGCAACCTGATAGAATTTTTTTTCCCAAAAGTCCTAAGGGGAACCAGGCATTCAGAAAATTATATCATAAAATCAGAAAGTGAGGGAGTGTAAATTATTAGGAGTAAAGAAAAAAGGTTGCAGTGAGGGACTTCTATAAAACAGTAACTTTAACAATTCTACAGGGGGGGAGGGGGAGGGAAAGCGGGGGGCGGGGGGATGCCCACAGGGAAGACAAATACAGACAGGAAGAGGGTAATGTGTCCTTTATATCCTAAGAGGAACCTTACATTATTTTGACAGCTCCCAGGGGGCATCTTTAGTGTTAAGGTCAAAAATACATGAAAAGATAGTTATTGCTGTGCATTTAAAAAAGGAAAATGCTGCATATTTCACTTTAGAATGTTATTACTATAATGCAATATATACACTGTAGGAGTAAACTGGAGACAGGTTTGTGGTTCCCAATCTCTTCTCTTTGCATGCAAAAGGTCTATTTAGCCAAGGGTCATGCTGTAAACTTGCAGTAAATAAGCCTTTAATCTTTGCCTAGAGTGTAGAGAAGTCAATTTTTCTACGTAGCAGGGCTAAAAGGGGGGTAAAACATTACAGCACATCCTTGGCAGGATCAAAACAACACATTTCACTGGCTTTTGATTTAGAGGCCTCTTCTTAAATGAAACTATCATCACACTGTGATGCTGCTACTTACTGTCTGGGGGAGTTCATCCCTTATGCATGTTAAAAATGAACAACTCAACAGAGCATCTTTCATGTCCCAGCTCATGGAAATCAGTGAAGCACAGAGGTAAGCAGAACATAACAAAATTGAAAGAATATATAACAAAAGGAAAATCAAATCAGAATTCCAACCCTGCTTACAGGTATTGAGGAGGCAGGGAAAAGCAGCCTAGGAGTGAGCTGCCTCAAGAAAAGTCATTCACACTACAAGGGCCCTAGGGGCTAAAGAAAGAGCGGGCTGAAAGAGAATTATCTAAAATCATAGATTTGCAGACATACGAGGTTTTGTTTTCCGGGACCCGAAGCCCCAGTTTTCTTTGGTACAACAGAGACCCTTGAAATTGGCCTGGACTGCTAGTCCCAAACTCTGTTGGGGAACCACTGCTGCCACCTCCTGTTCTCTCTCGGTAATGTCGCCAAAGGAAATGGGCCCTCAGCTCTTCCTGCTGGAATAGTGTTTACTCACCATTTGTTTAAGCACAGTACTGTTTTGAAGATAGAATTCTGACCTCAAGTTTAATAAAATATAAATGATTTGCATCTCGACTCTAGATATTAGCAATGCACAAGGGAGAAACCTAGAAGCTGATCTTAAACACTGGATTTGTGGATTTGTTCTTAAAAAAGTCTTTTCTATGCTGCAGGTGTAATTAGGACAGCACTCATGAACATGGACCGAGAAGCCAAAGAATACTATGAAGTGATTATCCAAGCCAAGGACATGGGAGGGCAGCTTGGAGGATTAGCTGGGACCACAACAGTCAACATCACCCTCTCGGATGTCAATGATAACCCACCCCGCTTTCCCCAGAGTGAGTACCTAACCAATGAGAGTATAGCTCTCCAGCCAGAGGAATGCACCTATTACAGAAGACAAAGAAAAAGGCAGGCCTGGGTTCCTCTTTAAGTTCAATTATTCATGGGTTCCCTTCCTACATTTATCATGCAATTCTCACATCACCATTTTCCTTCTGGGTCCCAACATCCCATAGCACTGAGCCAGTGTTTCTCACTTCCTTCATTATCACCTCTCTCTGGAGCTCTTGTAGACTTTTTTTTTTTTCCCTTGATCTCCACGCCCTGCACCCCACCCCATAAAATTAAATACTAAGGAATAAGATTTTGTTGGGTACGGCTGAACTTTAGAGAGCCACAAACCATTGTAGCATCTAAGATTTATGTTCCTATCTCCCCCTTCCCCAAACTGATGTTTGCCCCCTAGGATAAAATACTGCCCTGTTGAGAATGCACACATAGAAAATAAGCCAAACTGAAGGTAAACACATAGTGGCCCATCTGACTACCTTAACCAGTCAATTCACAAGAGTACCAACCACCTGCTTTCTAATGGCACTGGGCATGAGGGATACAAGATTCTTGAAACCCAGTCCCTGTCCCTGTGAAGCTTAAAATCCAGCTGGGGAGTACATATTCTACACTCATCAAAAGTTAACCAAGAAGTAGCATTTGCTGTACCACTTTAGTACAGAATGAAACTTTCACAATAAACTAAGATGAATGAAGGCTTCATTGAAGGATGATACTTTCACAGGGGACTAAAAAATATAAAATATTTAAATAGGAAGAAAGAAAAACATTCCAGAAGGGGGAAGCCTCTCATTCATTTAAAAAATATTTGTTTCGGGCACCATCTAGGTATGGCATATATGTACAAAACAAACAAAATCTCTGCTCTCCTAGAGCTCATTCGCATAGAACATGAATGTAAGGGAAAATATAATGTAAGGGAAAAATATGTATCTACAGTATAAAGACCTGGAAATAAAGTAGCAAATGTGATTTTTATGTTCAAAGACCCCCTAAAAATGGAGACCTGCTCTTTAGTGTTTTAAATGTGTTATATTTCTAAATATTTCTATATTTTAAATGTGTTCTATTTCTAAAGGAAGTCACTGAAAAGTTTCTGAGCAAGACAGAAACCTAAAGGAAAGCTAATCTGATAGCCATGTACAGGATGCGTTGGGAGGAGTGGAGACTAGAAGCTGGGGAATCCATCAGGGAGGCTTTTAGAATGGTTGGGATTTGAACTGATAAGCACTTAAGGAAACAGCAGAAAGAGTGCAGTGGGACAAATAAGAAAACATAGATTTCTGCCTCCTGATTTCTTGGCTGAAGGAACCACAACAGAGGGTGGAGTCAAAGATGACTATGATGTTTTAAGTCTGGGTGACAGGGATAGAATTGTAGTACTGATAGAAATAGAGGATGCATAATGGAACCAGTGGCAGGGAAGGAGGAAGACAAATTCAGATTTGAATATGAAGTGACAGCAGGACAATCTGACTGAATGTCTTAAGGAAGGTGGAAATACAGAGCTATTCCTGTGGGATGGAGGCCAGGAACGGAGGAGTGAATTTGAGAATCAGATGCCTACAAGGAGCAGTTGGAGAAATGAGAATAGCAGACACAATTCCACGTGAAAGACCTGACCAGGAAAATCAGGTTAAAAAAAAAAGAAAAAGAAAAAGAAAAGAAACTAAACACAGAGTCAAACCAGATTATCAGCTGAACAGCTAATATTCTGAGTCAGCCAGACCAAGTGAGTCATCTCTTTTATCTACGTAAAGACAGGAAGGGAATTCAAATATTCTCATACAACTGGTATACACAAAGACCCCACGATATTTCATCAAACAAAAAGGCAGAATACTAGGTAAGTATTTCACAAGTGGTGCAACCAAGTAGGCTACTAAGCTGTTCAGTTCTACAATACAGTGCATCATGGAACAGTTTGTGAAATGCCATATGGACTGGCTTCTTACTTTGTGTGGGTTCTATCTTTATCACTTCATGAATGGCTCACATTGCACACATTATAGACTATATCCTTGAACTACCCTATTCGGCTTTTTAAATTTGACACTCGACAGTATCTCTGATGAAGACAGAAAGAGCAAAAGCAGCAAGTTATTACATAGCTCGTAAGTATGTGGATTTAGACAAACTGCAGGAAAGTCAAATCACTCCAAACATGACAACTTTACAACAGCATAACACAACACAATGATAACCAGGTAAGTTTTAGTCCTGCCCCACAAACCAACATCTTAACACCCATTCTAAAGCAAACATTTCGAGTTACCACTTTTTCAAGATAATGGGAAATCTAGCATAGAGCAGAAGCAAGGACTGTGTTGCAGAGAAGACAAAATGTAAATATAAAAGTAATCTGCCTGCAAGTATTCTTTGTGCATCATCTCTGCTTCCTCTAAAACCGTAATTATTTTTGGACTTTTAAAAAATTGCCTTTATCTCACCATTAAATATCTCCCCATCTGTCTGCTAAAACAAAGTTTAAATGATCTCACTATTCCATAAACCTGCCTTGGATAAACTCTCTGCCTTACTAATCTTCTGATTACTCATTTTAAAAATTCAGTTTTCCTTCCTTGTTATAAATCTTACCATAACTGATCATGGGATGTTGGCAAAATGACACTCCTACTATTTTATATTGAACAAGCTTAGTTACCTTTAACTGAACCAAATTTAATGGAATATCAAGATCTCAGGCTATTTATTTCTAATATAATGCATCACATGTAGAAATTTTATGTATATGCTTTTTTAAACACAGAACACAAAGCTTTCCTGGTGTGGGAAAAATACTTGTTTATTTTTCCTAAAAGTTCTGCAATAGCAAAGTCTAATCCATCAACAATTTTGGAAGAGAATGGAAAGAGATCATGAAATCCAAGTGCCTGCCAGCTGACTACAGACATTAGCAATTTCCTGGCTCGTATTTGCAAAGAACAGGCATTATTTCTTCTCCTCCTGTGCAAGGGAGGGTGCTGTGAGCTGGTTGGGTGCTGTCAACCTCCCCAAATCAAGCCCTCACATCCCAGGCTTCCCTGTAGCTTGCAATACATATTAGAATAAAAGAGACCATGAACATATTGAAAATGTGATTGTGTGATTTTCTTTGTTATTTAGTCAGTCACATTTTGACTGACAAAATAATGAAGAATGTCAAAAAGTTGGGCCCCAGAGAAGGTAAGTGAGCGAATACACAACTCTGTGGAGATGAAAAGGACCTAAATTTAATTGTGAAGCTGAGAAGGAGAACGTTACCAACCCTGAGATTCTTACATTTGTGAGAACTTTTGGGGTATTCTATTCTGGAACAAGAGAACAAGAAACAACAGAGATTTCCACTGGGCAGAACCAAGTGCAAGGACACATTGATGGACACATGGAGCTGGCGGGAGCTTGTTCTCTGTGGCTATTCCTCCTTTACAAATCACTGATGGCCGTTCAATTTGGGCCGGTGGCCACAAAGATGGAGACTCCATACACTGGCTTGGCCACAAAGGAAAATGTGGGCATTTCAAGTTTGAACAGAATAAATATGTACTTTGCAATCACAATGTTTTTTTCTTTCTCAGAAGGAATTAACATTTGGGGAGATAGTTCATGAGGAGGGACTGAAAGATTGGAAAGCAAGGTAATTCCTTCCACTCTGAAGGTGGATTCACTGAGATAAGAAATATTTTTGTTTTTATTCTGTCGTATTCTTAGGATTAGGTCAAGCTATTTTGGCCCCTCCTTATCAAACATCCAGTATAAGCTAAGACGACCTACTGTCGGCTCAGCCTCTTTGGATCTCAGTTTTTCTTCTGTAAAACTCAAGTTTTAATTCTTGAACCAAGCAAGAGAAAGACATCTTTTCCAGCATGCCTGATATGATATGATTATACTGCCAAGGCATTTTTTATAGCAACAGATTACAAGAATGCATGTTCTGACCTTTCTTCACAGAACATTATCAGATGAGTGTGCTGGAATCGGCTCCAGTTAGCTCCACTGTGGGCAGAGTGTTTGCCAAGGACTTGGACGAAGGAATCAATGCAGAGATGAAATACACCATTGTGGATGGAGATGGTGCAGATGCCTTTGACATTAACACAGATCCCAATTTCCAAGTTGGCATCATAACTGTGAAGAAGGTAATCCAACTCCTCTTTCCAAATCATATTAATGGAGGCTTTGAATATATATGAGATGTTAGTAAGGGCTGTTGGGCTACTAATACATATTGCTTCAAATCCTTTGATAAACATTCTTCCCACTTCTTAAAAAAAAAAAAAACCTCTTAATCCTTTTGCTTACATGTAAACACTGGCTGTGTGATCATTTTACAGAGAGGGTACCATGTCATGATAAAAATATATTATAAATAGGTCCTTCCTCCTAGCTCACTACTTAACCACTAAAAAAAATTATTGTAGTTTAATTCACTAATGATGTTAATGAGTTGATCAATATTTTCAGTTGAATAACGTTCATTTTTTACTATTAGTGTACCATAAATAACAATAAACCAAGCTATGATATTATTTATGAATCAATAAATAACACACAGAGATTTTTTAATTGCTACTAGAAGATCTCATAGATGCTAATTAGATTTGGAAAAGCTTTGTCAAACATAGCTGCTGAGTGGTATTATCACTTGCAACTCCTTTGCTTCATAAATTACCAAGTTTTCTGAATGTAAGCTATCAAGTTTTTCTGTAGCATAAAGCACATATGGATATATTGGGGTGGAAGATAAAACCTTAAAAAATTGAAGTTTTAATATCCTAGTAAATATATGTGATGAAATTTAAGAACTCATTGATTTAATCTTCTTTCTCCTCCATTTTAAATACATCTAAAAACCCAAGGTATCTTAAATTATTTATTCAACAAATATTTGTTGAGCTTCTCCCTATGTGCCAGGTATTATTCTAGGCATTTAATGTACAGAGTAAATAAAATAACCAAAAATATCTGCCTTCATGGAGCCTACATTCTAATAAAGGGAAGAAGACAATCAAAATAGCAAGTAAATCAACAAAGTAATATACTAGAAAGTGATAAGTGCTATGGTGGGGAGGGGTAAAACAGAACAAAAGTGATATCAGAAAAGCCAACATGACTTCGAATTTTAAACTGGGTGCTTGGGATTGGCTTCACAAAGAAGTGACATTTATACAGGATTAATGTGGGTAGTCACAGCACAGAGCTGGGCAGGCTGACAGTGCACAACCCCAGGAGGTGCCTTACAAATGACTTTCAGTGAGAACTGCACATGCAGCCCTGGAGACAAGGGAATGGGCATGGTGACTGCGGAAAAGTGTTCCAGGCAAAGGGACAACCGGTGCCAAGGCCCAGAGACAGGTCTCTGCCTAGTTTGTTTCAAAAGCAGCAAAGGGTTTGATAAGGCTGAGTTGGAGGGGAAGACCAATAGATGAAAAAAGTCAGAAAAGTAACAAAGGAGCCAAACTGCATAGGACCTTATAGGCTGCTGTAAGTACTTCTTCCTCTCAATAAAGCAGGGAACAACTGGAGGGCTTTAAACCACGTATGATGTGGGGCACCTGGCTGGCTCAGTCAGTTAAGCGTCCAGCTCTTGATGTGGGGTCAGGTCATGATCTCAAGGTCGCGAGATGAAGCCCCATACTGGGCTCCACACTCAGCAGGGAGTCTGTTTCTCTCCCTCGCCCTCTGCCCCTCCCCCCACTCATGCTCTTGCACTCTCTCCATAAAATAAATAAATAAATCTTTAAAAAATAAATAAAAAATAAAACATACATGGCATAACTGGACTTTCATTATAAAATAATTACTCTGTCGGCTGTGTTGAGAAAAGACCATAAAAGGGGAGCAAGGATGGGAACAGGCACACCAGCTGAGAGACTACTGCAATAATCTAGGTAGATGATGGTAGCCTGGCCTAGGGTAGTAGGAATGGAGACAGTGAGAAGCAAACAGAACCCAGATAAATTTTGAAAGTAGAGTCAAGAGGATTTCCTAACAGACTGGATGAGGACATGAAAGAAAGACAGAAGTCAAATGAGCAACAAGAACAGAGCTGCCTCTGAGACGGGGGAGTCTGCAGGTAAAAAAGGTGGCACGTGGTGGCAAATATTGGGATTAAGTTCTGGACATGTTACCCAAGTAGAGATGTGTAGTAGCTGCTGGTTATAGGAGTGTGGAGTTGGAGAAGAGTTCTGAGCTAGAAATACAAATTTGGGAATCACAAGCATATAAATGGTACTTAAAGCAAATACAAGAAAATGACATTCCAGGGGCTTGAGCATAGATGGAGATGCTAGTGACATGAGCCCCACAGCACCCCAACATGAAGAGGTCAGAGAGAAGAGCAAAGATAAGCAAGGAGACTAAGGAGAGATCAGGGAAATAGGAAGAAAATCAAGGGAGTGTGGTGTTCTGGAAGGCATGAAAAACCATCTCCAGGAGAAGGGAAAGACAAAGGCTACTGAAATTCATGTAAGAACACTGAAAACTGACTGCAGACTTTAGGAATATGGAGACCATTAATGACCTTGATGAAAGCAACAGTCATAACTTAGAATGGGGCACAAGTTAATGTGTTTAATAACAACTTTACTATATGCTGTTCCACAGAGTTGAATTAACACTACTTTAGAAGGGAAGAGTTCACATATTTGTCCTGTATTCACTTAAGCAATATACAAATACAGCAAAAGAACAGATATATTCAGCATTCCACCAACCCAAAATCTTTACAACCAGCACCCAATGACCTCAAAACAGTGTAAAATGCTGATAGTAACTTCACAATCATCTAGAGCAAATATTACAGTTTTTTATTTTATTCTCATCCCTTTAGAGTTAATAACATGTTAGAAGTATAAAAGATGACTAGAAATAATAATACAAATTTGGTATATGACATAGGATTAAGAACATTCCCCTACTATGTGGTATGCCTTAACTGTAAACAAGATAAATGCTCAAAGCTTCAGATAATTACTGATTCTTTAATGCAAAAATTTTCTTTAAAACAATTAAGCAATCAAAAAGAGTTTTTGGGATTCTCAATATATTTTAAATGTTATTCTGTATCTTAATATACAAGATAATGCTAAATAATTTTAATTTATGTCAGATTATTAGAATATAGCTTATACCTTATTACAAGCCATTCATTTTTTTTAAAATATTAACCATTATAATTTTGTATCTGAAAGGAAATTCAAAATGCTGTTTTCTCCAGCTCCCTTAAGTGGAGAAAAGATTAAACCTCATAAGATACAACGCTGTCTTTCATTGTCATTACTAAAACTATATCCCTGTTTAATCAAAACAGACATCAGGGGCGCCTGGGTGGCTCAGATGGTTAAGCGTCTGCCTTCGGCTCAGGTCATGATCCCAGGGTCCTGGGATCGAGTCCCACATCGGGCTCCCGGCTCAGCGGGGAGCCTGCTTCTCCCTCTGACCCTCTCCCCTCTCATGCTGTTTCCCTCTCGCTCGCTCTCTAAAAAATAAATAAAATCTTTAAAAATAAAATAAAAAAAAAAACAGACATCATTTTGGGCAAGGTCATCTGGATTTCTCTTCTGAACTTAGGAGGTGACAGAAAATGGAATTAAAAAAGAGGTCAATAAGTTGGGTAGATGGACAAGTCAAATATAATAAATACTTTAGAGGCTATTGACTGCTCAGTCTGTACTTTTGGAACAACATTCACTCAAGATGCCTGATCCACACCCATCTTCTACTTTGTCATTAATATGTCATATAAAATTGAAACAGAAGTTCTGTTTTTGATTTATTTCCCTAAGCCCTATTATTTGTCTAAAAAGCACATGCTTTTTCAAAAAGAAAAATTAAGTTAAATTGATAGAATTGGGTCTTCATAAAACCACACTGATTACTACCCAGTACCTTGAGTCTTTTTGGCTTTTAAGTAATCAATCAATTGATTTTCAGTCTCTTAAGTCAAATGCTTGAAAGATAACTTGAAATACATATTTTGCAGATTGCTCTTTATTCTAGATGAGCATGCCGTTATGCCATATTCCAGTCTTCAGCATGTCTTCCATCTCCCAGCATACAATAAAAGCAACTGTTTTGACTCCATTTTCCTCTTAGTCCACAGAGCAACACTTCTATATTTCATCAAATCTAAGATGCCCATGAAATGTAAATTACATCACTGTTTTAGATACTACCTTAAAAAAGAAAAAAAAAACTCTTGCAATTTAATTGATACAATGCCTTCTTCTTCCTTAGTTTATAGTTTTTGAAAAAGCTCTTGTTGACACAGACATAAGTGCTTCACTAATACCAGATTTACTCCCTGCTGTTGTTTCCATGCCATTCTGCCCATATAACAATTCTTGTTTCAATGTCATATCATAGTACAATCTTTCTGAAGACATTTTAGAAGGCAATGAAGTTCAACACATGTAGTATCCACAATGTGCAGAACTCAACTGAAATGCATGCATCCTGTCTCCTATTGGGCGTAAAGCAATTGTAAGATGCCATCAATTGGAGAAGCAACCCTATTTCCAAAATGTCAAAATATGAAAAGATGCACACCTTAAAATCACTGAAATACTGTAACATAAAATCTGTATATATTATCACCTAACCAGTACTTGTTAATACTTGCACTGAAAAGCTTTTTTGCGCTACTCAATGTAACATTTTTTTGCGGCCTTTTGGGTTTTAGACCCTTGCTAGGCACTGGGAAATAAAAATCTAATTCATAGCCTTGGCCCTTGAGTCTGTGAAAGGGACCAACAAGCAAAGAAACATTTGTAAAACAAAATAAAAAAGAACCATAATGTAAGTATGACAAAGCACTATGGGAACAGAGGAAGGAATAAATAATCCTGCCTAAAAAAGCTGCATTACAAAAGGAATGAGATCTTGCCATTTGCAACGACGTGGATGGAACTGGAGGGTATTATGTTGAGTGAAATAAGTCAAACAGAGAAAGACATGTATCATATGATCTCACTGATATGAGGAATTCTTAAT
>NC_138381.1:13495527-13510872 GCF_054177405.1 Leptonychotes weddellii | reverse complement strand
AGGGGAAGGGACACGCAGACTCTGCACTGAGAGCAGAGCCCAACACAAGGCTTGATCCCCAGACCCCAAGATTGAGTCTGATGCTTAACCGACTGAGCTACCCAGGCGCCTCTCTAAATACACCTGTTAATGGCTTATCAGGCAGTCCTTTGAAGCACAGTTTATTTGTGACTTAAAGTTCAGGTCATGTGCCCCAAGTCTGTCACATTTATCATCTTTAGCCCAAGATACTAAAAATCCTACCCCTTGATTTTGGCTCTGGGATATGTTTTAAAGATTTTCAAAAGCACACAGGCTCAGGAGGCATGTCTGGTTTATAACGCAGCAGGCCTCCTTGTGTTAGATGTGTCAGATACTGTCGTCAGCTGTGTCTGCCAAGTCGGGATATGTGCTTTCCTCCTAGCAAGCAGCCACGAAGGAGGCCCATAAAGAAATCAGATGACATACCTGGCGATGGCTGAAAGCAGAATGAAACCAGCTGAGCAGAATATTGCATGGAAAGTGGGACTGAGAATGGTATCTGACCTGCCAGGAGAGTGCAGGGCAGGAGAGCAGGCCATTGTGTTCCCAACTGCTGCAACCAAATTTGCCATCAAAAAAATTCAGACCCCAGAAACTAACCCAGCAAGGCAGTGTCTTTGCTCACTCATTCTTTAAAAGTCCTGTAACCAACCAGTCCTATGCCTCAAGCCCCCATCTCACCAATACGTATGTGATTTCACAGGTCAGATATTCTGAAATGACTTCCCCAACTATGATTGCCTCATTATACATAATCACCTATTTATAACATTCATCAAGAAATGTGTTTTGTCAGGGCGCCTGGGTGGCTCAGTCAGTTAAGCGTCTGCCTTCGGCTCAGGTCATGATCCCAGGGTCCTGGGATTAAGCCCCGCATTGGGCTCCCTGCTGAGTGGGGAGCCTGCTTCTCCCTCTCCCTCTGCCTGCCGCTCCCCTTGCTTATGCTCTCACTCTGGCTCTCTGTTAAATAAATAAAATCTTTTTAAAAAATTTTTTAAAAAAAAATGTGTTTTGTCTTTATGGGTATGGCACTATGGGCAAGATGGAAAGTGCAGGATTTGTCTCAGCAGGGATGGGGTGGTAGGGTGGCCCTCATGTGTGAGCAGTGCCAACACTAGGCTAGGCTGTGGGACAAGTTCATCTTCAGTGTTCTACCAACCCCTCTCCTTTATGCAACTCCATTCTCCCAGCTTTTATTTATTTTTTTTAAAGATTTTATTTATTTATTTGACAGAGAGAGAGATAGCGAGAGCAGGAACACAAGCAGGGGGAGTGGGAGATGGAGAAGCAGGCTTCCCACCGAGCAGGGAGCCCGATGTGGGACTTGATCCCAGGACTCTGGGATTATGACCTGAGCCGAAGGCAGACGCTTAACGACTGAGCCACCCAGGCACCCTCTCCCAGCTTTTAGATTCAACAGAAGCCAGCTGCCAGCTGGGTTCACCAGGAGGCACACCCGGAGGTGGAGTTCTGGTATAAGATGTTTATTAAGGAATGCCCTTGGGACCCAATGCCCGTAGAAGAGAAGGAATTTTGCAGGACTAGGTAAAATGAGAAGTCCAGCTATGATGCAGACCCACTAATAAGACTTGGATGATGTCAGAGAGCTCTAGAACTAGGGTTTTCCCAAGTTAAGATGCGATGGCCAGGCCTTTATACAATTACATCACAGTCACTGGATGTGGATTGCCCTGAAAGGATGTGGTAAATGTGGGTAGGTAACTCTCAGCAAATGAGGCAATACTCAAAGAGATGAGTGAAGGTTGGGGCATCAAGTCCTTCACAGAACAGGGATCTGAGCAACACAGTGTCCACCAGAAGGCCCCTAGCTGGGAGTCTCCCTCTCTGTTATTTAACCTCCGGTATACTGAGCGGTAGCATTACCTCCCTTAATTTACAGATGAAGAAATAAAGACTACGCAAGCTCACCTAGGCCCTCCAGCTGACCCTTGATGTTCTGGCAGGAATGTCAAGTCTACAGGGCCAGGCCCAAGAGGGGTAGGAGGTGTCCATGCTATTGGTTGGTAGAGGAGGAAACACATAGGAAGGTGACCACCCACTCATCACTTTTTCTATATCCCTCCCAGCTGGCCTACTAATTTTTCAAATTGTGTATTTTGCACTGCTTTCTTTAGCAGCTTTTTTTTTTTTTTTTTTTTTTTGAGAGAGAGAGAGAGAACACACACATGTGCAGAAGTGGGGCAGAGGGGGGGAGAGAGAGAGAGAGAGAGAGAATCTTAAGCAGGCTCCATGCTCAGCGTGGAGCCCGACATGGGGCTCCTATCTCACGACCCTGAGATCATGACCTGAGCTGAAATCAAGAGTCAGGACACTTAACTTTGAAAAGCACTGTGGAAAAGGCAAAGTTTGGGCCAAAGAGCTTAAGAGAAAGCCATCCCTTCTTTTGTTCTCCTAAACCCCAAGCTCTGCTTCTGACTCTCGTCTGTTTCATATATCCCACCACAGGTCTTGAGCTCTGCACCTTTCCTAGCTCCCCTTCCAGGCAACAAAAAGCAACAGCCTGTGACCCAACCCCTCCCATCTGTGTTCCATTAACCTGACACAGTAGATGTTGATGTGTCTATCTCTCTTCTAGGTATTGGTCATTTTTAAATAGAGGCTTCTCAAAGATAGCAAACTGACCCTGAAAATATTAACCCAAATGATGAGGTTAAGTGGCTGAGGTGAGAGAAGGAAAAACTGCGAGACAAGCAGGACCTTGTGGCATCCCACAGTTCTTTTAGCCAATCTTCTATTTAGGTTGCTTAAAAATGACTGGTGTTGGTGTGGGGATTTGTTATGTTATGGCTTAACCCCTGAGGTATGCAGGTAACATTCACCATGTGCCTGTCAATGTATTCAGGCCCAACAATAAAGACCAAAATTCAATCCTGAGTTGCGTGATGGCACGGTACTTTCCAGTAAGTTTCAGGATGTCCTTCTCATTAGGGAAAACAATCCATTATTGGATTTCAGGGTTTAGGATCTCACCAGGCCCTGAGGATTTTTCTTTCAACTCCAATTCACATGATTTCATGTCACTCCCACAGCTGATCCAGACAGTGAGTGCAGTGGACCAAGATGACCCACACAGTGGTCAGCACTTCTACTACAGCTTGGCTCCGGACGCTGCTAACAACCCCAACTTCACCGTTAGGGACAACCAAGGTAATCAGGTGGAGAGGCGACTACCAGTGCTTTTCTATAGCTTGGGCCAGATACTTTTGGTTACTACACCATGCAAACAGTGTCAAAGGTCACCTGCTCTGTAGTAGCAGTGAAGACATTAATGCTAATTTGTAATGTCTTTAAAAGTTTTGTTTCAACAGATCAAAGACAAAGAATGTCCTCTGCTGATTCTGAAACTTTCAGTTAATCAGTTCACAAACGTTTTGGAGTTGGCTCTGTGGGAGACGGCATGCCAGGCACACAGGCAAAAGCCTTCCTTCACTCCCACAGATAACAGCCATGCCTGTATGCTCTGTAACTATCGGAAGAATCTGAGAAAAATGACAGAAATTGAACTAGATAAAGAGAAAAACCTGAGGGAACATTTCTGAGCAAGCATCAAAGGGGATAACAGTGAAAAGCTAGCAGAACAAAAGGGAGAGAAAGGCTACGATGACAAAGAACAAACACAGGATCACTAAGTGTAGCTTTGGCACTGAAACAACTTTATCACTTTAGAATGATTTTAAAAAGACAGAGCCAGGTGGGGTTCCCTATTCCAGAAAGCACTCCCCACTACCACTTTGCTGGAATGGAATTCTAGACCCCTCTTTTCCAATAAGCATTCTGATTGACTAAGAAATGTATAGACCTAGCATACTCTTCACTGGGCAGAGATGGGAAAAGGAGGGACTTCTGTTCTCGCATCAAATAATTTTCAAAGAAAGATCAGAAAAAAATCATTTAAATCTGCTAAGTGAACCCCCCTCTGTTGCTAACTCTGCTACTTGCTGTCTGACCTTGGGGAGAGAGGTCATCACTTCTCTGGGCTCTACTAGCCTCATTCTTATTCCAATTCTAAAATACTAATTGTCACTGTGTAACAATCTAAACAAAGGGTAACAAAAAGTCATGATTAGGCCTGTCTGGTCTTAGTCTCAAACATCAATTATTTGAGACTTAAGGTATTAATTTCACCCCACATGATATCCTGCCATTAACACTTGAGACTATTAAACCTGTTTTCTTTTCAATGGAAAACATTCCTCCAAGTCTTTCCTTTAACCTTCTACATGTTATCATAAAATCACTCTGATAATTCTAGAAGGGAGGGTAATATAAATCATAACAACAGAAGTACTACAATTAAACAACCCGATCTTTTTATTGGGTCAAATTTTGAACTATTCATTTATCTGCTTCACAGGGCAATCCTTCCTACAAAAAGTGGTTTCAGCCCCCCTCAGGACTGGTTTTACAGTGGAAACCAAGGGTGCGGGGGGTCGGGGGGATAATACATTATACTGTTTCTTCAAATTTTTAGTCAAGTGTCACTCTATTCCTTCACTCTGATATTTGTCAGAATCAACACAGAAACAATATGCAGCAAAATGCTGCAAATTTATTAAAGATGACTTTGGACACCAATTCATGGAGCCAATGCTTTAAAAAGATGGGCCACTGGAACATGATACTATAAAAAGAAACGACTCATTTCTGGGAAGGTTTTCCAAAACGAAAGTCAGCACATCTTCAATAGAAGAATGAACCCTTAATCTCCTCATGACAATTTATCCCATGAGTATTTTCTATGGAGGCTCATTAAAAAATTGACCAACATCTGATTTGGTGGATCTACTATCAGGACCCCAACTCCCATGCCCAAAACATGATATCCTTTTATGAACACAACAAGGCACTATCTCAAGCAGAGTGTTTCTTTTTTTTTTTTAATCCCCGAAGCATTATTAAAAGGATTGTGTGTATATAAGCATTTTGCAGTTTCAAACACATTTTCCCATACTTTGCTTTATTTGATATTTATAATAACCCTCTAGGGTTTTGAGGAAGTTACTAACCCCTCTGATTCTCACTGTCTCGCTTGATAGATAAGGAAAGAAAGCAAATGGCCCACAATCAGAAAGTGAGTAAGCATTAACGCTGGGACTAGAAGATGGAGCCTGTTTTAGCCACACACACACACACACATACACAAAAGAAAGAAGTTTTGTCTCATCTTGGAAACAAATGTTGTTTCCAAATGGGTTACTAAAGCCCTACTCATCACATTTAACAAAAACTCTGCAAGTGGCTACTCTGCAAGTGGCCAGAACCCTTCTAAGAAGAAATCAGCAAGGCAATGCTCTGATCTTTTTTCTTTTTCTTTAACCTTAAATAATTCTGAGATCAAAAAACATGATGTAATACTTTTATGCAATTCAGCTCTGGTCAAGCTTTCTAAAAGTCTTACAACCTGGCCTCAATTAAACTGAAAAATAAAAAATAACACAGATTTGTGTTTGAGAAAAACTTGGTTTCTGGAAAAACAAAATTAACACTGTGGAACAGAATTAATAGTACTTAGCTACTAAATCTGGAAAAACAGGTGGGTCGTACAGTAGGTAGAAATATTAATATAATCCTCAGGTCGGCAACCTGTTGCTATCTTCCTCCACAGAGAAGCAAATACAAGAAGGGGCCCGTACCAAAGCAAGAGAGGATTTCCATTGGCTGGATAATTTTCAAGAGTTAATATCACTACACTAAATAAGCAGTTTACACAGCAAAATGGAAGAAATGTATACTTGGGAGTCAGAGACACCAGAGTTCAAATCTCAGCTCTGCTACTAAGTTAGTAACTTTGAACAAATTATATCATTTCTCTAGGGCTTAACTTACCCCCTGTAAAAGGGTCAGATTATCACTCTCTCATCAAATGTGAAAATTAAATGAGCTGCTGTGCACATAAGCACTCAGTAAACAATCATTGCTAATTGTGAAAAGGCAGGGCAAGGAGAAAGTGCAAAAGCAAATGAAGGAATAACATATTCATCAGAACAGGCTAGCCGATGCTGCGGGACAAATGACTCCGAAATTCCAGTGGCTTAACACAACTAAAATAAGTTTCTTTGCTCACATAAAACCAACCGCAGGTCTGAGCAACAAGGACAGCTGGTGTCCGTCCATGTAGCTCAGTGTCCCAGGCTGCCTGGTTCTCCATCTTAAACGTTCTTGTACAGTATCACACCAAGGCAAGAGAACACAGAGAAACACATACCAGCTGTTACATGCTTCTGCCTGGAAGTGACACAAATCGCTTTTGCTCACTTTTCATGATGAAAAGCAAATCATACAGACACGCCAAAATTCAAGAGGGTAGAAAAGTATAATCCTTTATTATGTCCAAGAAGGGAAGGAGAACCAGAAATACTGATAATTAATAATGTTTACTTTGGTTAGGCTCTCAGAAGTTTTTGTGAAGTTCTAGACTCTTCCTTGTGAAATGTAAACCACATCCAGAGGACCTTCCATGTTGATGTTAGCTCTGAGAGTCACTGCTTGCATGTCCTATCACATCTCCCAACCTTTTCCTCTACTGAAAATGATCTGAACTTTGCAAAAAATATGACTTATAATTCAAACCCACTGGAAGAAACCTGAAAACACAAATTAAAAAAATAAAAGATCCCAGAACATTACATTAGGCAAATATAAATATAAATACACACACACACCCCCAACCTTTGTGGAAACACATCAAATAATTTTGCTACTCCCTTTAAAGCTGGAGGGGAAAAAAAAAAAAAACTAGTATTGCTGATCAGGAATGAATTTCTCCAAGTTCTTACTGTGTCACCTCAGACCACAAGTAGGGAGAAATAACAGGGTGTATCACGTGATTAGGGGATTTCAAATAAGCTTCTGCTAAATGAGCAGGTCCTTCAGAAAGCACAGGAGTTGGTGACTGCGTTTGAGAGGAATAAAAGAAAACAGCAAAAGCCGTGAATTCCAGCCAAAGTGGCAAAAATAAGCAATCTGCCACAGCCAAGTGGGCTCCTCAGCATTCTTTTCCTGGAGGCACAAAGCAGCCCCAAGGCCTTGGAAAGCTGATGAGCGGGGAACAAACAGGGACCACAAGTGGCCAGTGATTGCTCATTCCTATCAAGCTTTCACAGGAACATTTCAGTTAGATCTGAAGTCTAACAGTTCGCCCTGGGCACTTTATGTCACAAAGGGTAAAACAGACTCTCAAAAAGGGTTTCTCTCCTAGGCCTCAGGGTTTTGCCTAGAAGCGAGCAAAAATCAAAAATCCATGGTTTCTGAATTCAAATGCTGATCCAGACAGAGCAGAGGCGGCTGGCTGTAGCTGACCGCCTCCGGGGAACGTTTGACGGTCCCTCTCCGTCCTTCCCACCTCTCATCCCTGCCCTCTTGCTCTCCTCAGTCCAAGAAATTAATTCACTTGGGGGTTCTTCCATTTTCTTCTTCCCTCCCACTTTTCCTCTCCCTTTTTTCAACCCTGGAATCCCTGTCTTCTTCAGATAACACTGCCCGGATTCTCACCAGGAGGTCTGGCTTCCGGCAGCAGGAGCAGAGTGTCTTTTACCTGCCCATCCTGATAGCAGACAGCGGGCAGCCGGCGCTGAGCAGCACGGGCACGCTGACCATCCAGGTGTGCAGCTGTGACGACTTCGGCCACGTCCTGTCCTGCAGCCCCGAGGCCTACATGCTCCCCGTCAGTTTGAGCCGGGGCGCTCTCATCGCCATCCTGGCCTGCATCTTTGTCCTCTTAGGTGAGCAGGTGCCTCCCTTCTCTTCTGTGGGGCCCCGCAAGTGCTTACGTAGCTACCATTCTAACACGGCTGCTCAGAACCGGTTTTCTACACCATGCTTATTGAAAAGGTGGCAGAGTAAGGCGGGGAAAGAACACAGAAACTGAAGATAGTCCCTTCCTTCAAGGAACTCATGGCCTCTTTGGCCAGACCAAAGCAAATATATTTATCAAGCATCTATTACGGGCCGGGGTACCATTCGAGGTGCTGGGATTAATAAGACAGACACGTCCCAGCCTTCACGAAGCTTACTTCAAGCAAAGCAAGTTCATTTTGACACCACAGAATCAACATGACAATTTGGGGCAGGATATGATAAACACCTCTTCTAACCCCTTCATTTCAGATAAGTAGTAGCTAAATCACAAAGACAGAGTGACAGGCCCAAAGCCAAGTGTCAGAGGCAGAGCGAGAAGTGAAATGCAGGCAGAGCCTACACTGTGCATCCCTGTATCTGAGTGGTAAGGCTCTTCTCCTAAATGTTCATCCCCCAAATTCTGGAGGTGGTAGGTGTTACAGAGACGAGAAGAAGGACAGGGTATCCCGAAGGGACAGGAGACAAGGGTAGGTGCCATTTTAAACAAGGTGGTCAGGGAAGGCCTCCCTGATAAGGAGACCTTTGAGCAGAGACCTGAAAGAAGTGACAGAGTGAACCCCGTGGCTATCTGGGGGAATAAGCTATTTGGGGGCATTAGCACCCCTCCGAGGTCCTGTGGCCATCTAACAAGGAGCAGTGACTACACAGGGCTGGTGTCCTACTGCTGGTGACATAAAAAGATGTGCTGACAGGCTGGTGGGAGAGCATTAGTGAGGGAAAGGATCCTTTAGTCCTCTGCTCAAATCATACAGCAAGGCAGCCACCCACCTCCCTTGTACATAAGGCTATTGGAGCAATCGTTTTTGAACTCAACACTCAAAAACAAACAATGAAACACCTAAACCAACTCTGGAAACCACCAAAAATATCTGTACACATATCCCAACTCTTCTGATTGAATTCATTCATTGCACACATATTTTGCTTAGAAAAAAGCAGACTTAAGATAGTAATATCATTCAATATGAAAGAAATCCTAGCATTCTATGAAGGAAAAGAATACAGCCCTGGGGATTTAAATTAGAATAGACATGCAGATATCCACAGAACCCCTTGATCCCAGGTTTACCTATGCACCAGGAGACTGAGTCAGACCAAAGAAAGAAAGGTCCTGACTGTAAAATGTCAGCACTTGATTGAATTTCTAGGTAGGTCTGTAAAATATGCCTTTCAAAAAATACTTACAAATATCACATATGGTTTGATTTTGTTGTTTTAGTTCAATGCTATATGAAGAGAGAAGTAATATAAATAAGTAACTTTTCTAAATCCTCAGATCCCTGGATCAGAGAATTGTTATGCTTTCTGGTCCCTGTCTACATTAACAAGTAACACCCTCCTGCAATTCCCTGAATGTCCATAAGATGGCGTCGGGAGTCCTTGAGTGCAAAACAGGATAAACTACAAGCAGCCTCTAAAGAAACTAGCTCCTTGGAGAAATTTCCAGCCTGGCTGTTCCTACTTCTATCTTTGGAAAATGTCTACATTATAAGTTCACCCTTGCCCACAAAGAGAAAAAAAAGCCATCATTACAGAAAGATTGATTTAAAAAGACTGGCACAGAGAGGCTCTCAAGCTAGAAATGGTGTGCAAGGGGCAATTTATATTGTGCCTCCCAAACCCATTATGTCTTATCTTTTGAATTGCACAGAATAAATAGACAATTTTCAGGAGCTAAACCGAGCAGAGCTTTATATGCAACTTTATATAAAATCCTCATAGTTTTAGGCCCTCTTATTTCTAAGAATGCACATCCCAAATAAAATATAATTCATAAAACTGCATAAGATTGAATTATAGCTGATTCGCCAACAAAATACTACATTTTGGGGACAATTAAATAAACATACTAATTTTGACTTTATAGGGTTTTTTTTTTCATGTCTTTAGTATATATCTAGTTCCTAGAAAATCTCATAGGCCCTATGAACTGTGCCCGTAATACCTAAAGAATAAACACCCCTAAAACGGATTCTTTTCTGTCAGGGAAGACTTTCAGTTGAACAGGACCATGTTTCCCAGAATCTGATTTTCGGGGCATTACCCAATACTTGTTATTTAAATCAGATTATCTAAAAAATAAGATATATGTAAGATATTTGTAAGATAAATATAAGATGGACCAGTTCTATAAACTGCCTAATTCTATCATCAGAATTCTTTCCAGCAGATATCCAAAGACTTTTCTAATTTTGCTTCATAGCATTTTCTTAAATACCACCCCTACCATTCTAATATCATCTGTGTGAAGGTTTTTCATTCTCCCCTAGAAAGAATTACCCAGCCCTGCCTCTGTATTCTCTTTGCAACACTTATAACCCTAGGATAGCCCTTATCACTGCCTGACTTGTATTAATCATCAGTGTCTATAATCTCCTTAGATTACAAGTTTATAAGACCAAAAATCATGTCATATTCAATAGTTTCTCTCTTGTTTTGCATAGTGCCTAAAAATATTTGAGTTTAGTAACTGTTTATTGAACCCCACAAACACAGCATGTTCACTTAAAATCCCATTTGTCCAGCCTGCATCCATCCAGATCACACCCCAGCCTCCCATACCCAGTTTAAGCCCCCAACTTCCTTAGAGCCCTATTAGTCCACTTCTCTGAAATCCCACAATCAGGCAGTTCATGGGTCATATTTTGGCACACAGAGAAAATATACGAGAGTATATAACTGCTTCCTGTGTGTGCATTTTGTCACCCTAGCTATTTGGGAAAATACTAGGCATTAACATCATTAACTGCAATTTACAAAAAGCACATTCTACATTCAAATTTTTTAAATCATTACTGTGAATTTTTTAAGTCAGTTCATAATTTTACTAGGCGTAAGACTGAACTCCATTTTTCTCCCCTTGGTAAGCTGCAGTTTCATTTTGTAGTTGTGTCAAGTTGTTACTGTTCACTAGGTGTAACAAAGCACATCAAGAAAAAAAAAAATCAATAGCAGTTCTACAGCTAAAACCTCAACACACTTCCTGGAAAACATTTTCAGTCACAGAGATAAACAGTTCAACGGGATTATCTCTATCTCTCCTTTAAACCCCAGTGAACACATCCTGGGAAAAAAAATACATTTGTTGGGATAAAATTTTATCCAAACCTGCAAGGGCACATCTAACAGTGTGGTGCTTCTTTGATAACATGATGAATTACATAAAATGTCCCTGCTCATTCCCTCCCTTCCATGAACATCACTGGATCCAGAGAGTCACAACCACCTCTCTAACAGAAGGCTTTCTGAGGAATCGGAGTTTATTGGAAAACAGCGATCACTTATACTCTTATTTTTTGAAAGAGGTATAGAAAGACTAAGACTGATTCATACTTAGCCTGTATGTCTCTATGCGTATGTATTAATATGTGGTTGTATTTACAGAGTAGAATCCTACTAAGATACTAATGTAAAAAAAGTAGGATTCCACCTACGTAACAAGATTTCCACATTATCAGAAATGTATACTCGTCCTTATATGGTCAGAAGACATTGTCTGATCCTCAGCATAGACTCCATGGCAGGCCGCAGTGCTCTGTGCTTAGTTAAATGGGATTTGATTTGGGGGGGTCTGGGTGGGTGTACACATACACCCACGCAATTTTAAAGCAGCAAGCTGATGCAAAGAGACTTTATATGCAGCTTCTTCTAACTGAACCACCTGGAAAAAATACAGGGCTTCATTTGCCTACAAACTCTCAATCTGACCGCGCAGAATGAGTAAGAACGAGGTGGACCCTGTGGTTTAAAATATCCAAATGCCGTCTCTGAGCTCAGCACTCAAAGAACTCTTCCCATACCTGTGGTTAATCATCGCTACTTCAAGTCAGGGCACACACAGCCAGGTCTCCTGGGTAAAGAGCCTGTCCTCTCTGTTTCCCGCAGTGCTAGTGCTGCTCATTCTGTCCATGAGGCGGCACCGGAAACGGCCGTACATCATCGACGACGAGGAGAACATCCACGAGAACATCGTCCACTACGATGACGAGGGCGGCGGAGAGGAGGACACCGAGGCCTTTGACATCGCGGCCATGTGGAACCCCCGGGAGGCGCAGGGGGGAGGCGCCCCCAAGACGCGGCAGGACATGCTGCCCGAGATCGAGAGCCTCTCCCGCTACGTGCCTCAGACGTGCGCCGTGAACAGCACGGTCCACAGCTACGTGCTGGCCAAGCTCTACGAGGCCGACATGGACGTGTGGGCCCCGCCCTTCGACTCCCTCCAGACGTACATGTTCGAGGGGGACGGCTCCGTGGCCGGGTCGCTGAGCTCCCTGCAGTCGGCCACGTCGGACTCGGAGCAGAGCTTCGACTTCTTGACGGACTGGGGGCCCCGCTTCCGGAAGCTGGCGGAGCTCTACGGGGCGTCGGAGGGGCCGGCGCCCCTGTGGTGACGGAAGCCTGGAGGCAGGCGCGCGTCCAAACGCAGACGTTCTCGGCGGACGCTCGCCAGGCTCGCGGTCGGTGCGGCCAACCACATGAGCAATACTGTGCTGGAGAGTGAGAAGGGGGTGAGCAGCGAAGAGAGCTCTCTCTGGATCAGCTTTACTTGGTTACATTCAGTTCGGTAATCGAAAGGAAACGCAGGAAGAGGGGGGCAGACACTCCAATTACCTTTCTTTCCTTTTTTCTTTTTTAATTTCTGTGACACTGTATTCAAGGGCTTGGAGTCCAAGGTGAAGTTATGGCGAGCTTGGCTTTTCTCTCCCATTCGTCAAGGCCTTTGTCACTTTGTCACTTTGCCACCCCTGAAGAGTTTCTGGTCTTACACACACGGGTGGCAACTGAAGGGAAGTTTGACTCTCGCAT
The DNA here is from genome assembly GCF_054177405.1 of Leptonychotes weddellii. Taxonomy (NCBI): domain Eukaryota; kingdom Metazoa; phylum Chordata; class Mammalia; order Carnivora; family Phocidae; genus Leptonychotes; species Leptonychotes weddellii. Next base: position 13,498,167 of record NC_138381.1, on the reverse strand, counting down.
CCTTTTTCTTTTTACCTCCCTTTTTTTTTTTTCCCCTCCATTTAAGTGTTTTGCTGGCTCATCAAACCGCACAACCAACCCACACAAAAGAACACTGAAAAATTGTTACTCTGTGAAATTAACCTACTTGTCCTGGGATGGATGGAATTTCTTTTAACCCTTTTGAGACAAGGTTAAGGCGAATCGGCCTTGCATGACTGGGGGGTGGGGGTGGGAGAAGGAAGAGGCATTGACTTTGTGCTCAAGTTTAATGGCTGAACCAAGAGTTGTTGGCATTACAACGAATCCAACTCCATCAAGTTAGAGTGCTCTGTTCTCTTGGCTCTTTAACTGTGCCCCTGCAAAATTGTTCAGAACGAAACCAGAAAATCTGCCTCTTTTGCACTGTAGATGTCTCTTCCATGTGCCAAATGTGAAGATTAGATGCTACAAACGAAAGCCAAATAAAAAGAAGTATCTGATAAAAGCATGGGTTAGAGGGCTTTCCTAATCTGTGTGAGGTCAATCCAAGGGATGTTTACATACTGTAGATAACCTACTTGAACAAAAATCGGTATTATAGAGAATAAATGGATGTAAGAAAATCACATGTATAAGTTTTGTATATTTGTTAATAATTTTGGTAATAAATATGATGTACTGCATCTCAGTACCCTAGCACTTCTTTTAATAAAAGTTAAATAGAAGGAAAAGTCTATTGCACATTTGTTTAATTGCGGAGCACAAAGATGGCCTTGTGATCTTGACCTAGCCTCAGGTTCCTGGGGCTGGAGCTGATTCATAAGGCAAAGGCGGCTGCAGAGAAGTATGACACTGTGCATTCTTTTCCAGTCGCTGAACACACGAATGTTGTGGTTCCAACTGTTAAGCTTTTCATGAACCGTCTTCATCCCCCCAACTCTGAAAAGAGTAAAGGATGGTTTGATGATAGCAATGATATAATGGTGAATTGTGCCATATTTTTCATTTTGTGAGAGGGTTTTCCACATAGCCACCAAAAGACAGGCCACTATGCTACTTTTATCTCTATTGGCAAATCAAATATGTACAAACGTGTACAAATATATACGAAATCTGTACAGCTCACCGACACTGGGCAAGTTCACAGAAGGCTGGGACCATATTTTATTCATCTTTCCTTGCCCCATAATTGATTGTGAACAAGATAGTTTTCTGTGGGTCTTGTTTGTAAAAATGGTTCTCAAATGTTAATGGGTGTCAGAATCTCCTAGAACACTTGTTAAACAATAGCTTGTTGAGCGCTACCACCCTGGAGTTTCCAATTCATTTGATCTGGGGCATTTTGCATTTCTAACAAGTTTCTAGGTGGTGATGATGCCACTGGTCCAGGAATCAGACTTTGAGAACCTCTGTTGTATGGGCCACTCTCTCTCAAACACAGGAAGATTAGATTATCAGCCCGCTCGCACTGGAGCCCGTCCCATCCGTAGAATCTGTGATTTTTTTTTCCCCCAGTATAAAGGACAGTTTGGCAGAAGTGTGTGAGAAGGCTGAAGAGGGTCCAGGAGCCAGAAGGATGTGTTTTATGGTCTATTACACGGTACACTAACAGCCAAGCAAATTCTTATCATCAAACTTCAGTAGACTAACCCTTTCTTCCCATGAAAGGCAGCTCTCGCACATCTGCTATGAGGGTAAGGTGTGATATAAAAATAAATAAACTTAGCAAAGAAAGAAAGAAAGCATGAACTTGAGTCCAAACCAGCCTCTACAACATACCAGTTATTTGAATGTGAGCAAATTAACCCCTATAACATTTTTCCTTTCTGTCACTAGCCCTGAGGATAATTTTGTGACTATTTCACTTTGTATTGCATGTGTTAAGGACTGGGAACAGCTGTTATCCTAACCACAGGAGGTTATCATGCCCCACATCCTGCAAATGTGGTACCCATGATACTGGGCTTGCAGTGATTAAACAATCTCCTGGAGCTTCTGGTCCCTGGGAGGATGTTTAATGGTGTGATACAGGAAGTGTGAGAGAAGCACAGAATAAGAGATCCATTTCAGCTCACACTCTAAGCTGAAAGAGACTCTTCCTCCAAATGAGTTTTAAAATTTCCTTTCCACTGCCACAGTTTACCAGAAATGCTGGTCCCTCTGAAAAGAAAACATTATCACCACCAGATGGAAGGCAGAATGTGATCAGGTTAGGCAAGAGAGCTGTAAAATTATTCAGCCATTGCTTTGTTAACAGGTAAAGGAGCTAGCCTATAACTTACATGTTGGGGGGAAACAGGAGCATCGGTAGGAATCAGTAAGACAGTCTGAAACCATTCTGGAACAAGAACACAAGCAAATAAAAATGATCAATGAATTTTCTGAAACAAACAGACTATCCCAACATGGCAGATGGCAAAGACAAAGATGGAATGGTTCACACACAAAAAAGTCTGTAAATCCTGGAATCAAAATTCAGACAAGCCAAAATCAGTGCAGGCACATTGATTACAGCTTGTTACTAGTTCACTAGTGATGCAGAACTGGACCTTGATGTCAGAACTCATAATATATTCTTCATAGGGCGCCTGGGTGGCTCAGTTGGTTAAGCGACTGCCTTCGGCTCAGGTCATGATCCTGGAGTCCCGGGATCGAGTCCCGCATCGGGCTCCCTGCTCG
>NC_138381.1:13462666-13495427 GCF_054177405.1 Leptonychotes weddellii | reverse complement strand
AACCGTGAGTACTAACTTACAGTATGTGCAATTAACTATAACATTAATGGGATGCCAGGGTGGCTCCGTCAGTTAATCGTCTGCCTTCAGCTCAGGTCATGATCCCAGGATCCTGGGATCGAGCCCCGCATCGGGCTCCTTGCTCAGCGGGGAGCCTACTTCTCCCTCTGCCTGCCGCTCCCCCTGCTTGTGCTAGCTCTTTCTCTCTCTGACAAATATAAATTAATTAATTAATTAATTAATTAAATTAAGAAAAATAAACGATAACATTAGCCCCAAACAAAATTTTTCTAAAATCTTTATTCCTGAGACAGGAAGCTTGCAAATCCTACCCCATGTGTTTGGCTACACTTTTGGTTTTGAAAGGATTGTCAGAGGGCTGGTGATGAGGGTGTTTCTTCCACCCCAGTACTTTTGCTACTGCGGCTGCCTTTCTGGTACAAATGATGACAAGGGTTACTTCCCATCCCAGAAAGCCTTGGAACACTTCTTGGGAGTATCGACTCTCAAAAGCCATTAAAACTACCTATGAATCTCTTCTAATTTTTCAGAAAGGCTGAATCCTAGCTTCTCTTTATTATTTCCATGTCTTCCCCTTCCTCCCGAATCCCTGTTTTGTGACTATTGGTGCATAAAAAGACCCTCCAAACTAAGTGGTGTAAAAAGACAATGACTTTATCATGCTCACAGACTCTGCAGGTGGAAATTCAGGAAGGATCCACCAAGGACAACTCCTCTCTGCTCCACAATGTCAGGACCTTAGCTGGGGTGACCAAAGGCTGGGGGTGACTCATCAACCTCCTCCATATGTCTGGGGGTTGGTGCTGGCTATCCAGACCTGACAGGGCTGCCAACAAGACCTCCTCATGGCTCCTTGGGCTTCCCCACATCACAGTGCTGAGTTCCAGGAGTGAACGTCCCAAGAAAAGGCAGAAACTGAATCATCTTTTATGACCAGAAGTCACATAACGTTACTTCCACAGTAGTGACAAGCCTCCCCATGTTGAAAATGAGGAAACATGAACTCCACCTCTCAACGGGAAGAGTGTCAGGGCTACATTGCAAGAAGAAATAATATGCCCACTGTTGGAAAGAGTGATCAGCCACGTTGTCCTTCCCGTTTTTCCGCCTGCCTCCTCCCTGAATCCCAGGAATCATTTTTGGTTCTAGTCACTATTCCCTTTCTCTCTTCTACTCCTCTTCTTCTCTATAGACTACATTTTTGTTCTATGGTTATATTATTCTTCTTTGAAATTAAGTGATATCCCTACCACACAGTACTCTAAGAAGTAAGTGAACATTCCATGAAAACAGCTAGCAAAATATCCAACATATAACAAGCATATATTTTTATTGAGGTATAATTAACATAAATAAAAATATTTAAGGTATATAATTTAATAAGTGTTGACATACATATATACCCATGAAGCCATGACTACAATCAAGATAGTGAATATATCTGTCACCCCCAACGGTTTTCTCATACCCTTTCATAATACATCCTTCCTGCACCTGCCTCTCCCCTGCAACTCCAATCAACCACTGTTGTGCTTTCTATGGATTAGTTTGCATTTTCTAGGGTCTTATATAAATGAAATCATACAGTGTGTACTTTTTTGTGTGGGCGTGGGGGAGATCTGGATTCTTTCACTCAGCATTTTTTGAGATTCATCCAGGTCACTGTGTGTATCAGTAGTCCGTTGCTTTTTGTTGCTGAGCAGTATTCTATTTATAGATACACTACAACCTGGTTTTTTTGTTCATCTATCAGTCTCCTTGGGCTGCCATAAATACCATAAAGTGGGTGGCTTAAACGACAGAAATTAATTTTCTCACAGTTCTGGAAGCTGGAAGTACGAGATCAGGGTGCCAGCATGGTTAGGTTCTGATGGAGGACCCTCTTTCTAGTTTGCTGATGACTGCTTTCTCACTGTGTCCTCACATGGTGGAGAGAGCAAGTGAGCTCTCCAGCCTCTCTTCTCATAGACACTAACCCTATCAGATTAGTGCCCCACCCTTATGACCTCATTTAACCTTAATGACCTCTTTACTCCAAATATAGTCACATTAAGCATGAGGGCTTTCAACATACAAATTTGGGGGAGACACAATTCAAGCCATAGCAAGTCACGTGTTGATGCACATTTGCATTGTTTGCAGCTTTGGGCCATTACAAGTTAAGCTGTGTGAATATTTGCTTACGAGTCTTTGTACAGATAAATATTTTTTCTTCTCATAGATAAATACATAGAAATGGAATGGCTGGAATCATGAGGGTATACGTTTTGTGATGTTTAACTGCCAAACTGTTTTCCAGTCTTTTTATCATTTTACATTCCCAAGAGCAGTATATGAGAGTTCCTATTTCCTCCACATGCTCACCGCCCCTTGGCATGGTCAGTTTTTGTCATTTTAGTCATTACAATAGGAGTATTATAGTATCTCACTGTGGTTCTAGTTTCTGATACCCTAGTGACTCATAATGTTGAACATCTTTTCGTGCACTTCTTCGCTATCCATATATCCTCTTTAGTGGAGTATCCAGATGTACTTGCTCATTTTTGATTGAGTTGTTTGTTCCATTATTGTTGAGTTTTGAGATTTCCTTATATTTGCTAGATATAAGTCCTTTACCAGGTACATGCTTTGCAAAGATTTTCTCCCAGTCTGTGGCTTTTCATTCTCTTAACAATGTCTTTTGAAGGGCAGGAGTTTTTGATTTTAATAAAACTCAATTCATCAATTTATTCTCTTATAGATTGTGCTTGGGTGTCATCTCTAAGAAATCTTGGCCTACCCAAGGTCAGAAAGATTTTCTTCCATGTTTTATTTTAGAGTTTTATGGTTTTAGGTTTTAATGTCTAAGATCCATTTTGAGTTTATTTTTGTAGATTAGCAGGTTTGAATTGAGGCTCTTTTTTTTTCTTTTTTTTCACATATGGATATCCAATTGTTCTAACTCCATTTATCCAATTATTATAACTCTATTTTTAAAAGGCTCTCTTTTTAACTGCTCTGCTTCTGACCCTTGTTGTGAGTTGAACTGTGTCTGCTAAAAGATAGGTTCAAGCCCTAACCCTAAGTACCTGTGAATCTGACCTTATTTGGACATAGGGTCTTTGTTTACAGATGTAATCAAGTTAAGATGAGGTCATCCTGGATTAGGGTGGGCCCTCGTCCCAAGACTGGTGTGCTTATAAAAGAGAAAGTTGGACAAAGGAACAGAGACACGGGGACGGGAGCACCACTGAGGCAGAGGTTGGAGTGATGCTTCAAGAAGGATTGCTGGCAACCACCAAAAACTAAGACAGAAGCATGGGACAAATTCCCTGTCCGAGCCTCCAGAAGGAACCAACCCTACCCACACCTGGATTTCACACTTCCAGCCTCCAGAACTGTGAGAGAATAAACTCCCATCGTTGTAAACAACCCAGTTTGTAATTAGTTATGGCTTCCCTGGAAAACCAATACAAGCCTTATGCAGTACCTTGTGAAAGATCTATTTTAACATAAAAAATAACTAAGCATGCATCCTTTACGTGCCCCTGTCATTTTGGCTGGATCTCCAACACATACACACACCAGTTTACATATTCATTAACTAACTAATTTGTGTGTTTGCCTTGTGGGATTTCTTTTTATTTCGACCCAGCCACTGCACATGTTCTGAGGGAACGGAGAAGGCCTCTGAGGAGGCCCGTTGTCTGGCAGGCCGCAGGCGGCAGCCGCCCTCTTCAGCTGACTTGGCAGCCTGTGAGCAGCTCTCCCAACTCCAGGCAGGGGGTAGGGAAGAATGAATCACCAGATGGCTGAGAAGAGAAACTTCCATTCATATGACCCCACTGACGTGGGCGGTGCAGAGAGGTTGCAGAGAATGGAGAGAGGCGTGTTGCTTGCTGAAAACAGCACTAAGTGCCCACTGGTCCTCATGCTCCCCAGTAAAAGGACAACGTTCTGAGTGGTGTCCTACACTCTGCTGTCATGTGGAGCATGGGTGCCATACCAATGAGTTCCCCCTGGGCTTGACTCTGTAGGTGAGGAGCTGCACCACAAAGGGAAAAAATTCACCTTCAAAGAGCAGGCTGCCTGGTTTCCTTCTGTCCCTCCCACTGGATATTCCCTGGCTGGCCCAGGAAGCTGATGTAGTCCTCTGTGTTTCCCTGCCAAGCCCATATGTAGTGACAGTCAGTCATCCTAACTGCTATTCTTCACGAGCCTATTGAGGGGCCCTGGCTCTCAGGCCTGGTATTTACCCCCAGGATTAGCCTCATCAACCTCAAATGTTTATGTTTGCCAATGACTTCTCAGGACTTCAACCATTGGACTATCTGATGGTCAGTGCAAGGTGAGATTCTTAAAGGAGGGACATTCCCTGAGGATGAATATTACTTACAGCCAAGAGGGGACACAGGTCCTCATGAGCATGCTCCAGGCTGACTGACATCCCAGCTACTGAGCTGCAGAGTTTCAGAAAAAGAAGGGAGACTGAAACGGCCAACTATTGAGCACCGACAGGAATGCAGGTACTGTGTCTGGTGCTTTCACACAAAGTATTTCCCACACATTGAAATATAAGTAAAGTACAGACCTCAAATCAGAAAAGGAGATAAAGCCTTGTATGACACGCTCACCTTGCACACTGATGCCGTTAGTTCCTCTGGGAATTAGAACACATAGTAAGCTCTGCACACACTCTTTACCATGGGTTATTGATATCCCTCGTACACCTTATGCCTGGAGGATTGAAGGCTGGCCTTCACAGTGGGCAGCGAAGCCAGGTGAGGACAGCTGACATGAGTCATCTGAGAAATACTGAGTAATCATGCTTTCCAAGTTCCAGTCTTGTGTTCTTTCCCCAACCCATGATTTCACTACAGATGTAAGAATTTTTTAAAAATAGATGTCATTGGATAGGACTTCATTATCAGGGACCTTATATAACCCAGGTTAATCTCCTGTCAAAGGAGCAGGAAGCTATTTCCGGAGGACACTGGCAGGCAGCCATATTTACTGTGTGTCCGTACCTACAAACTGGGTACAAATTCTCTGTAAACTCAAAGCCACTTACCCCATCCAGACTCCCACATGGATCTAAGCATATGCCATGTATACCTCAGGCAAATTGGGCAAACAGATTATTTATGGGACTTGGCAGAGAAATCTTCATCGGGATTTTTAGTCACCGTCTCTGTGACAGTGAACAGGTAAAGTGAATAATAATACATCCAACCTGGAAGGTCAAGTCCTGCTCATATTTCTAATTATTAAGTATACCATTATTGAGAGCCTCTCTGTAGCAGTCTCCTACTGTGGAGACTGTTCATTATTCAAAGCTGTTACTTGTTGCAGACATACAACAGCACAAGTGGAAATGGCTCTAGTATAATCCTTTTCTTTGGGGGCAGGGTACAAAGTTTTTTTCTTGAAATGGAAGTGGAGTGCTTGTTTCTCCTCATTTCATTTCCATGCCTTCCTCACTGTTAGAGTTCACTGGTAAACTTGAGGCTCGATTAAAAAAGAACTTGATTAGGGATCATCCTTTAGCAACACCTTAATTGGTCTATTGCCCTCCTATCTAAACACCTTCTTATGAGGGAAAAGAAAATGATGGGACTCTCCCATTTTATCTCGAAGAGAAAAAAAAAACACAAAAAGAAATTTCAGGTCACAGAAATAGGAACTCACAGCACAGAAGTCCCTGTAGGCTCCCACTAACCAAACATAGACTAGGCTCAAAAACGCCAACACAGGGGAAACATGACCATCTAAATGAGGGTCATATTAATTGTATTACTTGACCTTCCTTGGCCGAGTTTCCTAATAAGGCATAAATGGATCAACTAGATAAATAGCAAGCTTAAATAGATAGGTTATTTTTATATCTTCTATATTAACCAACACACTTGGGAGCCTAAATTATTGAATAGTAATCATAAGACTTTTCAAGGGATGACTATATATCCTTTGTCCTTCTGTTTTTAAGTCTTTGCTTACAAACGGCATTATTACCCACCGTTGTGTCCTAAGAGTTTGCTCAGCAGCATACTCAGTTCTTTGGTCCAAGTTCCACACCGCGGAGGGGGAGTATATTCTCCCTCTGCAGAGTGAAAGGATTGGTGATGTCAATGTATAGTAACCGCAGAGCTGAAGAAAGAAAGCTGCAGCACCTCGATGTGGGAGAAATTAGGGCGGTTCACATATATTCCCATTCTCCTCCTTGCAGGCACACCGTAGGGTCTGCACTTCTCTACCTTTCAGAGTTAGACCTGGCCATGGGACTGCACTGAGCAAATGAAATAGGAGCAGGAGTCCTGATAGCCAGTGTAGGATTTGCCACATTCCCTGTCCTTGCTAGAGTGATTTTTAAAGTCTATGCCAAGATGGAGCCTCTGTCAGCTTAGGTCCTTGAGTGGCTGTGTTAAGTAGGGTCCTCCTGCTGGCTTGTAGCCAGAGATAGAAATGAGAGCTGTCCCAAGACAGAGACATCAGCTTTTGTGGTATGTAAGCCACTGAGATTTTGGAGTTACTTATCAGCGAAGTATAAGTTTGCCTATCCTGACTAACACAACAACAAAAATTGTTAACTTCTCTTAAGAAGAGAAACTAACCAACTGGTATACCTGCTACAACGAGAATGATGACATCTGAGGCCTCATCAAGAAGGCAATGCATGTTCCCTGTTGTTGTTGTTTTTTCTACAAGAACGAATTTCATTGACCAATTCACCTTCTTCCATTTCTCCTCAAATTAGCAGTACTGTACACATTTTCAAGATTAAAGGCATAAAATGGCACTGCACCCAGAGATGGACAGGCTCAGAGGCAATGTAGCCACGTGACAATGCAGCTGTAAGCCAAGGGATGCCGAGGATTGCTAGCAACCACCAGATGCTAAAAGAGAACAGATACTCCCTTTGAACCCCCAAGAAGGAACCAATCCTGCCAATACCTTGATTTTGGACTTCTGGCGTCCAGAACTGTGAAAGAATAAATTCCTGATGTTCTCTGCCACCCAGTAATAGGCACTTGGTCACGGCAGCCCTAGAAAATGAATACAGTGACCTTAGCTGTACTTTCTACCATTCCTCAGTCTGCTTGGCATTTTTATGATGAGTCTTTACACAATGGTCCTGCACATACCTGTGTTTTAAACCTTGATGCTTTCCAGGCCGCTTCCCGAGTGAAGTAAAAGAGGGCATGAAGGCTAAACCCTTCTTTCACCAAATAAACCCTACCACGCAATGTCTTGTTCATTCTTTACTCCCTCCTCCAAGACCTTCCCAGAACCTAGCACAGCACCTGGCTCTCCAAAATATTTGTTTATAAAATTACAGAACAAATATTGGATATTACTCCTTATTGTACCTCTCATCTCATACCAAACAGTGATTTAGGACAACTGAATTACTGTCTGTTAGTGCTGGCTCACTTCATGGCCAATTACCAAACAATAAACTGGGTCACTTTGGTAGCCAATCTAAATCAGTCCATCCATACATAGTGCCAACTATTCCATGGTCCATTAATGTCATTTTCATCAATGATTTTATCAAGTCAAGCAAAGGAACAGCCGATCACCAGAGCCAGGCTTGGGTGCTTGAAGTAACAAACCATCATTAATCACTGAGGGCAGAACAAGAAACCTAAGATTTAAGAGGCAAAAGTAAAAGTTAATCTGAAAAAATGGGATTCCATGTTTATATAGCCATGTCATCAATGATTGTGTACACATACCTCATTCCTCAACAGAATTTCTCTTTATTCATTTGTTATTTGTCTTAATGAGTTGGCTCACAGGTAAGATATCTGCTGGCTTCCATATACTCTCAACTTTCTTTCCAAGCCTAAGGCAAAGCCAATTTTCTCATTCTGGCTGGGAAGGAATCCTAATTACCTTAAGACCCAGCACATTTCAATCTCGTGAGGACTGAGTTTCGCCGTATTAAAATGCCACCAACACACAGATTTCTGTCTCACACACAGAGAAAGCCAACTGAAGGTCTTCCCCCTAGCCACTTAATGCCTGGGAGAATCTCCAGTCAACTTTATCATTTGAAACCATATCCCTTACAGGCAAACAAATGGTCCTTAAAGCCTCCCTTTCACCATTAATCTTCCCAATTTGTGGCATTTGGATGATGTTTTAATTAGCTCAGCTGCTTTATCATTCCCTTAAGTATCTCCAGGTATCTGCTGGCTTCCTCCGGGTCTCAGGAAAATGGCCCCCTTCCCCAGAGGTGGCTAGGAAATCTATATTTGCTTTCACAGTTCTATGACAAGCAGTTCATCTTCTTATTTCCTTTCCACTGCTAGTCATTAAATGTTAAAGGCCTTAGCAAATTCTTTGTGCCCTGATCCACAGTAGATCTGAAACGGGAAAATCAACTGAAAGCTAGACTGTGGGTGTTCCTGTACCCATCTCAGGACCAGACCGGTCACAAAGGTGGAGTAGCTGACTGTCTACTCTGGGTTCCAGAAAGGATCTCAAACTTCTTAGTGTTCCCCTCTGCGCCCAGATCCTCTCTGAAAATGCAAGAAACTTGAGAGAGATAAACCGTCTTTATGAAGACATCTTTTCGCATTGTAGCATTGCTCAGGGCACTGAGGTGACGATAATTTCTGTAAAGCCAGGGGAAAAAAGCCTCTGATGGTGCCGGAGTAGGCACAGAATACAGAGCCCGAGAGGATCCGGAGAGCACATGATAGAATCCATGATCTCTGATCAGACAAAACATGGTTACCCCATTTCAGAAATAAGACAACTGAGTCCTTTAGAATTAAGAATGGTACCCTGTTGAACAGCAAGAAGACACTGATCCTTGAAAATGTGTATGACTAGAGGACAGAACAGAACAGAAAAGGGCAGTGGGAAGGTGCCAAATCCTAGCTGGCTCCTTCATAACTGTGCCCAGAATTTTCTCCACTATGTGAAAATGGCAGTGCCACCCGTGAAGGTGACACATTAAACCAACACCAGTTATGGCTCTGAAGAAGTAGGACGTGAGAGAGGAGAGTTTGCATGAGGGAGGGGGTGCCGGGCCCAGGAGACACAGTGGTGGGGGTAAGAAGCAGAGTAGAGAGCCAGGGACATTGAAGGCTCTGGATATCTGGCTGAGAAAGCTGAGAAATGGGGAGAGCAGGGGCACCTGGGTGGTGCAGTCCCTTAAGCGTCCAACTCTTGATTTTGGTTCAGGTCATGATCTCAGGGTCTTGAGATTCAGCCCTGTATCCGGCTCCACACTGGGCATAGAGCCTGCTTAAGATTCTCTCTCTCCCTCTGCCTCTCTCCCCCCTGCCCCACCCCTGCTCGCTCTAAATAAATAAATAAGGAGAACAAAGACAAAGCTCACTTCTTTGTTGTTTGGAAGCTGGAGCTAGCCCTGATTTTATTCCTATATTCAAGATAGATTGACAAGTAGCGGGGGGAGTGGCCAGAAAGAAGTCAAAGTAAGGTAGAAATGAGCAAAGCCGGAGCTTTTCTGTGTAAAATCCAGTGTTCCAAGACTTCTACAGTAACGCTCCAGGTCAGAGATCTACAACTACACCCTGGACCTGATCCCCACTATGGTGGACATGGCAACGGATCTGTTAAGAGTATCTGTCTCTAAGTAACAGAAAAGCATATTAATGGCGGCCTAAGCAAAAATTTCTTTCCCTCACAAACAAGAACTCCATGTCACCTCGGTGACTCAGTGTCAGGGCCAACATTGCTGCAATTTGCAGGTCACAAGATGGCAACAGAAGCTCCAAGGAGCAAATCTCACACTGTGTTCAAAGGCAGGAAGCTGAGGACAGGGCTAGGTCAGATTCTTTTCTGTACCTTCCCTTACCAGGGAAGAAAAATCTTTCCAGGAGGGTCCCAGCAGATTTCTTATGTTCTTGTTGGTCTACGTGACATTCCCGTCCTTAGATTAGGGACTGTGCCCAGATTCCCAAAAATGAAGAGATCCCCTTCTGAAGCCTGCCCAAAGAGGTTGCCCCGGCTCCTTCCTGTGAGCCTGGAAGATGGGGGCGGTGCCTTTGCAGGGTCTCTAACTTCTATTGTTAATGAGATCTGAGGGTCCACTGAGCACTACCCTCGGACAGAGCTGTCAAGACCAGCAGAAGCAGGAGACGGCCCAGACTGCCACAGAGAGAAAAGCATGCATCCCAGACGGGCATCCTGTCCAGATTTAGAAGCAAGAACTAGCCTTCCCAGAGGCTCCTTTGAAACTGTTAAAAGTTATAATTAGACTTTGTGCTTCTACTAAGCCTTTCATCCCAGGAGCTCAGGGCGCTTCCCTGCATCATCTCATTAATCTTCACACCATTCGAGGCAGCCGGCATCTATTGTCATCTTTATTTTCAGGATGAAGGAACTGAGGTGTAGGTACAGGTTAATGACTTGCCAGATGTCATATGCAGCCAGCTGGGGACAGGACCCGAATTGATGGGTGCCCAACTACCCCAACTCACTGAAGGCCCTGGGCAAGTATGCAGAGGTCATTTACTTACCCAGATAGCATGAATCCCGAAAGGTGACTCGATGAGAATGTCAGAGGTCTGGGCAAACAGGCAAGAAAAAGAACCTTGGGCAAGCCACTCGCACTTTCTGAACACTTTCCTTATTTAAACAATGAGGAGAGTAACAGCTACCCCATCTAATTCACTCAGCTGTTTTAAAGAAAAAACACATGTTTCTAATGAAACCATGTGAGCTAGGACATTTTGTAAAATCTAAGTCAATTGAAGGAGTTGGTAGAACCAACATTTAAAATCAGCCTGCTGCTTCTGGCTTACAATGACAATCCTAAATTGCAACCAGCCATTATACAGAACTCTTACCAGATGATCAAGAAATTCCCTTTTGCCAGTCAGTGTACTAAGAACCTATTTGCAGCACATGCCCTATGGAATATGTGAGGTGGGATACGGGCGTAACCAGGATGTGACCCACGTCCTCTAGGAAATACAGTCTGGTGGAGAAGGCAGACAAACGAACCACTTATTTCACTGGGAGGCAAAATGAAATAGAACGTATAATGGACAAGAAAGTCAAAAGGTGGAGGTGGGCAGGAGAGGCACAGGCGGTTTGGTTCAGCCAGTAGGCTGGAAGAAGGTGAAATGGGGAAGGGAAGCCATGCACAAAAGCTAACACAGAAGAAAAAGTCCTTAGCTCTTCTTTTTCTTTCTCAGGGTCCATCATTCTTTCCTCTGGGAAAGATGAATTCAGGGTGGTAAAGCGGCAGAGGTTGAAGGTCAGGTTCGCCTTGTTTACAGCGGTGGGCAAGCATATTTGCAGAGAGAACATGTCCTCCGCGCACCCTGGGCGCGCCTGTCTCTGTGGGCAGTCTTATTTTTGGACACAGGAGGGCGCCTCTCCTCCTCTGCTGGTTTCTTCTTTGCAGCGAGCACCGCCGGCCTCCCAGCTCATATTTGGCAGACAAAGGGCTGCATCTCCAACACCTGCAGCCTAGAAGCACTGCACCAACGGCTGGGGAGCCTGGAAGACGGCGTCACAGGCATGCCCAGCTTCCAACATTTTATCTGTTTTAAACGAGCCAGGACAGATGTTCAAAAGCAATGTACACTCTAAGGACAATAATCCCTAGAAAACCCTCAGGGAGCCCTATTGGAAGACTGTCTATAGGAAAGAAAGAAACAGATTCGCTAGGAGGTGGAAATAGTTTCTCTAGCCTTGGCAGAGAGGTCTCCCCCGTCCCAGGTGTAAAATAAGGGGGTAACTAATTGGCATAGCAGGACACTGTCCCTTCCCAGGGACACCCAGTGTGATGCTAAGGGGACCTACAGGAGAAGAAAGGGGCTTCCAAATCTGAGACATGACCAGAAAGGGAAAACAGTCACCTTTCATTTATTTTTGTTTTGACAATTAATTGTTAAGATACCGGAAGAAAGGAAACTAATGGGGCTGGCTCAGTACCAGGCAAGAATTCCTAAATTGCACTAACTTGGCTGCTCCCCAAAGTTCCTTTAGTTCTCGCCACACCCTTGTGTAAACATACCCCTCACCACCACCCTGTGTTGTCTCCAGGGAACTAGAAAGAAGGTTTTAAGATAAGGCAGGATGAAACACTGACAACCAAGTAGGAGTCTTTCACTCAAAACTCCCCCTTAAAGAGGCGCGTGGGTGGCTCAGTCGGTTGAGCCTCCAACTCTTGGTCATGATCTCAGGGCTCAGGGGCGTGGAATCAAGCCCCACGTTGGCTCTGAGCTCCGGGCTCCTGGGTCCCCGCTTTGGGCTCAGCGCAGAGTCTGACTCTCTCCCTCTCCCTCTGCCCCTCCCGCCGCCCCGCTCCCTCCCTCTCTCTCTCAAAGAAATAAATCAATCTAAAAAAACAAACAAACAAACAGACTTCCCCTTAGAATTAATAAAGGTCTGCTTTGCATGGTTTTACCTCCGAAGAGTAAGTAATTCCATGATTTTGGGTTAGCCACTGGAATGGAGTGACTTCTGTGGTAAAAACAGCCTAAACTTTCCTAAACTTTGAGATGAACAAGGGCTGTCACAGCGTGTAAAAACAAAAATGACCAGCACACTAAAATTATCCCTTCTCATAAAGGAAAGAAAAATGTCAGCTTATGAAAAATTTTTAAAACAATCTAATAATTACATACTAACGTCTAAAATAGATCTAAAATAGTCTGAGAGATGCTTGAGCTGAAATCCCATAACTTGCTCCAGAATATTGGTCAAGACACATGCCTCAAACATACTGTATATATTGATAGGTGCTGTCAGGCTAGTGGATCATCATCATCGAATAAGTGGTTTATCAGCCAGAGGCTGACTCAGGTAGAGCCCATTGTTAAACCCTAACTTTCCCCCTTTATTTGTTGAGCCTGGGTCCCAATGTGTGGGACACTTGCTGGGTCCTGGATTGCCTTGGTGTTCCTGTGGACACCAAAGAAAGTCTCTCCAGTTCCCTCCTCACAGCAGAACACTGCGGATTAAATCTGAATTAGAGTGTAAGTGGAACAGCGTAAAATTGGGCCAAGCCCATCTATTTCTGGAGACATCTCTCTGGATGTTACGGGCTAGTAGGAAAAACAATGATTCATGTGGTTTCTATAGTGGTCATACTCTCCATAGGTTTGTGTTTCTGAAATCACACCAACATCGCCCACTCCAAGGAGATCTGAAACTAGAAACATTAAGGAAAGTAAGATTGAAGAATAAAGATTATGTGATGGTTAATTTTATGTGTCCGTTTTATGTGGCTATGGTATACCCAGTTGCTTGGGCAAACACTAGTCTAGATGCTGCTGTGAAGGTATTTTGTAGATGTAATTAAGATGTACAATCAGTTGACTTTGAGTAAAGGGGATTACTCTTGGTAATGTGGGTGGGCTCCTCCAATCAGAAGAAGGTCTTAAGAACAAACTTGAGGAATTCTGCTTCAAGACTATATCATCTCGGGAGCTCCTCCCTCTTCTTGCTAGATGGGATGCTGCCCAATTCTTGTATGGTTTAATAAAGCTGATTAGCTTTCAGACTAAAACTGTGTCTCCAGCATGCTGGTCTACCCTGTAGATTTCAGACTTGCCCGGCCCCATAATAGAGCCAATTTTTTAAAATAATTCTTTGTGTGTGGCGGGGAGGGGGTGTATGTTTGTATATACTATTGGTTCTGTTTCTCTGGAGAACTCCGACTGGTACAGATTTCAAGTGAATCTATTTTATTTTTCATGCCATCTAAATTAAAACCATGAAGACATTTAGTAATGCTATTTTACATGATATTACACACAGCAGGGACTTCTGGTTTTATTTGGGTACCCAGCCCCTCTCCATCAGCCCACCCACTTCACTAGAGGCTGACCTGACCCCCAGTTTCAGGGGTAGTCCTGACCAGTTTGAGGCGGAGATGTCCCTCTTGCAATGACTGGCTCAGAAGGGATTCTGCGACTTTGGTCAGGGCCAATGAGCTGTAAGAAGAGGTTTGTTGTCGACGTCCAGTAAGATTTGTCCTCATGCTTCTGAGAGGCTTTACAGAAGCTTCATTCTCTCTCGGCTGTTGGAGGAGAACGAGCAATCGATAGCCCTGGATTGATATTGGCAACCATCCTTTCGTGGGAAAGAACCTGGGTCCCTAATACTGCTCATGGATCAGCCAGGCCCCAAACCTGCACTGACTCTGGACTTGCTTTTAAGTGTCGATACATTTTTTTTTCTTTTTAATTGTGCAAGCCAGTCTGAGCCTGGCTTCCTGTTAGTTGCAGCCAGAGGACCAATTTTTCTTGCCCTTAGTCTCCTACTTATAAGCTGGGAGAACAGAACTAGATCATTTAAGATCTCCTCCAACTTTGAATATGTGTGAATGGCACATATAGGCCCTGGCACTAAGCATAATTGCCAGTTACTGTTTGGAGAATCTAAATATTATTGTAACTATCTTTCTAAATCCATCTTCATTTTTAGAAACAGCAACATGACATTGAATTTTAAGTGCTTAACATTTCATTTCACACAATTTTTTTCCAGTGGCCTTCAACTACCATCAGCAATAATAACTTCCACTAGCTATTTTAATATATAAAAAGCTCTAACAAATGAACACTGACTAGAAAAAGAACCTAATAAGGAAATGGGGAAAGGATAAAGGCAAACAGTTCCCAGCAAAAGAAATACAAATGAATCTTTTTTAAAAAAAAAATTATTTATTTATTTTAAAGAGAGAGAGAGAGAAAGCAGGGGGAAGGGCAGAGGGAGAGGGAGAGAGAGAATCCTCAAGCAGACTCCCTGTTGAGCGCAGAGCCCGATGCAGGGCTCGATCCCAGGACTCTGAGACCATGACCTGAGCCAAAATCAGGAGTCAGCTGCTTAACCAACTGAACCACCCAGGCGCCCCAATACAAATGAATCTTAAACCTTTGGGGACATGTTCAGTCTCCCTCAGAGAGAGGGAAATGCAAATTAAAATGGCAGTGAGGGTGTTTTCTCCCTAAAAGACTGGTAAAGTTATCAAAAAGTTTAAAAACACACTGTTGGAGATATAAACAAATAGCAACACTCATACCAATAATGAGACTTATCAATGAAGACCAGGATTACAGGTAAGAGTAGAAACAGTTCAACTTTCAAGAAAGATAATTTGGCATTATCGGTCAAAACTGCAAATGTATTCACCATTCCCCAACCATTCCCCTTTTAGAACTTTATCCAACAGTTATATTTGCCCATGTATAAAATGATGTTATTTGTAATTGCAATAATTGGAAACAAATACATATCAGTGGAGAAATGATTAAATTATCATGGATGCAGACAAGAGGATAAAAAAAAAAGGAGGCAGCTCTCCATGCAGTAAAATGGAATAATCTCAAAACTCTATGTTAAATAAAAATATAAAGGTGAAGAACTATGAGTATTGTATGCTACCATTTATATTTTCTTTTAAAAAAAGCTAAATATGTTTGTGTCAAGATCAAGTGAGAGACTACATAATAAACTGGGAAGAGTGGTTCTATCTAGGGATTGTAACTCAGGAACTAGAACACAGGGTGAGAGAGAGTTAATGTTCCACTGGATATCTTAAAAAAAAAAAATTAACATATAAATGTACAGCAGCTATTTTAAAATTAATAAACTTGGGGAGAAAGTGAAGTTATTATTATATATACATTTCCTGATTTGCTATCATGACAGTAATCCTGAAACTAAATTACCACACTTGTATTTTGGATAAATGATAATTAATGATCAAATATGAAACAATGATTTGGTACATTTATTCTCATTTCCCTTTCTGTCTAAGTAAGGGCAGTAGAAAAAGGATGTTGTATTAAGGAAAGAAAATTAATCTTATCTATAACATTTTAAAAACTAGTTTGCTAGGCATTTGGCTTTTCCATGCATTCTACCCTTAAAGTGCCTTCTCTAGATACCTTCTAATTCAGTGTCCTATCGTTCATTCATATGCACTCATTGGACAGATATTTACTAAATGCCTTCGGTGTGACCGACACTGGGGCTGCAAGAGACTAAAGCCTGACTGCTATCCCCATGAGCTCAGTCCTCAGTCTATTCACCATTGTTATCCTTCAAGCCAGATGGGAAGAGTGATGGTGTAATCAATAAACTGAGAGCTGCAGGTCCTAAAATATGGAGAACGCGCTAGCAGAAAAGACTACTATCTGGGAAAGAAGACGGTGAGAATTCATGGAGAACACCATTGGTCTGCAGAAAATCAGTCTAGAAGGAACCTTTTCCACTGGAGGGTTTCATAACCCAGTAAAAGCTTACTATAAGAAGAAAAATAAGAAGGAAGGAGGAAAGGGTCGCCTGGGTGGCTCAGTCGTTAAGCCCCTGCCTTAGGTTCAGGTCATGATCCCAGGGTCCTGGGATCGAGCCCCACAAGGGGCTCCCTGCTCCGCGGGAAGCCTGCTTCTCCCTCTCCCACTCCCCCTGCTTGTGTTCCCTCTCTCGCTGTCTCTCTCTCTCTCAAATAAATAAATAAATAAATCTTAAAAAAAAAAAAAAGAGGAAGGAAGGAGGAAGGGAATAACAAAGAAAGAACAGGCCCAGCTGACAAAATAATGCAGGAGAGGGGCACCTGGGTGGTTCAGCTGGTTAAGCAGCTGCCTTCAGCTCAGGGTCCTGGGATCAAGCCCCGCATCGGGCTCCCTGCTCAGCTGAGAGCCTGCTTCTCCCTCTCCCTCTGCCTGCCACTCTGCCTACTTGTGCTATCTCTCTGTCAAATAGATAAATAAAAGATATCTTAAAAAAAAAATAATGCAGGAGAAATAACCTCCGAACCTGGGATTAATACATTCATTAATTCATCCACTTGTTTAGCAAATGTTTACTGAGAACTTACTTTGTGCCAGGCTAAGAGTCAGAGGTAAACAAAAAGCCCCTGCCCTTGAGAAGCTAACACACAAGAGAGATAGATAATAAATCACTAAATGTATACTGTACTGGCAAGTCGTAATAAATGCTATGAATAAGGGAAAGCACGATAAGGAGATAGAGTGATGGGCCACCATTTTAGATGGATGGTGAGGGAAGTTCTCTCTGAGGAGATGCTGAGCACAGATTTGAAGGAAGTGAGAGAACCGTATGGGTACTTGGCAGAAGAGTTTTCTAGGGAGAGGAGAGAGCCCTGGCGTGGAAATGTACTTAAGAATTTGAAGAATCAAGAGGCAAAGATGAGTGACTGTCCTCGTTGAGGTTAGAAAAACAGAGCTGAGGAACAATGTCAGAGTTTCTTCCAGAAAACCCACCCAACAGTTATGTAACTCCACACAGACAGTCCTGGATCTTTAAAGCAGAAACAGCATCTTATTTAGAGACAGGGTAGGGGTGTGCTCATATGAGGAGACACTTAAGAATTGCCCTCTAACCAAAAAATACTCCCTCCCCCACTCCCATGCTCACCGACCCTTGGGTTTCCTTCTATAGGAAGCAACACTTTGGGGTCCATATTTTTAGGTGAGCTTCAGAATGTAAAATGCCTTAGAAAGATAATGTATAGATTTGAATTCATACCAAGATAAAAATAACCATTATTTGATACTTCTGTGAGCAGCATAGGCTTTCTAAATTCAGGGAGGACAGGGCATTGAAAAAATTAAACACATATAACACAAAAACTCTAAGGCCCCAGATCAAGCTTCACCTGCTGCACTATCTTCTCTCAGACAACTGCTGAGCAGAAATATTCTTTCTCCCCAGAGAGAAAAAAGGTATTTCTGTTAAGCTACCATAGCTTGTTAGAAATGTCCCTTAGGGACATACAGCTCCTTTGGAGTCTAATTATATATTCACCCAGTGGTGTTCTGATCTGCATTTAGCTACCTGGGAAATACCCAAGAAGAGAATGCCATTTGCAGGCAGCCACAGTGATGGCGCCATGTAAATTAATAAATGTATCCTGTTTTATATAATTCCAACTCTGATGAATTTTGCAAGTGTGACAGAGCCCAAGACCCAACTCTGAAACAACCTAATGAAGCCACGGAAGTGTCCCTGGATTTCAAATCTGTGAACTCCTTGCTTAGACCTCACTATTCTAAAACCTCTCCAGATTTGATAACTAAGGAAATTGATCTCCTGGTTGTAGACCCCGGAAGGAAGAATCCATTCATTCTACAAAGGATGTGAGTAAGCAGATACTCTATGCCAGGTGTGAGATTCTAAGGGACAACAGGATCTGCCTCTTTCCATGTCCAGCAGTTAAGCAGAGTGGGACCAAGCCCCCAAGGCTGAGTCCTGTCCCTCAGCCTGGCTGTCAAAGGGCAGGAAGGGAGCTCTCCCAACCTCAGGCTCTGTGGTGGGAGAAGGACCCCCTGCACCCCATCCCCCACCCCATGAGACACATATTGAAAGGAGGTTCCAGAAATAGGAAGTGGGTATGGTTTGGGGCATTCAAAAAAGAATAACACTTGGATGACACTTGATGTTGGAAGTCAGACAGAGAGGCAACAAAGAGGAATGGACTCAACGGACAGCTGATCTCAAAATCAAAATTCACACAGAGACCTCTTTAAATATATAAAGATGCTCCCATGAAAAGAGTCCAACTTGGAGAGTAACCCTGGGAATAATACCTCCTCGGTGAACTGCAAAGAGATATCTCTGTGGGGGAAAAAAAATGACAGTCCCACCTGCCCTGAACAGTGTTATTGAGAGATTTTGAGAAATAGGTGATTCAAAGCACAACTCGAAGTCACCTCAGATTTTAAGCCAAACAAATTTAATGTTAATTATATGTTTAGTACAGTTGGCATATTAGAAGTGAGTCAAATTTATGATATGGTAAAGTTAAACTTTTAATAAAACATACGTATATTCTGTAACACATTTGTGCCTATTTTATAATCAATATATGGAGTACATTTATGTCTATTTTAGGATGTCTAGTATAATTTTACCACTTATATGATTATAGTAAAGGTTTATAGATGTTGTGGCTTTACATGTATTATATATTCTTAGTCTGGTCCATAGTTTCTTTGGAACAAGAATATAACCTCCAAGTCATTTAAGATTGACCCTGCCTTCTGCAATAATCTGCTTTATAGCATTGTTTCCAGGGTCACAGAGCAAACACTGAGGCCTGACCCATTTACTGTCCTTTTACATAAAATTTGATTTATTTTTATAATAAAATGGTTGGGGTTTTTGGCTGGGTTCTCTGTGAACCTACAAAATTTGAACTTTACAAAATTACACACTATGGATGTTTCCCAAAGTTTACATTTTCCAAGACGTAAATGTTTAATTAATGTCCTATTCTATTAATGTTCCACATGTTCAATGAATGTGTGGGGCTGTGATGGACATTTCTACAGTCCAATAGAGGAAGAGGCTATAATGAATGTGTACAGGAAGGAAAGGTGAGTGGAGAACATACTTGACTTGATGCTCCACTACTCACTACTCATCTGGGTCAGTACCTTATACAAAAGGTGATTGAGCCAGACTTTTCCCATCATCTCTTGCTTAGTAGGCTGGCCCCTAATGCCTGCCTCCTGACAGTGCCCTATGAGCTTAATGCTCTGCTCAGCCCATGCCCTGCCTTTGCAGGAGGTGATGAAAGATGTGAGTTGAAGACAGAAATAATTCTGAAATATATATCCAGTCCATCCCCCAAACCCCACATGATTTGCATTTTCATGATTGCAACAATCCAGAAGTCTACACTCCTGGTATTACAGGCTGGATTGTGTCCTTCCAAAATTCATATGTTGAAGTCCTAACCCCTAGCACCTCCGATTTGACTGGAGATGAAGACTTTAAAGTGGTAATTAAGTAAAAAAAGGTCACTGGGATGGACCCTCATCCAATATGACTGGTGTCCTTATAAGAAGAAAAGAATAGGACTCAGACACACAGAGAGAAGACCACGGGAAGACACAGGGAGAAGACCACCATCTACAAGCCACGGGGAGAAGTCTCAAAAGACACCAACCCTCCAACATCTCAATTTTAGAATTATGGCCCCAGGACTGTGAAGAAATTACTTCAGTTGTTCAAACTGCCCAGCCTGTGACGCTGTGTTACATCCGCCCTAGTGACTAATATACTTGGGTAAACTTGAATAAATTGATACTAATTGATGTGGAGAACAAAGGCAAAAGAAAAGCAGAAAAAAATTAAATTTCCTTACAACTTACAGCTCTTTGACAAGTACTGGAGACAAGCAGAGTGCTCTTCCTCCAGGAGCTCAGTTGTCTCAATGTGAATACTTCGCTAGGGGCAGAAGGCAACCTTAGCTTGACATTGGCCCGACCTCCAGGATCCTATAAGTCTCCTTTAACATACTAAAAAATCCCTTTAGAAACTTCCATTTATTTCTACCCATCCCCCAAGATATATGTTAGCAATCATCCTCCAAATGGATGACCCACTGATATACATCTGAAGGGTCTCATGACTAATGTTTTACTAGACAGTAGTAGATGACCATATCTTAAGAGCAGCTAGCCCCTCCAGATCCTGGAAGCCTTGCTTACAAATTCCTTAGAGACTTATGCTATCCCTGACCCCCTCCCAATTTGAAAGTCTATAATCAGTCACTCCTCACAATCCCAGTGCAGCTCCTTCTGCCCACGGGTCCTGTCCCGGTGCTTTAACAAAACCACTTTTTTTTGCACCAGAGATGTCTCAGGAATTCTTGACCATTCCCTCCCGGACCCCAAAATTATTTCATATCACTCATTATGAGCATGAGGTACAGGATAAAGTCCTACGTCCTTAGCATGGTCTAGCAGGCCTGTTCAGGCTGAGCTGGCCCCCCAGTCCCTCCCACCCCTCCCCACCGTGTCCCTCCCACCACTTTGGCTCGACCAAGCCCTTTATCTTCCCTGACTCCGAAAGTAGACTCACTCCTTCCAGCCCATACTTTCCCATCCTGCAATGCTGCCAAATTTTCCTACGCATAAGGAGGAGACCATCAGCTGAATTGTTCCCACTAAGCCTTAATTCTCCCAGAAATATCTCCGTTGTCATGACCAGAGGCTGGCTTACCCAAATGAATCTCTAATTGGCCCCATGCTTCTTTTTGCCTCTGGGTCTTCTCATATGCTCTTCCATCTGTCTCAAATGCTCTTCACTTTCCTCTTTGCCTAGATAATCCTAACATTCTTCAGAGCTTTGTTCAAACACTGCTACCTTGGGACGTCTTCTTTGTGCCCTCCGGGCCACACCAGCCCCTATCTCTGTCATACCACACTGTGGGTCTTTGCTCAGTTTCGCAGGAAGCAAACTCCAACATGGAGATTTGCAGGCAGGTGGCTCCACTCCCTTTCCACATACCTGCACCTCTTCCATCTGGCCATTCCTGAGTTATAACCTTTTGTAATAAACCGGTGATCTGATTAGTAAATGGGTTTCCAGAGTTCTGTGAGCTGCTTTAGTGAATTAATCAAACCCAAGGTGGGGTATGGGAACCTCTGGTTTATAGCCAATGGATCAGAAGCATAGGTAATAACTTGGACTTGTGACTGGCATCTGAAGGAGGGGGTAGGGAGACAGACTTGTAGAACTGAGCCCTTAACCTGTGGAATCTGACGCTACCTCCCAGTAGATGGTGTCAGAATTGAGTGAAGTTGTAGGATACCCAGCTGGTGTCAGAGCATTACCGGTTGGTTTGGGGGGAACCCCTCATATGCTGGAATTGGGGGTCAGAACCCCTCCATCAGCCCAATCAGAGCCCCAGCCAATCTTATGGGGACCTCTGGAGCCAATTATCCCTTTAGAATTATTCTAACTTGGGCCAAGACAGCCAGGCCTTATATTCCCATATAGATCATCAGATCAGTCATTGGCTATTGGACAGCCGGAGAAAGGGCACGATCTTGGGTTTCATACTGGTATGTCACAAATTACCACAAATTCGTCAACTTAAAACACCACAAATTTATCACCTCACAGTTTCCATAAATCAGGACTCCAGGAATAGCCTGACTGGATCCTCTGCATACGGTCCCACCAGGCTGAAATCAGGGTGTTAGCCAGGGTTGCCGTTCTCCTCTGGGGCTTGGTGGTCTTCTAAGCTCATTCGGGTTGATAGTAGAATTCATTTCCTTGCAGCTGTATGACCGAGATCCAAGTTTACTTCCTAGCTGTCAGCCAGGGCTGGCTCTCAGCTCCTAGAGGCCATCCTCAGTTCTTTGCCATGTGGCCCCATGTGCGATTCATAGTGTGGATGTTTGCTTTCTTCCAGGCCAGCCAACACCCATCTCTAGGACTTCCAATTCCCCTCCAGTCAGTGACAGCAAGATATCCTATCAGGTCTGCCATGTAACAGAACCTACTCAAGAGAGAGATTATCCCATCACCTTCACAGGTCTACCCACACCAGGGAAGCGCCCTCTGCATGGGGCTGGATGGCTCTCTGCAGCCTCGAGTCTCTGAGGCCGCTGACAGCGGAAGGCTAGGCACCAAGTCCCCTGCTGAAGGGGGGATCGGGAAGCTCATCACAGCGTGACTCATCATGTGCTACCTCTCTGTTTGGGGTAAGACTTGTACTTTGTGGCCTGCCTGCTGCCGGCGGCTTGCTTAGACTTGTTTTTCACAGTTTCCCTGAAGCTGTGGTAATACTCACTCCTGTAACGTGTAAACCCTGAAACCTCAGCTCAGTACAATAAACGTTCAGTTCTCGCTGACATTCAGTTGGCCTGGGGCCCTGGCAGGCAGCCATCCACACGTAATGATGAGCGACTCAGGCTGGCCATGGCACGGACCCGTCATCCGCTAGACAGCAGGGTCTGGTTCCGAGCAAGTCTAACAGAGAGAGAGAGGGTGGAGAAGACACCCGTGTCTGTGTGGAAGCGACATGCATCACTGCCACTCCTTTTCCACCGGCGACGACTAGTCCTGGGGTCCCACTTGGAAACAAGGAGAGCTGGGCGATGCAGACCCCAGCTGGGCAGCTGCCTCCCACCGAGCCTACACTGTGGAAGGGGAGTGGGACTGCTGGGCGGCTGACTGCCTCCACCATGTTCTCTTGTCCCATCCATGTCCCTTTCCCTTTTTACAAATTCACCTTATAAATTCTACTTCTGAATTCTGAAAACCATAGGAGTTTGCCACAGTGAACCTCCAAAAAAAGCTCATGGTGTGGTCAGCACCGAGAATGATGGGGAAGAGGGACAGAATGGGTCACTGGTCTACATTTGCCATTTGTGAGGAGGATGCTTCCTGTAGGAGGAACACACCCTGATGAACATCCACTCCCTGTAGGGCAAGGTGATGAAACCCAAGGACAGCAGGACACCCACTGGTTTGACCAGCTCTCCACCCACTGGGGAAGATGGACTTTTCAATATAATTACAAGGCATTGTGAAACCCATCAAAATGGCGGTTTATAAAGGCCTGCAAGCACAGGGGTGGGGCAGGGTCTACCTTTGCCCAGAGTAGTGCAAGGCTTCTCCTAGGAGGCAAAATTCAAGCTGAAGTTGAATAGATAAAAAGGGAAGGAAGTGCATTCCAGACCAAGAGTGAAATATCTGTCAAGTTACAATTGCGTGAAGAGTCAAAAGCTGCAAAGAATCCAGGCATCCATCAACAGATGGATGAATAAACAAATGTGGTATACACATAGGGTGGAACACTATTCAGCCTAAAAATGAAGGAAATCCTGACACGTCACAACATAGATGAACCTAAAATATATTATGCCTAGTGAAATAAGCCAGTCACACGAGGCCAAATATTGTGTGATTTCACTTAAATACATTATCTAGAATAAGCAAATTCAGAGAGACAGAAAGTGGATTTGAGGTTACCAGGGGCCAGGGGAAGAGAGAACAGGGATTTATCATTTCATGGGCACAGCGTTTCTGTTTGGGATGATGAAAAAGTTTAGAAAACAGGTAGAGTCCATGGTTGCACAACACTGGGAATGGAATCAATGCTACTGAATGATAGGCTTTAAAATGGCAAGTTTTATACTATTTGTATATTTTACCACCATTAAAAAAAAAAAAAGATGTGGTTACGTAAAAGAGCATAAGGAAAGGGAAGAAGTTTCTTGATGATCTCTATTTTTAAACATTGAAAATCAAATTAAAGATCAATTCAGTTCCTGGCTACAGCCCTCAGCTTCTTTTTTTCTAAATTAAAAGAAGGATTGAGCAGGAACCTCAGAAAAGGAGCCACTCTGAGAAATTCATCTGCAGACCAGCTCCAGGAGGATGTTACCTTCTTTTTTAGAGGGCTCGCCATTTGTGGGAAGAGAAAAGCCCTGGCAGCTTCAACTATGACTTCCTCTTAAGTGTTCTTTTCATTAGGCAATAGTCCATTAAATTAGATTTAATTAATGTTGATATGATTGATGGACTAAGACCTCATATTGTCTCCAAAGACAACATAGGTTTGTGTCATCAATCCAAAAAATCCTCACATTTTGGCAACCATGTGGCAAAACGATTTATTTCCATGGTAAAATCAGGCAATACTGTTGATCCAATGAAACATCCCTTCAGTCATTCCTGGGTAGTAGAGGTTCTTAACCGTTATTAAATCAGCTGTTCATTGGCTGAAGCATTACAAATTGAAACTACACACACAAATCACGGGGCTGAACTTGAAGAGCCAAACCTGTTTTTATGGCACTGTGGAAACTAGAAATGGGATTTCATTTTGCTGAGGTTATCACATGGAAATAAAAAAAATGCAAAACATCCCTCCTTTAAAAAATAATAAATGGTATAAATCATCTCGACAGCTGACCATTACACTGCAATATTCCAGTGAGTTTTTTACTAACAAGAAACTGAATTAGATTAATAACTGTGCATTCTCCTAAGCATTTCAAGGAAATTAATTTAGCTCTTCATATGTCTGAACAAAATGCTTTGGAAATATTAACTACCTGATTCTTATCACCAAAAAAACATTTCCTTTACACCTATTTGCACATAGGGGATTTTCTAAGCAATTCAAACTGATGGATTATATAATCTAAAAATGTAGTTTTCCTATTAAAAAGACAATTTGGAACTTGTTTATTTAAGTGGCAAGCAGCACTAACTTTTTTTTTAAGTTGGACTATTTCTGGTTATAAAAATGCAGGGAGGTCTCATTTCATACAAAGGATGCATCTCTGAAGACCTTGTGTAATTCAAACCTGCATAATTCAAGAATGATTTTCTCAAAGGAATAAATATAAAATAAGACAGATGTATTCTCAGAGCACATTTACAAGTTGTAACATATTTTGGCTTTAAACCTGCTTTGCCTGCTCCCAACATCATATCTGATATTTAAGAATATCATCTGCCCTTCTTCTTGGCATCTTGTCACATATAACTTCCCTTCAAAAGCTATTGATTTGGGGGCTACATTTTTCAGCGTGAGCACTTTCATTGCTATTTTATGAATACTTAAGTGACATTGTTACGGGTCATAAAAATATTTTACATGATAGTAACAGTGAGTGTTAAAATCATAGCATAATAGTAAAACAAAACAAAACAAAAACAACTCATTTACAGGAGTTCCATTGCACAAAAAAAACAGCATGGTTTAGAGGATGCTGCAAAGCCAGGTTGGTATTTCTGTTTGTCACCTAAAGTGGAAGGCCATGTTATAAAAGTGTAAACAAGCTTTGCAATATTCATTCTGCCCATCTGCTTTGAAATTATATGATTCTTGACAATTTTTTAAAAATTTGATGGGATTGACATATTTTTTACCTTCGTATGTGAATTAAGATTTTATTGGTATTTTTTTTATTAAAATTTTTTATTTATTTGCGAGAGAGAGAATGAGAGACAGAGAGCATGAGAGGGAGGAGGGTCAGAGGGAGAAGCAGACTCCCTGCCGAGCAGGGAGCCTGATGTGGAACTCGATCCCGGGACTCCAGGATCATGACCTGAGCCGAAGGCAGTCGCTTAACCAACTGAGCCACCCAGGCGCCCTATTGGTATTTTTATATTCATGTTTTCAAGTTTATATATTCCCCAGGGCTGCTTCCCTCCAAGGGATGGTGGGAAAAAAAGAAAGTGGGAAAGGGATATTGCATTGAAGCCCAGGGTGGCCAGTGAACGTATCCAGAAGATGGAAGGAGGATTTCATCTCATATTGTGTCCCCAAAGCAGGAATTGCAGGGCTCACACTCTCCAGAGAATAAAGATCACCCAGAACCCATGTTCACCCCTAGCACCTTCCTCCTATACCTCTGACAGGGGGTGTGGATTTAGAGTGGAAAAAGAAGTCTGTGTTTGTTTTAGTCGTCGCTGCCCAACTGAGAGGGTGAAGTCCCTCCCTCTGAGCCCACTGCACCATTTGTGTCTGCAGGGGATGCTGCTCACCTCCACGGGGCTCCTCTGCTCAGGTGGCTGTGAACAGCAAATGAACAAATGACAGTCATTCTTAATGGAGGGTAGCAGAACCAACCATCTAGGTATTAGGGGGCTTCTGTGGTTTGAAAAAAAAATATTATTCTTTCTTAAATGGAAAAGCAAAGATAGAGTTGCCACTAGAAGAGGAAATAGACTAACTTAGTTTAAAAGAAACTTATATGTGCCCTCCTTAACACCCATCACCGGGCTAATCCATCCCCACACCCCCCACTCCTCACAGAGCACTGGGTGTTATACGCAAACAATGAATCATGGAACATTACATCAAAAACTAATGATGCACTGTATGGTGACTAACATAACATAATTAAAAAAGTAAATAAAAGAAACTTATAATTTATTATTCCACTACTAAGAAATACACTTCTTAAAATCATGGTGTACTTTTTCCCCTCCTTTTTTTATGCCTTATTCTTCCATTATTACTATGACATATACCATTTTTTATTCTACTTAAAAAAACTTACTTAGAAGCATTTTTCATGTCATTATTTCAAATCCTTCCAAAACATAATTGGAATGGCTGATTCCTAACCCAACATTGGCCTGTTGTCTTCTATTGGTGAGCATTTAGACTGTTTTTAGAAAATCGACATTGTAAATATATTATTCTCCAAGTGTAGAGAATATTCAGAATTTTTCTATTTTTCTAAAATCACAATATGATTTTTATTTTAAAAGTTTTTAGAGATTTATTTATTTATTTGAGAGAGAGAGAGAGCGGGAGTCAGGGAGGAGCAGTGGGAGAGGGACAAGCAGACTGCACTGAGTGCAGAGCCTGATGCAGGGCTCGATCCCACAACCCTGAGATCATGACTTGAGCCAAAATCAAGAGTCAGACGCTTAACTGACTGAGCTACCCAGGTCCCCCTACAATATAAACTGTAAATTCTTAAATTAAGAAGTTTGCTATACACTGATTAATACTCTATCACTAAATTCTTGAATTGCCTATAATTTTCAGGCCCTGATGATCCAAAAGTAACAAAATAACATCCCTGCCCTTATGCAACTTATATTCTAAATGTTTGCCACGGTGGAGGGAAAAGCGGTGAAAAAAACAAATATCAAACAAATATGTAAAACTTGGGTGGTAGGAAGTGCTATGGGAAAAAAAAAATAGTAAGGTACACAATGCCAGGAGCCAAAAAGACATTTGAGTAGAGAGTTGAGGAAAATGAAGAAGTTAATGGGCACAAATATGTGGGGGGGAAAGTACTGCTGGTATAGAGGACAATAAATGCAAAGGCCCTGAGGCAGGGGTTTGCTTAGAGTGTTGAAGGAATAGCAAGAAGGCCAGGAACAGCAGAAACAGTAATAAAGCTGGAAGAGTGGGCATGAATGTTATCAGAGAGAGTGGAGGTGGAGGGAAAGATTGTGTAGGGTATTTTGAATTATTATAAGGATTTTGAGTTTTACTCTGAATGAAAAAGAAGTCTTGGAAAGATTTTGGGCAGTTGATAGACATGATCAGTCTTAAAATTTTTTAAATATCACTCTGGCTTCTGTGTTGAGAATAAATTACAATGAGACAAGGGAGGATCAGGGATGCCATTTAGGAGACTATTGCAAAAAACCAGGGCACAAATCATGGCCACATGGCCCAGGGTGACAGTGGTAGAGATGGTGAGACATGGTTAGATTCTAGACATATTTTGAAAGGGATTCCAATAGGATTTGCTAATGGTTGCATGTGGAATGTGACAAGAAGAGAAGAATAAAGGTTTCTTGCCTGACAGCTGGAAGAATGGATCACATTTTCTGAGATGAGAACAACGGTCTGAGGAGCAAGTTTGAGAAAGGGTGATAATCAGGACTCCAGTTTTGGACACATTCATTTTGAGATACCTATTAGGGTTCTGCCTCAGTTAAATAGTGCTAAATCCCAAACCACCGCAAAGCTCAATAGCTCATAGCACATGAAAAGCACAATCCAGAAAAGAAAAAAAAATGATAAATTGGACTTCATCAAAATTAAAACCTTTTGCTGTTCAGAAATCAAAATGGCAAGCCACAGGACAGGAGAAAAAATACACAACACATATATCTAACAAAGTACTTGCATCTAGAACATATAAAGAACTCTTACAACTCAAAAATATGAGGACAAATCACACAATTTTATAAAGGGCAAAAAATTTGAATAGACACAAAAAAAAAGATAAACAAACGACCAGTAAACTGGGGATCTGCTCTAGTCTGACATATAAGCCTCAATTTCCCAACTTGTTCTTGGATTCCACATTTCTTCTGAGGCTTCCATACATAAGTAATTAAATTTGTTTTTCTCCCTTAACCTGTTTTATGTCAATTTCATCAATAGAACAGACAAAAGAATACAGAAAAGTAGAGGAAAAATTTTTCCTCCCCTACATCCTCTGAGACCACAGGGTCTACCCTGGTCTTGTACTTCTTATAGCAATAGCAGAAGCACAAGAGACAATAAATGAAAACACATACTCTTGAGGAGTAGGCATGGAACTTACATGCCACTGCCTCGTCCCATTGGCAAAGCAAGTGACATGGCTAAGCCCAGATTCAGCAGGGGTAGCAGGAAAAGTAAACCTTGCCTCTTTAGTGGAAGAAAACGTAAAGTCTCATGGACAAATGGTTTGGATATTAATTCAATCAACCTAAACATCCAAGTGGAGATATCACAGGGCAGTTGGAGATGTTCGTATGGAATTCAAAGGTCTGGGCTGAAGATAAAAATGTGAGGGTTGTCAAAAAGGAAGATATTTGATGTCATGTGACTAGATGAATCACCTACAGAGTGAATGTTGATGGATATGAAGATATTCAAGGTTGGGGAGATGAAGAAGGACCAACCGTGAATACTGAAGTGGGGTGCTGGTGAGGAGGTGAAGAATCGAGAGAGAATAGTATTCTAGAAGACAAGCTAAGAAAGTGTTTTAAAAGAGAGGAATGATCAGTTGTGGAGCAAGGATTGCTTCATGTGCTAAACAAAACTTTTTAATGGCTATCTGTTTCTTCTTGAGGAGCTATGTAACTGGTGGGTAGATCACTGTGCTAAACTAGGATGCGGTTAGAATCTAATAAAGAAACCTGCCCCACCACACCCACTATACCTGCAGACACATAAATGAACTGATTAGGATTTGTTGAGCCCAGCTGAAAACGAAATCTTTTGCTACATTCATTCATTGATGGATCCCAGGGTAATTTCCAACATTAGAGAGATCCTCACGTAACAAACATTTATTGAGGGTCTAGTTTTGTCAAACACTGCTCTAAGCAATGAGGCTATAACAGAAAATAAGATAAGTAGCTTTCCAGCTATCATAGAGTTTACATTTCAGTGGAGGAAACAGACAAAACATAAATGAGGAAACATACAAATTAGTAAGTAATTTCAGATAGTGGTGAGTGTTGTAATGATGCTAGAGCAGGATAATGATTAGAGAATGACCAGGGGAATTACTTTTGATCATATGGTCGGTGAGGGCTTCTCTGAGGAGATGGCAGTTGGCTGAGATGTGAATTATTCAATTAGACCATTTCTCAGTGAGTTTCGTTATAGCTCTTTGACCTTCTACCACTCTTGAGCTGCCACACAGAATGGGGAGCCTAGCATCATCCCGCTGTCCTCTCCACAGCCCCCTGGGAGCTGTAAATAAAAAGGAAGAGCAAGGATATCGCTTGACTGGCCATACCCCTCTGGCATCTTGCTATCAGAGAAGTGAAGGGAGGTGCTGGGTGATATATGTACCACATCTCCTCGAGACTCATCAGCAAATCAGATGGTAGGAATCACTGGAATGAAGACACTGGCTCAGAGGGCCTAAAGAACTTCCCCAAGGTCATCTGGTTAATAAGAGACAAAACCAGAATATGAGCAACGAGAATAGGAACCAAGGGCTGTCTGTTTCCAAAGACCAGGTTCTTTCAACTAAATGACCCTGCCAGGGTGCCAAACTGGACGTTGGAAAATATAAACCACTAAAAGATACAGGGCAGAACCGATTCATTTGTAAAATTCTTCTAAGGGGGCAAAAGAGAGGGAGAGCGAGATCAATAATGCCGTGTTGTATTTTTAGTGATGGGCATTGAGAACAGCACACAACAATTTATAGAAAAGGAAAAGAATTTGTATTCCCTGGGGCTGGGAAGTTGTTAGACATTAATAGCAAGAAAATTGTTAGGGAGATGACAGGAGGTAAAGGAAACGTCCTTGCTTTCTCCCCTGCAAAAACCTCACTGCAGGAAATGAGGGAGAGAAAACAGGATTGAAATTTGAAGCAGATTTGGGGTAGGAAAAAAAAAAAACACACAGGAGAGAAAGATGAGAAAATTTGAAAGAAAACAATATGAAATGAAAGAATTTCAGAGTCAAAAGGAAAATAAGCTTACCTATTGTAAGAGGAGCAGAATGGCTAATTAACAAGGGGGATAAAAATGGCCTACAGATAAATATTTATCATCTTCCCCAGTTTTCCTGTGGCTTTATTTGTGCTCATCTGTCAGCTCAATCTTTTCCAAGCATCTGCTGCCACAAATACACGCCATTAATTTATTGAAAATATTACTGACATTTGATTGCTTCTGGCCTTCCTATTGTTTCATTTTTAACTTTAAAAAAAAAAACAAAACTCTGTTTATTTGTTTGCCTGTTTGTGCTTTCATTTGGCAAGTGGGAGCTATGCCCAGGCTCAGAAACATAGTCTTCCCAAACTAAATCAAAAAGAAAGCTTGGGAAATGTCCCTGTGTCTAGAAGCACAGCCATCTAAATTCTCAAAACAATTTTGTCAAGTCTACCTCTACACACACCTCTGGGGCGAGGCATCTATTAGACCTGAAACATTCTGACATAAACAAAGAAGGTAATGGTAATGTTACATTTACTTGCCTTAGCAAAGAACACAGGTAAACGGGTGGTGCTTACTACAAACCCACCCAGTTGACATTAAAAATGTAATCCATTAGCCTCCCCTAAGAAATAAGTAGGAGATCCATTTAGAGGATACCCATTTTTATTTCCAAAACAGGGACAAAGAGCCTTTTTATCAACCCTGTGACAGACTAATATGAGTCACCCCAGTTGAAACCACTAACAACCATCAAAGGAAGATAATTGCAACATTTTTAATGTGACATCATCAGATTTTTAAATCAGGCACTGAGTGCATATTACCAGAGTTGTGAAGAAGCAACTCTGCGAAGGGCCTGAGGCCTTGATTTGATTTCTTCAGCTCCCCAAGCTTGCCCCCGAAGAACAGACAGGCCACCAGGAACCTCCAGGTTGGCCAACAGACTCTGGCCCCCGGGAAGGGATTTGTGAGCTCTTCACTTCAAGGAATACCACCCAGGCTGGTTGGCTGCAGATGTGAGCTGCCTGTACTTCACTCCTCAGGAAGTCTGGGTGGGAGAGCTCCCGCCTCCCTATGGGCATGATGCTTGCTTCTTCATATCCCTGCTCACGCTGAGCAGCTTTGGCCGGGCAATCACGGCCACTCATTGGCTCCCATTCACTTGCAGGCAGCCTGGTGTGTAAGACAGGGGAGAGATGGAGAGATTAAAAAAGCAAGCAGCTTTCGGAGGCTTTGTGGGGGCAGGGAAAAACTATTTTTCCCTCTATCCATCTTAGGTTCATTGGTTGAAGCCCTTAAATCAAACTGATAAAAGACAGGTTAATGGGGTGCCTCGGTGGTTCAGTCGGTTAAGCGTCTGCCTTCAGCTCAGGTCATGATCCCTGCGTCCTGGGATGGAGTCCCGCATCGGGCTCCCTGATTAGCGGGGGGACTGCTTCTCCCTCTCCTTCTGTCTGCCACTCCCCCCGCTTGTGCTCTCTTTCTCTCTCTCTGCCAAGTAAAAAAAAAAAAAAAAAAAGATTGACAACAACAACAAAACACAACCCACATTTAATTACATGTGTATGCTCAGGGATTTCACCAAGAAATGAGACTCCTCTAGGCAGCCAGATGATGGAGGGTTATATACCATCTTAGGCTAAACAAAGGAAAAGGGGTTTGGGGCTTCTGGGTTGGGGAAGCAAGTTATGGGAAGGTGACAAATAAAAGTATGGTAAACAAGGGTGGTTTGGTATGGTTTATTATGCAGACTTTAGTGGGTACCTACTCCATTGATGGGAGTTGTTAAAAGTTCTCTCCCTCCATTTGGCAACTGGTTAAGGAAGAGAAGACTCAAAGCAAGACTCTATAGGATTCCAGATACGGATGACTAGACCAGGGTCGGGGGGGAGGTGGGCACTGAGCTAGGGACAGATGAGGAAGTCAGGTAGATGAGAAGGGGCTGGGACTGGGGAGGAGGTCATCGAAAATTAGTTTAAGTTTAGATGTAATGAATTCAAGAAGATGGCAGGACATCCAGGTTGAATATGTTCCACGGAAAGTAAAAATGTTAGACGTGATCAGAAGTCAAATTTTGAAATTCATTTCACTTGTGTTGAAGTGAGGGCTGAAGCTT
>NC_138381.1:13441015-13462166 GCF_054177405.1 Leptonychotes weddellii | reverse complement strand
TCTCAGAGGTACAGATCTGAGATTCAACAGTCCTGCACAATTCACAGCGTGGAAGCCAGCTTTTAAGAGCGGAAGAATAAAGTAAAAGAGGCAACAAGCATGGCCTGCAATTTAGAATGTGGCCGGAGAAAGCAGTGGGGTAGGCCTGGCAACATGAAGAAGCCAGTCTTCACTTCTGGGTACCACTATGGCCCCAAGCACAGAAGTGCCCTTACCCGGATCCCTTCCACATTGCTCTGTCATTTTCCGACTTCAGAGTTCGTGCACTGCTGGGGGGCACCCACAAACGTCCCGTTTCCTGTCTGAAGGCCACCCTGACTCATTTGTAGGGCATAGATAACTAATGTGCCAGTGAATGAGTAGCCCTGCGACCCAGCCACGCCCCCCCCTTTCCTGGAAGGCTTTTTGGTGACTCACTGGTCTGGTATTCCCAAAGGAAGACAGAAGATTTTCCTAAGATTATTATATTTTTAAGGTTTAAACATGAGGACTATGTAACTAAGGCTATATGCTTTTATTTTTTATTTATTTTTAAAGATTTTATTTATTTATTTGACAGAGAGAAAGACACAACAAGAGAAGGAACACAAGCAGGGAGAGTGGGAGAGGGAGAAGCAGGCTTCCCACCGAGTGGGGAGCCCGACGTGGGGCTCGATCCCAGGACCTGAGCCGAAGGCAGACGCTTAACGACTGAGCCACCCAGGCACCCCACTATACACTTTTAGACAGTAGAATGATTCAGCCCCAAAATTCCTAGAGTGTGCAAGGAGAGGGGGATCAGATGTACAAGCCCAAGCAGGAAAGTTTGGGAAGTGACTGAGGACCCAGACCAGGGACATAAAGTAGGACCCAGCCTAAGGACACAGACAGCAACAGGATCCAGGCTACAAAGCAAGACCATTGCCCACAAGGTGGGTACAGAGTCTCCCCACAAAGGGCCTCCCTCTAACATGGGAGGATGGATTACAGATTCCATTCCAGGATCATCTGCCCTGGCTTTCCTCCTCTGGGACCTAATTTGTTATACATCTTCCTTATTCTAAAAAAAAAAAAAAAAAAAAAAGGCCCTGCTGATACACTAGCTCCAAAATTGTGTTCATTCTCTCCACTTAACATAAATGTGTGTTAACAAGGAACACAAATCTGGTATATGCAGGAGACTCAAAAGCGAAGAACTTCAAGTTGGATCAAATCTTGCATAACTATAGGCTCTGAAGGGGTCCAGAATAAGCCACCATGGCATAAAAATTATTTTGAGCCAAAGGCATCTGGGTTCCTGAAATCCCTTATCTGCCTAAAAGCAGAGTTTCCCAAAAGAACTTAACTGTCATAAATCCCCTCCTCAGAGCAGCTCTAATTTTCTCTTCCTAGAGAATAGAAGTTGGCATCACACCCAAAGAGGCATTGTCATGAAACTCTCCTACCACCCAAATATTTTCCTAAGTGCTCATTTATCTTTCAAAAACTTCCTTTGGTTTTCCATCAGTGCCCTTTACCCATTCCCCACTAAGAAGGCATTTGTTTTCCCAGAAGTGTCCCTCTGTTTCTCCCCATTTCCTGTTAAGATGATACGTAAGCCCCAAATTCTGACTGCCTCCCCGAGCCGTATTTCTCTGCAAACTCCCGCGCATACATATGCAATTAAATCTGTTTATTCCTCTTGCTAATCTCTTTGTCAGATTAATCTGCAGGCCCTCAATGGCTAAACTTAAGAGGGTAGAGGAAAAGTTTTTCTTCCCTGACAGTACTTTGGAAATATTTGCATTCCAGACCATGATAAAAGAGAGTTGCTCTTGGCTCAGTTGTCTCCAAGGATAGAATTAAGTCAACTTAGGGAAAAGCTTGGGAGCTGATACTCAGGGTTGATCAGATTTCCCCTAGAGGGAAAGGACATATTACTACCACTCTTCTCCAAGACTTTTATTTATTAATTTTTTTTTAAGATTTTATTTATTTATTTGAGAGAGATAGAGCATGAGAGGGGGGAGGGTCAGAGGGAGAAGCAGACTCCCCGCCGAGCAGGGAGCCCGATGTGGGACCCGATCCCAGGACTCCAGGATCATGACCTGAGCCGAAGGCAGTCGCTTAACCAACTGAGCCACCCAGGCGCCCCTTCTCCAAGACTTTTAGATGCTCCCAGTCATAAATCAGCTATCTGTACATGATGATTCAGCTGTCTTGGCTACCAAACAATGGAAGCCCGAATAATGACCCTCAAAGATATCCAGATCCTATTCCCTGGAACCTACAAATCTTACCAAATATGGCAAAAGGTATTTTGCAGGTGTGATTAAGTTAAGGATCTTAAGGAGATTATCCTGCATTATCTACACTTTTACATGGGCACCGAATGTAATAAGAATCATAAGAGGGAGACAGAGGGAGATTTGACTACATAAGAGGAAGAATGTGAGGTGAGGTTGGCAACAGAGATTGGAGTAATGTAGCCTCAAGCTAAGAAATTCTTGCAGCATCTAGAAGACAGAAGAGGCAAGGAACATATTCTCTCCTGGATCCTCCAGAAGTAACTAGCCCTGCCAACACCTAGATTTTAGTCTCATAAGACTCATTTCAGACTTCTGATCTCCAGAACTGTAAGAGAATCTATTTGAGTTGTTTTATTTGTTTGTTTATTTATTTATTTACTTACTTACTTACTTTGAGAGAGAGAGTGTGAGCAGGGTGGGGGGGCATGAGGGGCAGAGAGAGAGGGATAGAATTTTAAGCAGACTCTGTGCTGAGCACAGAGCCTGACACTGGGCTTGATCTCACAACCCTGAGATCATGACCTGAGCCGAAATCAAGAGTTGGACACTTGGAGCCCCTCTGACCGCTCCTCTTTTCCAGAGTCTTGCCTCTCTTCCCAGAGTGGCCGCTGCCCCCAGCCTACACAGAATAATGGCGACAGCTGAGGTACTGAATATTGATAAAAAACTCTATGAGGGTAAAACAAAAGAAGTCTATGAATTGCCAGATAGTCCAGGAAAAGTGCTCCTGCAGTACAAGGATCAGATTACAGCAGGAAATGCAGCCAGAAAGAATCACCTGGAAGGTGATATAAGGATAAATAAAATAAACTACCAGTTGTATTTTTCAGTTGTTAAAGGAAGCAGGTATCAAAACTGCTTTCCCCAGAAAATGTGGGGAGACAGCTTTCATTGTACCTACGTGTGAAATGATTCCAGTTGAATGGGTTTGTAGAAGAATAGCAGCTGGTTCTTTTCTCAAAAGAAATCTTGGTGTCAAGGAGGGATGTAAGTTCTACCCCCTAAAGTGGAGCTGTTTCTCAAGGATGATGCCAATAATGAGCCACAGTGGTCTGAGGAACAGCTAATTGCTGCAAAATTTTGCTTTGCTGGACTTGTTATAGGCCAGACTGAAGAAGATGTCATGAGTCATGCTACACAGGCTATTTTTGAAATACTGGAGAAATCCTAGTTGCCCCAGAACTGTATGCTGGTTGATACGAAGATTGAATTTGGTGTTGATGTAACCACCAAAGAAATTGTTCTTGCTGATGTTATTGATAATGATTCCTGGAGACTCCAGCCATCAGGAGATTGAAGCCAACAGAAAGATAAACAGTCATATCGTGACCTGAAGGAAGTAACTCCCAAAGGGCTCCAGTTGGTAAAGAAAAATGTTGAGTGGGTTGCAGAAAAAGTGGAGCTGCTTCTGAAATCAGAAAGTCCGTGCAGAGCTGTAGTATTGATGGACTCAACTTCCGATCTCACTCACTGTGAAAAAATCAAGAAGGCTTGTGGAAATTTTGGCATGCCATGTGAACTTCGGATAACATCTGCCCATAAAGGACCAGAAGAAATTCTGAGGATTAAAGCAGAGTATGAAGGGGGTGGCATTCCTACTATATTTGTGACAGTGGCAGGCAGAAGCAATGGTTTAGGACCACTGATGTCTGGTAACACTGCATACGCAGTTATCAGCTGCCCTCCACTCACTCCAGACTGGGGAGCTCAGGATGTGTGGTCTTCTCTTCAACTACCCAGTGTTCTTGCCTGTTCAACCATATTTTCTCCAGAAGGATCAGCTCAGTTTGCTGCTCAGATATTTAGATAAAACAACCATTTGGTATGGGCTAAACTGTGAGCAAGTATATTGAACATATGGATTTCCTTGAAGCGGCTGACAAGAAAATCCAAGATGGCAATTTATAAAACATCATTGCTTTTTTGTTTGTTTGTTTGTTTGTTTGTTTAGAAAAACTATACATTTCTTGTTTAGTTTCAAAAAAAAATCAAGAGGAAAACTTTTAAAGTCAATCAAAGAAAACAATAAAATTTACTAGTGAATAAAAAAAGAGAGAGTTGGATGCTTAACCGACTAAGTCATCCAGGCACCCCTATTTGAGTTGTTTTAAGTCTCCAAGTTTGTAGTAATTTTTTACAGCAGCAGTAAGAAACTAATGCACAAATTAGCCTCATATTTGGAGGCCCACAATGTCATCCTAAATGCAACTCAGGCTCTCCCTATATGTGCTCACTTAATCCTGTCTCTTTAAGTTAAATGCCCCAAATCTCCGATTCTCCCGCTCTTGCTCTGGTGGAGTCTTTTCTTTCTCCTTATCTCTTTCTGGTGCCACCCTACTTATCCTTCTTCCCTTCCAGTGCAAAAGGAAAGAAAATCTGTGTCCCAGTTAGTCGAGAATGGAGATAGCACATAGGGACAAGAAAGAGAGTGAGTTGCCTTCAGGATGAATCCAGAGGGGGTGTTATTAGTAATTAAGGGCTTGCTGGTAAATGTTCTGGCACATTAGTAAAACTTTGGCAGGTTCACTGCGTCAGCTAATATATTAAATACCGTGTTTTATAATGTGCATAAAGAGGAGTGCCATTTAGACCTTGCCAGGACCTCTTCTGAGAAAGCTGTGAGTTCTCAGATTTTTGGAAAAGGATTCTTCCAAATTTCTAGGCAAAACAAATTAAAGAAGAAAACAGAGCTGCTCAGCTACTTGACTTTTTTCTCTATTCACACCTTCTGATTATATAGGTTTTTGTAGAGGAGTCAGGAGTTAACATCTTAGATCAGTCCTTGGCCCATATTAGCACTGATTAAGTGTTACATATTATTATTATTATTAAAATTATTTTCTCTAATGATTCTGAATTAGCTAAATAATTACTCCCTCCTTTCCAAAAGATCCTTCAGGAATGTTAGAAAATCAAAAAGAGATGCACAAAGGTCAAACTGGACTTTGCTTCTCTTTGGGAATTGCCTCCTGCTTCAAGAACAACTTTTTACACACGCATCTTGCATTAAAATGGGATTTTCTTTCCTTCTCTTGTCTGTGTGAGAACAAGTAAATCTGTTGTCCTGTCAGAAATACTTAAATTGACCTCAGCCATGGATCACTCCTGACTCTTCCAAGTGATCTGCCTTGACCACAGGCAAATCCATAGGACTTATTCCAAAAATATGATGGAAATCTGGATTTGCCCAAAAATCCTAGAGGGAAAGCTTAAGGAAAAATATTCTATGCTTGGTTGCATCCAGAATCAAGACTTATTGGGATATGTGAAAACCCAAGTAGTCTGGCCCCACACTTTGAATTTGACCTCTCGCCTAATGATGCTTTCCCATTTCCGGGCAGTGCACCCCCACTTCCTCCTTGCCCACATTATTTTAGGATCTTCCCTCTCTCTACACAGTCCCTTCCACTTCCCTGACTTTCCCACCTCCAACTCCACAGTAGCTTTCTCTGTGCCTTACCCATTTTCTTCTGAATGAAAAGAGTCTTGGAAAAAGGAAAGGTAAGTAGTGCTACAAACTTGGGATTCATTTTTGAAAACTGTACAGACATTCATATGTATTAAATCAAGGCAGGGAAGAGAGTCACAATAGATCACAAGAATGGTCTTCAAAGTAAATTGTAGCGTGTTGTATGGCTCAAATCTACTTATAAACTACAAAGAAATAAATTAACTTGTGTTATCCATCCCTCCATTCTTATGTGCTTGGGGATCTCAAATCCAGCAAATGTATAAAGTGGAATTTTAACAGACACAGACCCTTCCGTGTTATTAAAGAACCTAAAATTTATATACAAAGGTGATATTCTCAGTGGTCAGCTCTTTCATAGCCTTATTCAATCTCAGCCTCCTTTTCCTCTGAGGCTGTGACAGAGGCCAGCTACTCCAGCCTGGAAATGTAAGGTCAGCTCATGATCTATCTCGGCAAGTATCACTGTACTTCCAGAGCACACCTGGTAGGAGCAATTACTTGTATTTCCAGAAACCATATTTGTCTGAGAAATCTTCACATCTCTTTTCTCTCCTAAAAACAATTAAAATAAATTCTAAATGGAGAAGTGACCACTATATTTCAGTCTACATCACACACCTTATGTTGCTATGTACTTCACTCAAGCATGACTCCCACACTGCTGTTTCCAGTTTTGTGGAAAACACAGCTATTCACTGGCCATAACTTTAGTGAAGGGAAAATGATTCTGGATAGAAGACATAGAAACAACTAATCATTGATCTGGCCATTTCACCACTTCAAGACAGGGCTATTTTTAAAACTTACTCTATCACTTGCTAATGCCAAGTATTTGCAGTATTCCATACTCACCAAAATGTTAGAAGTCTACCAGTTTGAACTAGCTCTCCCTGCCCCAGTATCTAAGTCTCTTTACCAAATATATTACTTACCTATTAATAATGGCATAAGCTGAGTAAGCTTTCCTTAAGACTAATTTAAATAAATTGGAAGATAAATTAACTATGTCCTTGGATTTTATGCTACTTTGGTAAATAGCCATGTACAAACCTTCAGGAACACAGTTAAAAATAAGAATGAGTACACTTTCCCCAAAATGCCTCATGGCTGTCCTTGACAATTGTCTCAAAAGATTAAGAGCACATATCTAATCCCAAGACTCTCCTGTCTTCAATAATTCAGCTCAGTAATCCTTTATCAATCATTTACCATGTACAGATGACTAGGCTTGTCATTTTAGTGGGCATAAAGATAAATAAGACATGGTACCTGCCCAAGAAGAACTTATTCATTTCTCATCCATTAAGATACTGACACCGTTTTAGTATCCAATTTTATTTTCTGTTCCCAACAAGACTTGAATTAGACAAAATCAAAGCATGTCCTGTCCTTTGTGGCATGAGCTGAATCTACAGTCAGAACACTAATGTTAAAATAAAGGAGGAAGAAAATATTAACAATTTTCTTTCCAGGAAGTCAGTTTGTGTTGTTTAGAATCTCTTTTCTCAGAGCAGTTTTTTTCCTCAAAAAATTCTTAGGTGAGTTCTCAACTATTTGTTCTCATTATAATTTTGCTTCTGGTTTACTCTAAGACCCATAGGTAAAATCTTATGCTTTATTACATGAGAGCAAGGGAATCTAGCTTCCTCATAAGGAAAACAGAAAACTAGTGAGAAAAAGCTCTTGAAAGAATGAACCCCATCATGTCCTGTGAAACTTGAAGAGTTCCCCTTAAGATGAAATTCTGAACACAGACAAAATGCTGAAGAGTTAATGGTCAGAGACAGCCAATTTCAATGAACTCTAAGGAGATCTGGTGTTTAAATTTGAATCAGAAGTGTGAAATAAAGAAAATGCTTGCCTGTGTTAGGAGGGCTGAGGTTGGAACAAACAGCAACCTTTTCTTTGATACCCTGGAGTC
The DNA here is from genome assembly GCF_054177405.1 of Leptonychotes weddellii. Lineage (NCBI taxonomy): Eukaryota > Metazoa > Chordata > Mammalia > Carnivora > Phocidae > Leptonychotes > Leptonychotes weddellii. Next base: position 13,454,506 of record NC_138381.1, on the reverse strand, counting down.
CTTTGCCTGGCTCAGCCAACAGGTCAGTTTAATGCACTGTCATGAGAAAATGTTCTAATTTGAGTCTGGACTTGCTTAAAGGCTACATAAAATCTAGTGGAGTTGTTGATGTGTAGGGGAGGAAAACAATTTTCTTTCTATCTTTCTTAGTTCTTGGCTGGGGCCCCTATAACAAAAGACAGACTAACAAGAAAAAAATTGTATAATGTATAATTCATGTATATATAAGAGATACCCAGAGAAAAGTGAGTATCTCTAAGAAGTGGCTTAGAATTTCAGCTTAAATACCATGGTCCGCTAAAGACAAAAGAAGAAGTATGGTGGAGAGGAAGGTCAGTTATGGGGAGGTTACTAGGTAAAGCATAACAAACAAAGGTGAGTTTTGTTATTCACATTTAAATCAATGCTTTCTCTCTTGACAAAAAAAAAAAAGATTCTCTTGTATTTCAGAGCCATTCTTCTCTTCCTCATACAGTGATACAGGGAGGGAGACATCCCTAAAAATGGAGACTTCCTTTATAAATGTAAATTTCCCTTACAAAAGGGTAGCTGCTACTGTGTTTTAAATTAATTACCTAATAACCTTTATTCAGGAAGTAAAAGTAACTGAAACAGTGGTTCATAGGGTATGTCACACAAGGCCAGTGTGCAAGGACGCTGCCCCAATTCCACACTCATTCCCCCTCAGGTGCCCTATTAAGACGTCATTCTGGATAGCCACAAAATGGTGGTAACATATCCAAAATAATACATTAGTATCAATGCATTAAAACATTTAGGGGACTCGGTGGAGAAGACAAAGGGCAGAGAAGACAGCAATGTTGAAATGATCAAACTTCTAACAGCTAGCATCCCTCCAATTTTACATTAGGCTCTTTGATTTGGGCACTCTTTTTTCAATGTACAAACAGTGCACGTGAACCCTTTTCTGCTTTCTGCTCAGCTTCTCCCAATGTGCCATTCAACCCTATGCAATATTTCATAAAATAAATTATTTTAAATATTTTTCAACGATGAGAACAATAAAGAAAAGAGCCATGAAAGTAAGAACATCAATCGCTATAGTTGCATGTATGATCCGTGATTCTTGATCAATAGGAATACATCCATAAACATTCAGAACTGGAAGTGACCTTGAAATTTTTATTACAACCATTTCATTTTATCAGCTTCAAATACCAAAACTCCGAGAGATTAAGTTGCCCTCACTCATGTCTCCAGTATGCAGTAGAAACTGCAAGAAAAATCAATTAACTAAAATGAAACCACTTTCCTAACATATATGCTACAACCTGTTTACAATGAGAACAGCACTGCTAATATCACAGAGAACGTTGCACCATTATTCTTCTCTTCCTTGCTCCAGCCCCCTCTTAGAGCTCTGAAGGAGGAAGAGGTCATCAACAGAAACAGAAAAGGAATGACAGACATCATCTTCCTTCTCCCATCTCTCCCCAAGTATCACAGAGGTAGTGGGAACTAAGTAAAAATATTATGCCTGTCAGGAATTGGGGGGATGTCTCCTTGTGTGAGTGCCCTGCATGGGGGATGCAGCTGACACCAAAGAACAGGACAGGAGGGGAGACCAGGCACCAGGAGCACAAAGTGGGCCCAGCAGGCCCTGTGCTACACAGTCCCAGGGGGACCATGCATGATGGCTCCTGGAGTTAAGCAATGGGGGACAAATTTGTGCTTTCATGGGAAACTATGCATTGTCTGGACTCTAGAGGACTGGATCTACCGTCTGGATTATATGATTCCAAGGGAGCTATTTTACAACTGTGAATTGTGTATGACGGATGGCAATGCAAAATAATGCTTCGCTATAAACATGCAAATTCAGTCCCATCCCTAGAAGTTTCATTGACTTCCCTTCTAATGTAAAAGCTAGGTTAGGGTGCTTCTGCACATTCATTTTAACATTCTTGTACTCCACAGATTGGTACTTTTTGTTAACTTTTCCATTGAACTGGTTGTAACATCTCACCAGTTTGAGTTAAATAAAATCTTCAGCATGTGTTCATTTTCATATCTGTATGAGAGTTGTGATTTTTATCCTTTTTAAAAAATATTCTTTAAGAATCCAGAGGAAGGGGGTGCCTGGGTGGCTCAGTTGGTTAAGCGACTGCTTTCGGCTCAGGTCATGATCCTGGCTGGAGTCCCGGGATCGAGTCCCGCATCCGGCTCCCTGCTCGGCGGGGAGTCTGCTTCTCCCTCCGATCCTCCCCCATCTCATGCTCTCTGTCTCTCACTCTCTCTCTCTCTCAAATAAATAAATAAAATCTTTAAAAATAAATAAATTAAAAAAAAAAAAGAATCCAGAGGAAGAAACTACCTGGGTCCTTCCCTGTGATCCAGCCACAAGCACCCAAAATTTGATAGAAGGGAAGCCATAACTGGGAACTAGATCTCACACCTGCTCATGGTACATTAGCATAGCAATAGACACTTCACCCTAGAGGCTCAGGCTTTGTTCCTTTCTTCTCCCTGGGTTCCTTAGAGGTGAAAATCTATTACAACGGGGGAAGGTGTTTTAATTCACATCTAAATGACTAGACCTCAAGCTGAGTTTGCATCCTCAATCCACGGGAACCTGGATTCATTTGCAAGTAAATAAAATTTAACTTTCTTTTCTGAACAGTCCTTAATGTCAGTGACAACAAGGAGCTCTAGCAAAATTTTCATAACTAAAGGGTACGCTTTGGCTTTAAATGCTAAGTAAGCTCTTTAAAAAATAAAAATAGGGGCGCCTGGGTGGCTCAGTCGTTAAGCGTCTGCCTTCGGCTCAGGTCATGATCCCAGGGTCCTGGGATGGAGCCCAATGCTCCCTGCTCAGCGGGAAGCCTGCTTCTCCCTCTCCCACTCCCCCTGCTTCTGTTCCCTCTTGCTGTCTCTCTCTCTGTTAAATTAATTAATTAATTAATTAATTAATTAAAAAAAATAAAAACCCTGGCCCCCTTCCTATAGTATTTAACTTCCTAACCTCTTCCCCCTGCCTGCTTTCCTTCTATTGGAAGGTACAGTATTCTTTATATCCTTCACTAAAACAAATGTATTTGGTACCTAAACAGACCAAAGCTTATCAGGAATCTCAGTCTGTTGGAGGTAACTGGGGGCTCTTGGGTCTTTTGCTGAAACTCAGCCACTCAGAAGAGATGACACAGTGGATAAGAGAAGAACCAGGACGTAAAAATTAGTGGTTCCAAATTCATCCTTGGTTTTCCTACTATACCCTAAACTGAGGACAGTGGTTTCTAGAGGGAAGTGTAGGAAGCAATTATTCAAACTTACTTATCTTTATTTTTAACTTAAGAATGATTTTGACTGTGTTTTGTTTTGCAAATATTTGTGCATATTTTGCAATATAATATAGCAGTATTATAGTATATGTACATAATTTATAAGTGAATGAATAAATAAATATGTCAGGGGCGTATGCTCAAAAAATGTATAAGGATGACCAGTCAAAACCATTTAGAGCCTTTTCTTTAGTGATACCAGTGAACGTTAACTAAGCCCTGTGTTCCCTAACAGCAGGGATGGTAGAGGGATTCTCTCACCATTTTGTGTTCCCAGGAAACACAAAGGACTACCAAAGTAAGAGCCACCTCTGTCTTTCTTCAGTGATTCAAGGGCTATAAAATAATGGTTAGGACCAACTAGAAAGAATTATAAAAATTAGAATAAGCAAAGGCAAGTTCTGAGATGCTCAGGGCTGATTGACCCTTAAAATTGAGTTGTTTTGGATTGAATTGTTTCCCCTAAAATCCATACATTAACACCCTAATCTCCACTCTGCTTGTATTTGGAGATAGGGACTTTAGGGAAGTAATTAAGGTTAAATGAGGTCTTAAGGGTGGGGCCCTAATCCTATAGGACTGCTGTCCCTATAAGAAGAGATATCAGATATCTCTCTTCCCCTTCCCCGCCCCCCCCCCCACAACATACAAGCACAGAGGAAAGACCCTGTGAAGACAGTGAAAAGGTAGCTGTCTGCAAGCCAGGAAGAGCATTTTCACCAGAAATGAACCCTGAAAGCATCTTGATCTTAAACTTCAAACCTCCAGAACTGTGAGACAATATATTACAGTTGTTTAAGCCACCACTCCCCGCCGCCCCATGTATGGTATCTTATTATGGCAGCCTGAGCAGACTAATATACTTGTCCACTTAACCTCCATTGATCAAAAATAACTGTTATAGGGTAACCCTCCCGGGTCCCCTCCCTCTTTGGGAGGTTTGTACGATCGCTCAATAAACTTTGCTTTACTATCGCTCAAAAACCAAAACAAAACCCAAACAACTGTTACAGTGGAAGACAGTAGGGTCTCTAGGAGAACGCGGAGCAATGGTTTTCCATAGGAAAGAAATCCCCTGTGAGAAGCCAGGTATAGGAAAGGGGGAAAAATCTTTTCCTTCTACCCATCTTAGATGTATTGACCATGGGTCCTGCAAATCAGACTGACAAAAGAAAAGCAGAAGTTTATCAACATGTACATCATGCATACACTTGGAAGTACCCAGAGGTGAGTAACTCAAAGGGGTGGCTAGAACGTGGGCTTATATAGCATCTTAACAAAAGAATAAGTTTTTAAAGAAGTGACAAAGGAGAAGGACTGTGAGTTTCTAGGGTGGCAAAAAGTGTGGAAAGGCAAATATCTGGGGAAACCAATGGAAGATCAGGGCTGGTTAGTCAAGTTTGCTGTGAGGATTCTTCTGGTGCCCTTTCCCTACTGATAAAAGTCTAAGGCTGTCTCTGGTGATTATCTTTTGTCCTTTCTGGCAGAGAGGGGAGGGAGGACACCTTTATATCCTTATGTCCTGCTTTTAGGCAAATAGGGGGAGGGTGGAGAACTTTTCTTATATCTACTTCTTCTCAGTTGCCTTCAGCTCAAAACAATCCTCCTGTCAAAGTGGCATATTTTGTGGTGGCATATTCTACTACCCTCCATAGGGAAATCTTTCCATCTCCAAAAAAACATATGAAAATTAATTTCAACCTCCCACCTTCAAGCCCACAGTGCAAAAACACTTGTGAACTTTTCTTTCAGTAATTATAAAGCCACTCCATCCTGAATGATTTCTAACACCAAATTAGAAAGTAGGAGTCCTGGAAGTCAAAAGAGCAATCATCTTTTAAACTCTAGGAAGATACAAAGGAAGGGTAAGTGTAAGTGCACGTTTCTTTAAAAAATATCTAAGCTGAGAGGCACCTGGCTGGCTCGGCTGATGGAATACACTGCTCTTGATCTCAGGGTTGTGAGTTCAAGCCCCACACTGGGTGTGGAGATTACTTAAAGATAAAATCTTTAAAAATTTTATCTAAGCTGACTAAACCTAGACCATCTTTCAACTTCTTTCTGCCATTTGGAGTCTACCTGTGACTTACCTGCAGCTACTCCGTGTTTCTCTGTAGCCTCCATGGCTTCTCTACTCCCAACACTCTCTGCATGTTCCTTTCTGGCCTGGAATTTCTTAATGCCTCAGAATCTTTACAGTGCGATTTAATACCATCTCCAACCACCTTGGCTCACTATCCGAACTCAAATCCCACTTCATCGAGCCTTCCCTGACCTTCCTCTCAATTCCTATAGCATACAACTGTACTAAGCTGTCTTAGTCCATCTGGGCTTCTATAACAAAATACTGCAGACTGGGCAGCTTATAAACAATAGAAGTTTACTTCTTACAGTTCTAGAGGCCAGGAAGTCTAAAGTCAGGGTGCCAGTGTATTTATGTTCTTGTGAGAGCCCTCTTCCTGGTTCATAGCCAACATCTTGCTGTGTCCTCACACAGTGAAAGGGGTGAGTGATCTCTCGGGAGCCTCTTTTATAAGGGCACTCATCCCATTCATGAGGTTCCACCCTTATGACCTAAGCACCACCAAAGGCCCCACCTTCTAGTACCATCATCTTTGGAGTTTGGATTTCAACGTATGAATTTTGAGAAGGCACAAAACCTTTTCATTGGCCTAGTGATTCCAGATGGAATCACTGCAAACTGGGGAGGACGTATCTCCAAATGGCCCAGAGAAGCATACTTAGGGAAACAACTGTATTGCCCTCAGTGAGGACAAGGACTGGGTTTCTGGATGACCAGATCTGTGAGGAGGTAGGTGTGTGGGAGAAAGAGGATGACCCTCAGACACAGTCCATCTCTCAACCTAGTGTCTCTCATCTAGTGATTTCACTTTCAAGGATGGTTTGATGTCCATTTTAACAGCTCTCAGACCATTAGTCTGGGCCAATTTCTTGCAGCCCTTCTTGATCCGAACGTTTATAATGTCTCACCCTTTGGATTAAATTCTGTAAAGAGATGTTCTACCACTAGTATAAAATATCAGGCTAGAGGAAGGGCCCACATTGTCTACGTAGCTGCAGCTCTGAAGATGGTATAGTATAGCAGCGAAAATTTACAACGAGAACCAGATGTCTCACCCAGGACCCCTCGTGGAGAGATCACATCCAAATCACACGACCACGCTGTGCCTCAATCTTCTTCACTCTTAGCCTAGAAGGAATTTTATAGGCTTAGGTTTGCAAAGCCAACTTGAAAGCGCTATTCATTTCCCCCTGCACACCGTGGTATCCAGGTACATGTTAATGCTTGCCTATGGTTTTCAGTCTCAGGAGCCTGGCTTTTCAGAGCCACTGTTAACTGGACTGAAAATATTACCTGGCAGGACCTATGACTTTGATGTTGAATTTTGAGCTTCTGAAATGGAAGTTGATAAACTGGGTGTGGGAAAATTACTTAAGATCTTCTCAAGAATTTCTATTCCCAGTTTGCAAGAATCCTGAAGGAGAGAACCTCCGCCTGGTTTATTCTGTCTCCCTTCAACCCCTTCCCTGGAGACAGGTTGCAAACTAGCCTTTGCCAGAGCCAGGCTACCACATAATGTTGCTGCTGCAATGGCCATGATCTTAATTACTGTTGCCTATTATTCAAAAACACTAATTGAGTCATGGTCCCATTGCAAATGTGACTTAACTTGCTGTTTTACTGCTCAGCCACTGCAAATAAAAAATAATGGCAGTTGTAATTAACTCAGAACCAGCCATATACCCTGCCCCTCCACCCGTGACGGGTAAAAGTTCAATTAAAAAGTAAAGTTATTAACAGAGTAAGGTTCGGTCAAACATCTGTCATACAGAGTGTGACAGGACACAAAAATTACCCCATGCTGCTAGTGAGGGAATCCCTGGATACCTGTGGTAACTTTGCTTTGGGGCTTTCAAGATAAATAGCTCTCTCTATCAAGCAATTAAAATTACTTCATATATAGGGTCATATGATTAGTCACTTTCCCCAAAAAATCTAAATAGAGGTGTTTATTTTACATGAACGATATAGCAGTAAACTACTAAACTAAAAGAAAAACAGGGATCATGAAGCAAGGCCAAGAATATAAGAACCTTATAGAAATGTCTGCAAACTACCCAAAAGATTAGTTATTAGAAACCTTCAAAAAGATATGACACAATGAGATATTGCTCACATCCACGAGGATGGCTGTCGCGAGAAAGAAGGACAATAACAAATGTTGATGAGGATGTGGAGAAATTAGAAAACCTCATGCACCACCAGTGAGAATGTGCAATGGAACAGCTACTTGGAAAACAGTTTGGTGGGTCCAAAAAAGTGAAATGAGAAGTGTTCAAATGACCTAGCATCTCCATTTCCAGATATATACTCAAGATTAAATATGTCCACACAAAAACTTGTACACGAATGCTCACAGCGGCACTATTGATAACAGCCAAAAAGTAAAAGCCACACAAATGTCCATTGATCGATGGATGGATGAACAAAATATGGTCCATCCACACAACGACTGTTATTCAGCCAAAGAAAGGAATGAAGCACTGACCCATGCTACAACATGGATGAGTCTTGAAAATATGCTAAGTGAAAGAAGCCAGTCACAAAAGGTCACATATCAGGGATGCCTGGGTGGCTCAGTCGGTTAAGTGTCTGCCTTCGGCTCAGGTCATGCTCCTGGGGTCCTGGGATCGAGCCCCGCATCGGGCTCCCTGCTCAGCGGGAAGCCTGCTTCTCCCTCTCCTGCTCCCCCTGCTTGTGGTCCCTCTCTCACTATCTCTCCCTGTCAAATAAATATATAAAATCTTAAAACAAAACAAAAGGTCACATATCACATGATTCCATGTAGCTGAAAAGACCAGAGTAGGTAAATCTGTAGAGACAGAAAGTAGAATAGTGGTTGCCAGGGCTGAGAGATGGGGCTGTAGTAGAGGGAAAACCTTTTTCATTGGCTGGGTCCACAAATCATACTGATAAAAGACAGATTAACCAGAAAAAAAAATTAATTACATATGTACACACAAGAGTTTCACCAAGAAATGAGATGCAAGGCGGCAGTCAGATGACTGAGGTTTATGTAGCATCTTAGGCTAAACAAAGGAAAAGGGGTTTAGGCTTCTGGAAAGGTGGGGGGAGAACAAGTTATGAGAAGGGGAGAAAATATATGGTAAATGGGGTTTGTCTTGTTAGGCACATAGAGTCTCTCAGGTGATAAGGGTTGTCTTTGAGAGTAGGTCTGGAAGCACCTTTACAAAAGAGGAAATTTATACTTAATTTTTAGGCAGTTAGGAGTTTATATGCATCTACCTTTCATCGTAGTACAAGGGCATCTGCTGTTAGCACAATAAAATGCATTTATTGATCTAGAAAAATGATACATTATGGTATCATTTTTTGAGTACTTGAGTACTCAAAACGATTCCAGGATTCCTTAATATTCTTAACTACTGAACACTCCCATCAAATGGTGTGTACATATATGGGAAAGGGGAAGGTTTTGAAAAGTATTAATGTGCATTTCTCTTTCGCCTTTCTGAATGCCAGGCTTTGGCTTAGTTAGCCCCAAGTATCGACTTGCCTAGGCTTAAGGGATGGGGAGTGTATGGGACAGGGAGATTCAGCACTTTAGAGTGTGAACTTTTTTTTGCTGGGTCTCAATTGTCTTTAGCACAAAATAATCTTTGTGCCAAAGGGCATGGTCATTACTCAGCCTATTCTGTCAGTCCAGTGGCTTCTTACCACATCCACTTTAGGCTAGACGGCTACTGCCTTCAGGAAGCAGGGGACCCTAGCAGAGCAAATAATTGAGACAATAAAGACGCAACTCAGAGGATTCGATATAGGCACGGTCCTTTATGTTCTTGCCTGGGTGTATGTATCTTACTGGGATTGCAAACTTTAACCTGCAGGTAGGGAAATGTACACCTTCCTTCTGGTCACAAGGAATCTGGCCTCCCACAATTTTCGTGAGTCAAAAAATTTTAGCTACGTGTCCAAACTGGTTTAAAACTAAATCCAGTCTGATAACATACGCGAGGCTTTAGGGAGCATCCAGTATCTTTTAGATAAAGGTGTTCAGCTCTCAGATAGCTTCAATTTCCTCCAGTTGATCCGCTGTAGGCGACTAGATGTTTAAGGGAAATGTGAAGGCTCTACCAGCATTCTGTGACTCATGGAGATGATGATCTGCTCTCTTCTGGCTTGAGCTCTGCTCTGGTGGTGCTTTCAGGCTCACCAACGCCCAACTTCACTCAACCCTCGCAGCTGTAGACCTCTGGCCTTTCCTACAGCCAGCTTGCAATCCCCGCGGCCCCTGCTCCACAGTCCCAGCCTCAGCGCTTGATGTCCTTTCACCCTACCTGTGTGTGTGGCCCCAGGGCATGTCCACTGCTCTCAGCTCAGCATCTGAAGCCGGGATCCTGGGCAGCCTAAGGTAGTTCCATCCAGAGCCTCCCTCCCTAGCGTAACCGACAGGACTACCATTCAGGGTGAGCTGGGCAGGTCTGAGAATTGATCCAGAGAGATTTCCAGGGTGCTAATGAGCGTCTTGTTTTGACAGAGCCCTTCCTCTGCCTTTGGCTTTTTTCTCTCCTTACTTGAGCCAAAGCAAAATGAGGCAAAAATCTGGGCATATACAACCCATTTTGGGTCTTCTACCTCCCTTTACAGATCTCTTCTCTACATACCCTGGGGCTGGAAGAATCAGGCTTTGACCCCTTCTATAAATCTCAGTTCTCACTATCATATCATGTCTACCCTCCCTAGCAGAACGCTCTGCACGGGGTTATCAGGATTGGGCTGTGTTAAAGAGGAGAGGGGAGTGCAGGTGGAATGAGTTGGAAAAATATTTTCATTCTCGTTTGCCTGTCAGGGGCTGAATGCTATCTCATCTTTCCTGTATTCACACTCTAAAGTGCTGAATCTCCCTGTCCCATACACTCCCCATCCCTTAAGCCAAGGCAAGTCGATACTTGGGGCTAACTAAGCCAAAGCCTGGCATTCAGAAAGGCGAAAGAGAAATGCACATTAATACTTTTCAAAACCTTCCCCTTTCCCATATATGTACACACCATTTGATGGGAGTGTTCAGTAGTTAAGAATATTAAGGAATCCTGGAATCGTTTTGAGTACTCAAGTACTCAAAAAATGATACCATAATGTATCATTTTTCTAGATCAATAAATGCATTTTATTGTGCTAACAGCAGATGCCCTTGTACTACGATGAAAGGTAGATGCATATAAATGGGAGACATGTAACGTAAGCATCCATAAGAGTGCTCTGGAACCAGATAGCCTGGATTCAAATCCTGACTCTGCCACTTCCTTTTGGCAAGTTGCCAATCCTGTGCTTTCGTTTCCTCCTTTATAAGATAGGGGTAATAATTTATTTATTTATTTATTTTTAAGATTTTATTTATTTCAGAGAGAGAGAGAGAGAGCGTGCTCAAGCATGAGCGGGGTGGGGGGGGACAAGGGGCAGAGGGCAGACCAGGACCCCGGGATCATGACCTGAGTGAAAGGCAGACGCTTATCTGACTGAGCCACCCAGGCATCCCAAAGGGGTAATAATTGAGAAGGTGTTTGTGACAAATACAGAAAATACACCTGTAAAAGACTAGAACAGTTTCTAGCACGTAGTAAAAAATGCAATAAATATTGTTATATGTGCATACAGAATTATGATATGCATATAATTGTGATATGAATCTGACTCCCATATATCCCAACAAATACGGGCCGGGTGCTATGCTAAGCATTAAAATTCCATGTCGAACAAGACAGATATAGTCCTGCCCTGTGTGTGTACCAGAGCTCACGACAAGGACCCACACAAGCTCGTTGTAGCTAGACAAGATCAAGGTGTGTTCTCTCAGGGAATTCCTCAGTTAGCTCTAGTTGTATGGCTTCCTGGAGGCCGGTCGGGCCACACCACTCGAAATGCCGCCCCAGTGGGCATGTAAGTTCTTTGCCAACACTATGCGGTCAACAGCCTTTCAGCTCCGTTCACAGCTCCATGCATGCCAGGGTGTTTGGTTCTCCCCAGGTGTGTGGACAACCCTGGGACTGAGTTCTTCCACCGATGAAACACAAGGGGGCAGTAGTGGCACTTGGGCTGTAAGGTGGTGCGGCTCTTAAAATCGAGCCCTGAAAAGAAAGGGAAATAAAGATGATGCAAGGCAAGGTAGGAAGGAGGGAGGGGAGGAAAGAGGAAGAAAGGAGGGAAGGAGAGAGGAAGGAAGGAAGGAAGGAAGGAAGGAAGGAAGGAAGGAAGGAAGGAAGGAAGGAAGGAAGGAAGGAAGGAAGGAAGGAAGGAAGGAAAAGAAGTGCAGGGTAAGAAGAGCTGAAGACAAATTGTAATGTTTTGGCCCGGGCCTCGCTCCCTTCTGGACAGGAGGCAAAGCGTGGGATTAATGCATCCACGTGCACAATGGGGAAGACTTCTGCTGTGGAGGGAGGAGTGAAAGGCCAGCAGACCAGCGGCCCTGGAGCCCCACCAGGAGGGCCTGCCCCTAGGGAAGGCTCGCCCACTCTCGGGCCACTTAGCCACCTGCCCCCACCCCCCAGCAGCTTTAGCACCTGGTTCGTTCCCCCCACTGGCCCCAGGAGGCAGCCTGGGAGCTGCCATCAGCCACTCCAGCCTGAGAGCTTTCCCTCTCCTCAGAGCCAGCTGCAGAGTGAGCCGGGTGTCCCAGCCACCACACCCTACCCAGCCCCAGCACACCCGCCCACAGTCCATTTTCTTTTTAAGAGCTTTACTACCAGGAAACAGATAAGAGGTAACAAAAATAAGCAGAGAGCGAATTACCAAGATAAAGGCAATCTTTTATAGCCCCTGGAGTAGAACCTCTAGCTCTTACTTTCTTTTCAAAACTAGATTTTTCCAGAGAGAGCTAAGGTGGCCAAATGTCCAGGTTTGTCCATGTTGGCCCAGGACAGAGGGGAGTCCGGAGATGGGAAACCACCCCCCCACCCCCGCTAAGACTGGAAGAATCTTGCACAAACCAGGAAGAGTTGGCAGCCTCCAGGGGGACTCTTACCTGCCCCTCCTCTCCTTCTGACAAAGATTCCAGACTCAGACTTGCACAGTCACCCGGTCAGGGGCTGAACAAAAAGGTGGGTGTTCCGGCTTCTCTGGGCACCTATTGTCTCAAGTGGGCAGTTGACATTACTCAAGACCATTAGGAAGGAATCACTCAGTAGGTGATTCTGTCTCCTGGGACCCCTCCTGGTTCTGTGCAGCTTCCTCACCCAGATGGGAGGGAGGACGAGGGCGGGGTTCTTTCTGGGTGCTCACCTGGCCATTTTTTAGGGAGGAGTTACATTCTCAAATGCAGGAAACCCTCCCATCCCTGACTGCCCAACAGCATTTTGCAAACTATTTCCTGAAAGGCTATCTTAAAAACCATCTCCAAGTTAAACAGGATTCTTCGCAGCATGATTTCCAGAATGGTGATATGCTAACACCATGCATTTCCTAGAGGGACTCAAGGATGCAGCCCCTCCCAAACCATGAAACCGCAGACTTGCCTCCCTTTGCTTCTGGGAGTTTCTAGAACAGCTTCCAGAACCTGTGTTCTAAGAGCATAGGACCCTGGAGTCTTTGATCCCACCTGAGTAACTCTGGGGCTGTCTCCTAGTGATAACCAGCACTCTTTTTCATGGAGAAATCACACAGAATGCTGGAGGAACTTCCCCGAGGCGGACCGAGCACCAGCCGAGCCATGTCAAGCAGTGGGCAGCGGAGTGCGTCTGCGTGTGCATGCATGTGTGTGCCTGTGTGTGCATGCATGTGTGCGCCTGTGTGTGCATGCGTGTGCCTGTGTGTGCATGTGTGCGTCTGTGTGTGCATGCATGTGTGTGCGTGCATGTGTGCACCTGTGTGTGCATGCGTGTGCATGCATGTGCCTGTGTGTGCATGTGTGTGCATGCATGTGTGTGCGTGCATGTGTGTGCATGCATGTGTGCGCCTGTGTGTGCATGCATGTGCCTGTGTGTGGGCCTGCGTGTGCGTGCATGCATGTGTGCGCCTGTGTGTGCATGCATGTGTGCGCCTGTGTGTGCATGTGTGTGCCTGTGTGTGTATGCATGTGTGCACCTGTGTGTGCATGAATGTGTGCGCCTGTGTGTGCCTGTGTGTGTGTGCATGCATGTGTGCGCCTGTGTGTGC
>NC_138381.1:13407252-13440515 GCF_054177405.1 Leptonychotes weddellii | reverse complement strand
TGCATGTGTGCGCCTTGTGTGCCTGCATGTGTGCGCCTGTGTGTGCATGTGTGTGCCTGTGTGTGTGCATGCATGTGTGCGCCTGTGTGTGCGTGCATGTGTGTGCGTGCATGTGTGCACCTGTGTGTACGTGCATGCGTGTGCATGCATGCGTGCGCCTGTGTGTGCGTGCATGCGTGTGCATGCATGCGTGCGCCTGTGTGTGCATACATGTGTGCGCATTGCACACGCTTGTGGGCCGCCTGCCCTACTTGGTTCTTTGCATCTAGCCCAGTGGCATGTGGCATCTCTGCTGGCGTGGGGAGGGCAACATAAAGTCTTCTAAAGGCCTCTGTGCCTGCCTGACTTCCTACACTTTTTAAAAATTGTAGGGTCCAACTGGGTGCAAATTCCAGCCAATTTAGTTCTCGGGTCATCCCCTCGTGCACCAGCCTATGTAGGATTTACTTCAGGTTACTGTAAACAAACAGTAGTTTTGTTCTACTCTTGCTTAAATACACTCTCACATATGCCCATTTTATGTTTTCTAGTAGCATTAAAGTCTGTTGCTTTGAGATTAGTTCAAAGCAACACATATGTAATAGGTTTTCTTTTTCAAATGATACTTTCCATTTCTTCCCCTACATGTTGTTTTTGCCATTTTTTAAATGGCAAAAACTTCAAGTGCTGATTTATATACTGAAAACCGGCTCTCTAAAGTAAATTGGGAAATGCAGTTTGAATTCCTTGATTTATTTATTTTCCCCTCCTGCTAATGTTGCTTGTTTGTTATTCTGAATCTTGAGCGTTGATGCTAAGAAAGAAAAAGGGTGCCCTCCTGCGGGGCATTTATCACCTGTAAATTTCCATGAGAACTTGTGCCTCTAATCTCCGAATTTGTTTCCTCCAGAGCAAATTGACTTTCATCGAGGTGACTTTGGAGCCAAGTCGTTTTGCAGGTTCAGAGAAGTAGGCTCTGCAAGCCCGAGGGCTGAGCTCCCCCGTTGGCCGGGGAGCTGCCCTGCGGAGTCATCCCCTCTCCTCAAAGCTGCCCCCATGGTGCAGTAGTTCCCCCCGCCCAAAAAAACCAATCCAAGTTGTTTAATTAAAAGATTACCAGCTCCTTATTTCCTAAGCGAAACATAACAGTAAGCGTCCCCGCTGTAGTGTAAATAATGGAGATCAGCCTTCCCTCACACATCCTGGTGAGGGAAACTGCTCTTGGATGGGTTGTCCGCCATCCAGGACAGCACTTCGGGCTGAGACTCACACATATGTGCTATTAAGGTTGATTTCTGGCAAGTGCTATTGGTGGTATTTATTTAAAAGAAGCCAACTATTTAAATGGAGTTAAAACAAACAGGTCTTCCACTCCCTGAGCCCCAACCTACAACCTTTGGCTTAGCCTTCCCTGAGTTTTGTTTGGATTTTTAAAAATTGACAACACTCTCTAATAAATTCCCTCGTTCTCTACCAACTGGTCTCAACTGGCACTGGAAAGGCTGAAATGCCGAAGAGAGTTGACGCTATCTGGGGGGCAGCTTGCTGAGAAAAAGTAACCTCCCCTGGTTTCCTCCCCGGGTTTTAGACTGATTGAGGTCACCTTTTAAAGAACAGCCTGTCCACTCTGACCACCTGCAAACAGGAGTGGTTCCTACCAGCACTTCACATTACTAACCATGACAGCAACGCTCCGGGGCCTGGCTATTCTGCTGGCCCAGGGAGACTTGATGAAGGTAAGGGTGCACCATGACTTTCAATGTCAGAGAATGTGACGGCTTGAAGGAACCCCGGAGAAGATGGATTCCCGCACTTTCCTGAAGAGGAAGCTGAGGCCCAAATCCACAGAGCTAGCTGATTGTGGGAAGGGGAGCCACGTGTCTGCTGCTTCTTGCCAAAGCTTCTCTTGACCACAGAGACCGACCCACCCCATCTCCCCAGCTTGCATTTCTTTGCGGGCCCGAGGGGGGAGGGGGGCAAGGAAGGGGCCGGTGGGAAGGAGGCCTGACGGTTAAGGAAGACAAACCAGTCTTCCAAATAGCAGCCAACACTAGGGGAGAAGAAGGCCAGACCAGAAATGACGTGGGCTTAAAAATGGGTTTTCTCTGCCTTCCCTTTTTATTTTCCCTTTTGAATTTACTATGCAAAGTTCTGAGTTAATTATGCACCTCAGTTCATGGCACATTATCATCTTTGTCCTCTCCATGGCCCTCTGTTGCTTTGTTTATTTATTCTCTTTATCGCCAAACTCCATTCACTTCTGCTGATAGGCAACCATTCTCATCTGTTTCTTGTGTATCTTTTTATTTGTATGTGTTCTTGCAAGCTGGTATTATTTTGTGATATACATGAATATATGGAGAGATAGATCTCTATACGATAAACATGAGCTTTTAATTTCATTTTGTTTTGTTTTGTTTTAAAGATTTTATTTATTTGACAGAGAGAGACACAGCGAGAGAGGGAACACAAGCAGGGGGAGTGGGAGAGGGAGAAGCAGGCTCCCCGCAGAGCAGGGAGCCCGATGTGGGGCTTGATCCCAGGACCCTGGGACCATGACCTGAGCCGAAGGCAGACACTTAACGACTGAGCCACCCAGGCGCCCATTAATTTCATTTTGAAACAATTATAGACACATAAGATGTTGTAATAAGAAAAATAGTACAGAGGCACCTGGATGCTCAGTCAGTTAAGCGTCCGACTCCTGGTTTTGTCTCAGGTCATGATGTCAAGGTAGTGAGATTGAGCCCCGTGACAGGCTCCAGCTCAGCATGGAGTCTGCCTGAGATTCTTTCCCCCTTCTTCTGCCTTCCCATCTGGTCCTCTCCCCATCCCTCATGCTCTCTCTCTTTCTAAAATAAATAAACAAATAAATAAATAAGATCTAAAAAAAAAAAATAGTACAGAGAGGTACATGAAAAGATGTTCAACATCAGTGCTCATTAGAGAAATATCAAAATCACAAAGAGATACCATTTCACACCCAGCAGGATGGCTATTATTTAAAAGGCCAAAAACCAAACCAAACCAAACCGAACAAGTGTTGGTAAAGATGTAGAGAAATTGGAAAACTTCCGTATTGCTGGTAAGGGAATAAAATGGTGCAGCCGCACTGGAAAATGGTTTGGTAGTTCCTCAAAAAGTCAAACATAAAATTACCATCTGATCGGGCGCCTGGGTGGCTCAGTTGGTTAAGCGACTGCCTTCGGCTCAGGTCATGATCCTGGAGTCCCTGGATCGAGTCCCGCATCGGGCTCCCTGCTCGGCGGGGAGTCTGCTTCTCCCTCTGACCCTCCCCCCTCTCATGTGCTCTCTGTGTCTCTCATTCTCTCTGTCTCAAATAAATAAATAAAATCTTTAAAAAAAAAAATTACCATCTGATCAAGCAACTCTACTCCTAGATATAGATCCAAAAGCACTGAAAGCAGGGACTCAGATACTTGTAGGCCAACGCTCATAGCATTATTCACAATAGCCAAAAAGTGGAAACAACCAAAGTGTCCATCAACAGATGAATATGGATTTTTAAAAAATGTGGTTTATGCCTACAATGGAATATTGTTAAACCGTAAAAAGGAATGAAATTTTGTTCCATTCTGTAACATGGATGAACTTCGAAGATGTTATGCTAAGTGAAGTAAGCCAAACACAAAAGAACAAATATTATGTAATTCCACTTAAATGAGGTACTTTGAGTAGTCAAATTCATAGAGACAGAAAGTAGAAGAGTGGTTAACAGGGGCTGGGGTGTGGAGGGGATGGAGAGTTATTCTTAATGGGTATAAAGTGTCAGCTTGAGAGGATGAAGCTGTTCTGAGAAGGATAGTGGTGATGGTTGTAAAACAATGTGAATGTACTTAATACCACTGAACTGTGCTCTTAACGATGATCAAAATAGCAAAATTTAGTTATGTACATTTTATCACACACTCTAGTTGATATCCAAAAAAAAATAGTGGAGATTGGTGCCTGGATGACTCAGTCAGTTAAGCATCTGACTGTTGATTTCAGCTCAGGTCATGATCTCAGGGTCGTGGGATGGAGTCCCATGTTGGGCTCTGTGCTGGGCATGGAGCCTGCTTGAGATTCTCTCTCTCTCCCTGTGCCCCTCCCTTCCCCAAATTAAACAACATAAATGAAAACAAAAAATAAATAGTAGAGAGGTCCCATGTAAGCTTCACCCAATGGTAACATCTTACCTGACTATCATGCATTCTCAAAACCCAGATATTGACAATGACATCAAACAACTAACTAAACAACAGACCTGAGGCAGATATTACCAGTTTTTGCCTGGAGTGTTTTTTCTTTTTCTTGTTGTATGGTTTGACATTTCATCATAACTTTTTATAATTAACACCACAATCAAGAGGTATGTATATATTTTTATTTCTCTAAAAATTATGGTGTTTTATTTCTCATCGTGTTTCTAACTATTTGTTGTTGTTGTTAACTAACACTACACTCTTAAGATCTGTCCGTGTTCTTATGTTCTTGGATCTGTATCTGAGCCATTGTTTCTAATTTGAGTGACATCCTATATTATGTATCTATCACACTTTACTCTCATTTCTCCCAGTGGATATCCATGTGGCCTCCAATTCTCCATCACCAAAAATTAGATTACAATAAACATCTTTGGGTCTGTCTCATGATGGTGTTGTGTGGGAATTTCTCCGGGATATATTCCTAGAAGCCAAACTGTTGGGACATTTTTTTTTAAAGAGTCTCCACACTTATCATATAGGCATTTTATCATCTCACATCATCACAAGAAGAAGGGCAAGTACAATACAATAAGATATTTTGAGGGAGGGGTGCCTGGGTGGCTCAGTTGGTTAAGCATCTGCCTTTGGCTCGGGTCATGATCCCAGGGTCCTGAGATCGAGCCCCACATCGGGCTCCTTGCTCCACAGGAAGCCTGGTTCTCCCTCTCCCACTCCCTCTGCTGGTGTTCCCTCTCTCGCTGTGTCTCTCTCTGTCAAATAAATAAATAAAATCTTTAAAAAAAAAGATATTTTGAGGGAGAGACCACATTCACATACCTCTTATTATAATATATTGTTATAATTATTGTATTTTATTAGTAGTTATTGTTAATCTTTCACTGTGCCTAATTTTTAAATTAAATTTTATCATAGGTATGTATGTATGGGAAAATGTGGTATATATAAGGTTTGAGACTATCTGTGCTTTCAGGCGTCTGCTGGGAGTCTTGGAAGGTCTTCCCAGTAGATAAGGGGGACTACTGGTATTCCTTTGTCCTCACTTTCCAGACAACACTTGGAATTACCAACTTTCTAGTATTTGCAAGTCTGATAGGAGGAAAGTGTTGTTTTAATTTGCATTTCTCTGATTGCTAATGGTTTTGGTCATCTCTTCATAAACTTATTAGCTTATTTTTTAAAAGATTTATTTGTTTTAGAGAGAGAGAGAGAGAGAGCATGAAGGGGAGGGGCAAAGGGAGAGAGAGAGAGAGAGAATCCCAAGCAGATTCCCTGTTTTGCACAAGCCTGATGTGGGGCTTGATCTCAGGACTCCAAGATCATGACCTGAGCCGAAATCAAGAGTTGGACACTTAACCGAGCCACCCAGGTGCCCCTTCATAAGCTTATTAGCCTTTTAAAACTGCTCCTCTGTGTCATGGACTGAATTGTCCTAACCCCCAGTACCTCAGATTATGACCTTATTTGGAGATAGGATCATTGCAGATATAATCAAGTTAAGATGAGGTCATGGGAGTGGGCTCTCCTGCAGTATGACTGGTGTCCTTGTGGAAAGGGGAACTTTACACACAGACATGGATATGCACACAAGGTAGACTGTGGGAAAAGACACAGGGACAATGCCATATGAAGATTGGAGCTGTGCTACCACAAGCCAACCAATGTCTGGGGTGACCACAAGCTGGAAAAGGCAAGGAAGTATCCTTCCTCTGCAGGGGCCAGACAGAGTATGGCTTTGCTGATACCTTCCCTTCAGACTTTTGGCCTCCTGGACTGTGAGAAAATACATTGCTATTATTCGAAGCCACCAGTTTGTGGCATTTTGTTATAGTAGCTCTAGGACACTAAATATGCTCTGTGAATTGCCTGTGCATAGTATTTTCCCATTTTCCAGTGGGGATCCTGCTTTTCCTATGAATGTTCAGACTCTCCTGATGGGCTTCAGATTCCCCTTCAGTGTTTGCTCTTCTCCTTCTCTCCATCATCCCCACTGCTCCCCTGGGCTGCTTTGAGAACAACATTTCAAGAAGGGAAGAACAATCTAGACAATGAGAGGCAAGAGGGAATGAGGGAGCAGGGGTATTTTGAGACAGAGGAGGCTTTGTGATGCCTCCAAACAAAAGTGGGAAGGCAGTCCTGGATTGGAGGAAAATCAGCCTGAAGACAGTGAGAATTCCCTGTGATTCCCTAATTGCCTCGAACCCTTTATTTCCAAACCTCTCATGCCCACCTATAACTAAGATCAGTGAGTGAGTGTCAGCTGCATCCCTACGCCATTTGGGAACTGGGCTCACAGGTGCTTCAGGCCAGCCAGTGCCCACCTCTAATGAAGCCAGCAGTTTGCCTCATGCCTGAACACAGGGGTCTAGCAGTATTGAGCCCCAGGGGACAATTCATGCAGCAAGCCAAGTTAGGTCTTCTTTTTTTTTTTTTTTTTTTTTTAAGATTTGAGAGAGAGAAAGAGAGCACATGCATAGGGGGAGAGAGAATCCCAAGCAG
The DNA here is from genome assembly GCF_054177405.1 of Leptonychotes weddellii. Taxonomy (NCBI): domain Eukaryota; kingdom Metazoa; phylum Chordata; class Mammalia; order Carnivora; family Phocidae; genus Leptonychotes; species Leptonychotes weddellii. Next base: position 13,433,811 of record NC_138381.1, on the reverse strand, counting down.
ACTCCATGCTGAACACAGAGCCCCACGCGGGGCTCAGTCCCAGTACCCCAAGATCACAACCTGAGCTGAAACCAAGAGTCGGAGGCTTAACTGACTACACCACCCAGGCATCCCCATGTTAGGTCTTCTGTACTCCATCTTCTGACTTGGTTTCTTTGAACCCTTCAGAATACCCAAGGAGGAAGGCCATGAAACATCCAAAAGCTGTTTGCTTTTAAAAAGACGCTTTTGTTGCCAAAGCTGAGTGATGTTGAGCAGAAAGGCTGAGGCTGTTTGAGAGAAGGTGGCTCTGGCCAGTGTGGGTAGGACCAGGGCTGCAGAAGCAGGTGCTGCTGAGTTCGATTCTGCCCAGGATGTGGTTCTAGGATGGGCCAGTTTCATCCATCATTAATTTTTACTTCCCTAAACTGTGCCATCTCCTTGCTTTCTCATGGTACCTTCCCCAGGAGGCCTCTTGAACTTCTCCACGAGTCCCCAAACACACGGCAGCTGGATTTCCAGCGTTTGAGAATACTCCCTAGACAGCACCTTATGCTGCACTGGACACGGCATGGAGAGATGACCAGACACAGTGTCCTACACACAATCAGTTCAAAATTTACTCCACACTGAAAAAAACAAGAAGACTCCATCTATACACCTTTTGCACATTAAGATTTTAATTTTTTCTTTTCTTTTCCCTTTTTTTTTTTGCATGCTCTCTCTTGAAAAAGATCCAATGACATTGACATAACTGGGAATACTTACAGAGCTCTTGCAAGTTTGGAGAACTCAATTTAGCGTTAAGTGTTTTGGTAAAGAATCCTCCCTTTAAAGGATGCCATTCATCAGTTTAACAAATGAGTATTGCTTATACTTCAAGGCACTTGGTGGCTGTATTTTTTAATAAAATATTACTGATGAACCAAACTGATTCACCCCTATTTATATGGAATTTAAGGTTCTGTATTAGGTTTTATAGTCTTGGGGTGGGGACTCCACCCCAAGACATAAAATTTAGAAGCCATAAAAAGAAAATGTGCAGATGTGAATGTATAATAACAATTTTTTTTAAAGATTCTGCTTGGCAACAACAAAAATGAGGCAAACAAAAGCAAATTAAAAGACAAGAGATAGACCAGGAGGAGACAGTGTATGTATCATGTATAAGATATCAGGTCAATGGCCATACTATTCAAAGAGCTTCTACAAACCTGAAAAAAAGACCAAAAAAAAAGCGGGGGTGGGAGGGGAAGGTGTGAAATAGGAACAGGGAATTTATGAAGGAAATACAAATGGCAAAAGGATTTGTGAAAAGATATGCACGTTACTAAAGAAATAAAAATCTAAAATATAATACTTTCCTCCTTATATTGAGAGAAAAAAGTTTCAGTTTGTGGGGGAAACTGGAACTTTTATATACTGGTAATAGACATATAAATTGGTATTTTTTTTTAAGATTTTATTTATTTATTTGAGAGAGAGAGAATGGGAGAGAGAAAGCACATGAGAGGGGGGAGGGTCAGAGGGAGAAGCGGGCTCCCCGCTGAGCAGGGAGCCCGATGCGGGACTCGATCCAGGGACTCCAGGATCATGACCTGAGCCGAAGGCAGTGGCTCAACCAACTGAGCCACCCAGGCGCCCCAAATTGGTATTTTTTTAAAGGCATTTTTGTAGTGCCTCTTAAACTTTAACATATAGGTACCTAGGAATTTAGAAGTCCATATTGAGATACGTATTCTACGATAATGCTTACACATGTATACAGCAATACATATACAAGGGGAATAATCAAATAAATTATGGTATATTCATTCAACAAATACCATGTACCCCTCAAGAAGAATGGAGTGTCACTATAAATAATGACCTGAGGGTCGCCTGGCTGGCTCAGTAGCTTAAGAGTCTGACTTCGGCTCAGGTCACAAACTCAGGGTCCTGGGATTGAGCCCCACACTGGGCTCCATGCTCAATGGGGACTCTGCTTGGCCCCTCCCCCTGCTTGTGCTCTCTCTCTCCCTCCTTCTCTCTCTCTTTTTAAAATAAATAAAATCTTTTTTTTTTTTAAGATTTTATTTATTTGACGAGAGAGACACAGCGAGAGAAGGAACACAAGCAGGGGGAGTGGGAGAGAGAGAAGCAGGCATCCCGCGGAGCAGGGAGCCTGATGCGGGGCTCCATCCCAGGACCCTGCGTTCATGACCTGAGCCGAAGGCAGACGCTTAACGACTGAGCCACCCAGGCGCCCCTAAATAAAATCTTTTAAAAAATAAATACTGATCTGAAAGATGCCTGTGATATATTGTTACATGGAAGAATCAAATTGCAGAATTAGAGATACATAGGTAATGACTCCATTTATGTAAAAAAAAACCAAAACCATGAAGATAGGCAAATGGACAAGTGGGTGATAGTAATCACATGGGAGTTTAGTAAAATGGCATGGTACATACCAACATATTGAGTGGTGGAATTGTCAGTTTTTAAATCTTATTTTATGATATCAAACTTTCCAGAAAATAACCTGTTGTAGGCCTCACATAACCCCACCGATAATGGAGCAAGCACTTCAAAGTCACGATCTGGGACATTCATCTCTGCATTCCCCAGATCCAGCTCGGGGGCTGCCATCACAAGGGTGTTGGATAAATGCTTTGTTGAAGACGATGGGGCTTCACACTCCCCCACTCCACGCAGCTGCAGGGGTTCATGCGGTTTTCTCATGATGCAAGTTCAGCTTGAGCCTACCCTCAGAACCAAGCTGCAAAATAGTTTGCGGAAAGCAAAAGTGTAAGGGGGCAGAAACTTCCGCCAGGTCTGGTCCGGCTTCTCCTCCCTACAGCTGCCACAGTGGCCACCAGCCTCTCTCAGGCTGCAGACTCTCACCTCCGTTCACAAGGAAGAGCCCAGAACTGAAAGATGGAAGGGTAAGGTTGGTGGGGGCCAAAGAGGGGGCACTGGAGGGGGCAGAGACCAAGAGAGGTAAAGCATGTGACGTGAAAGCGTGAGGAATTTCCCAAAAGCCATCAGGAAGAAACACCCAAGATGAGACATTCACACATAGAACAAGACCCACAAAGGCTGAATGATCTGGCCTTGCCTTGTAACTGCTCCTGCCCTAGTCATAAAGCCCTCTTTGAAGATGACCATGAATACACAAACCTCTCCTAAGGGAGAAGGACAAACATTAATAAAATAAACTCCTTGAAAGAAATCTCCCAACTGCATTTGCAGGCTTTGGCTCGCAAGCACGCACCGCTCAGCGGCCTTCAGATAGGTGACTGACATCCCAGGGACTTGCCTCCCTCTTCAGTTTGGTGGCATGCTATCGAAAGCTAATGTTTGTCCAGGTCTTACCACGTGCCATTATTCTAAGCTCTTTGTGTATGTTAACTCTTCATCTTTCCCCCAATACCAGTAAAGTAGGAGCCCCATTCTATAGTTGTCGGTGTGGTTAAGTAATTAGTCTGACATCACTCAGCTACATAGCCCCCAGACACACACATTGTTGCCTCCCCTGCTCAGAAGCCCCAAACCCCTTTCCCTTCTGCCTTTTTTTCGATTTGATTTGCAGGCCCTAGACATTGTACCTGGGAAGGTAGAGTGAAAAAGGTTTTTTCCCTCCCCTATACATCTGAACTGGGACATGATGGGTACCTAGGAGCTAGGTGGATGGGGAGGAGAGGCATGAAGAAGGAGCACAAGAGAAGGCCCAGAAGTCAGTGAGGTATTAAAAGAAATTGTAGTCACCTATCTGCTGAGGAGGACACAGTGTGGGGGACAGAGATGTGGTCAGGGCCCAGCTCACCATGTATCTTAAAGGCCTAGCTTTTAGACCGCCCCCCCCCCCAAGCTTGGCTGGGGGAGTCTAAGGTGGTGTAAAATCTTGAAGAAAGAAATTGTAGTCACCTATCTGCTGAGGAGGACACAGTGTGGGGGACAGAGATGTGGTCAGGGCCCAGCTCACCATGTATCTTAAAGGCCTAGCTTTTAGACCGCCCCCCCCCCAAGCTTGGCTGGGGGAGTCTGAGGTGGTGTAAAATCTTGAAGGAGTTTTAAGTGGAAATGGACAGGCTGGGACCTCAGTTTTGGGAGCAACAGTGTGTGGACTAGAATGGCAGGGGATGGAGGGGGCGCCAGGCATGAGACAGGGTATCAGTTAGGAGGCTGTTGCAATTATCCGCATGAAAAATGTCAGTGAGCCAACCCGGGAGGCCAACAGTGGGTTGCAGGGAAAGAGACAAATTAGAGGCATTTAAAAAGAGAGTGCCGAGTGCATAAAATGAAGAACAAGAAGCTGCAAGTGAGAAAAAGACAATTTGGGGAAAAAAAAGGTAAAATCATGACTCATAAGGATATAAAATGAACACATGTTAAAGACTTTATTTTACTCATAAAGAAGGAACCAGGCAGATGTTACAAGTGGTTCCAGGGAGAAATTGAAAAATAGACACATTTATAGATGAGGAATATTGAAATGAACGTCCAAATGGAGGCGAAACCAGCCTCTTCCACAGGGAAGAGAATTCAGCCGACCTCTACAAGACAGAACAGAATTGCACATCTACAGTTAAGGATTATTCTGCAATCTGCTGGTTACGTACAACTTACAGAGCTGTACAGCAGGCCCCATGCCATTGGAATACTCAGAGCCGGGTCCTCTAGACAATGCACAGGTTTCCATGGAAGCACAAATTCTTCCTTGCAGCAGGATGACTCCATGATATCTGACTTGGACACCCAGAGGGGTGGCTGTGACAGGGAATCTATATCCCAGAGAGGAGGTTGTGGGAACAGAAGGAAGAGAAGTTGACCAATGGACGTGGGTCACCTTTCAGGGGCTAACACTCGCACCTGATGGCAAACACCTGAAGATATTAAGGAGACACGGTTCAAAGGAGGGGAGGGATTAACAGTGGACAGGCATAAAGGGCTACATGCCTAAGGCTAGTAGTGGTTGTCCTGTTTTGATTTCAAGGATAAAGTGCCCGGGGCTCAGTGGCTTCCGATTTTGGGGGAGGCATTGGGCTGGAAGGCCTCTCCCGCTCTCCACCACATTTGACCTTTATAAGCACCGTTTTACAGAAGGTTCTGGGTAAGCACTGTAGTATATTCCAAACAGATCTTGCCCAGAAGGAACGTCCAGTGTGGCTGTTTCAAATTTGGAACGCATTTTTCTACTGGAAAGAATGTCACCCACATGACCACTTTTCCAACCCAACAACTGTGCTCTGTTTGAAGACTCCTCAACACAGGGCTGGCTTTCCAAACCAAAAGTGGAAAATGTGAAGTGCAGAGGATTGTCTTCAATTTGTCAACTTATAGCAAAAGACATATAAAAATTATTTTTAAAAATTAAGTCGGTTTTATGACTTCCACATATTGAAAGCAATAAAATTGACTGTAGCTTGGGGCTACCCCAGACATTTTAGATCCTATGGTTAGATGTAGGGTGCAGTTTTAATAGCATATATTGGATTTGTTTGTTTGTTTGTTGTTCACTAAGTAAAGCAATGTGGTGTACTAGTAATAATTAAATATAACCAGAAAACAGGAAGATGAAACGAGAGTAGCAGTTGTTTGTACGGCTTCTGGAAGGAATTCTATGTTTTTTGGCCTCGGCTCCTCTCCGTTCCTCATAGCAAGTGACATCAGACCCTTACGAACAGGCCCATCCCTCCCCCATCTAGGACGCTCTTTAATAGAGGTTGTCTGGGTGCTTCTAGCTGTCCATGGTAGGTTCTGGGTCCTGAACCCTGCTACATAGACCTGGCTTTGGGAGGGATTGGAGTTCAAGGTCTATAAACAAGATCTGCCTTGCTCTGGCCAGTCCCCTTCTCTGAGCCCTCACCCAGAGATTAGGACCCTGCTCCCTGCTGAAACTCTCCTCTGAGGTCAGCTGCCCATCTTGCTGGACTTTGAGCACTACCTCTTCCACTCTCTGCGGCCATGTTCTGCTTGCTTATTGGAACATCCTGACCTCCGGGGTCAGGCCTACCCACTCACCCCATGCTGAGAGCCACAGGACTCTGGCCTGCACTTGTATCCTTCAGATGTTCTGCCTTGGACTCCACACCAAACCTCAGCCCAACACCAGTTGCTGGCTGGCTGCCAGGCAGCAGCATGACCATGGTGGCCAAGTCCCATGCCTGGCTCCGTGCGGCCTACTTCCCTGTCCACACATCGCTGGGTCACGTCTGTCTTCGCTCTGAACATCCAGTTAATGCTGGGTTGTAGCACCGTTTAAACTTACAGCAAAACTGAAATCTGTCCTTTCTTCATAGATTCACTTACTGTGGAAAACATCAAGGGACATGGAGAGCCTTTGGCTCAAGTTGGCTTATCCTTTACTCAGTCATCCCTTTGGACAAACCAAAATTTTAGGCTGCAGAAATTGTCTTAGACGATGTGCTCTCCCCTCCTGCTTTCACTCTGAAGATCCACGATGTCCAACATCAACAGTATTGCTGAGCTTAACTTTCCACAGTTTGTGTCATCTAGAAGATGTACTGTTTAGTTTTATAAAAATACTTTTAGATCAAATATTCACCCTTCTTCTCCCCAACATTAGGAATCACTATCCCCCACGCATGGATGTGTGTTTGCACATGTGTTGTGCTTATTGATAGACTGGCAGTGGAGTCCGGCTCCCCTTGATCTTCCTTTCCATAATAATACCAGAGACACTTACTGATCACTTCCAAAGTGCCAGATACTGCGTGCGCTAAGGGCCTTACATGCACCCTCATTCAGTCCCCCTCAATCCCATGAAATAGGTCCTCTGATTAGCCCTAACTGTTGCATGAGAAGTCGGAGGCTTAGGGAGATAATTTGCCAAGTGTCACAGTTAGTGTGGGGGTGGGGGGCAGAGCAAGATGGGAATCAAAGTCAGGTGCCTGTGGTGTTTTAAATCTCAGCATCATCACAGCACCCCCAACCCTGGCAGGGCACCAGGGGCAGAGAAGGCCCTCAACACATGTTTGTCAAGTGGATGAATGTGTAACTCCTCCTTCCTTAGGATTCAATACCAACTAGCACAGATTATGCATCTGTTTTGTACCAGCCACTGTGTTTTGACATGAAGAAGCAGTAAAGGTTTATCTAAGATAATACCCATAATTACAAATTAGAAAACAATCATCATATGGCAGAACCAAGTCTAGAATAGACTTTTTTTTTTTTTCTTATAGAACTGCCATGATGACTCAGTTGTCCTTTTTGGCTTGGAAAGGGAATGATAAAGATGAAGTTGGAGAAAAGAGTTTGTTTATTAATGTAACAGAGGAAAACTGAGAAGGAAAAGAAAATCAGAGAGGATGTGTAGCAACCCACAGGATGTTAGACCTACAAGTCTAAATTAAATTCAAGTGGGGTGCCAAAGAGGAAGTCCCTGTTTCCTCTTCAGGTGGTTTAAAATATCCATCCCCTTGCCAAAGCTCATGGGGCTCCTAAATCACACCTGAGAGTGGCCACTGCAGAGAACCTCAGGCAATGACCAAGTGCTCTGGCTCTGGAAACAGCCCCGCCTGGCTTTATATTTCATCTCCACCCACTCACGGCCTATTTGACTTTGACGAAGGACAATGATACCCACCCTGCGAGATTAGGTTTAAAACTAAGCGCAGTTTCTTGGCATTCAGTACATAGTAGCTATTATACTTGTTATTAATTATGACTACTTACTAATAAAATATACAATGAAATTTTAAAAGCGTTTTGGAGAGAAACAAAGCCTCCCGTGGAGGTCAATTGACAAAGACCCATTATTCAAAGTGCACTTGACGTATTTGCAGAAGCAGAGAAAGGAGTCACTCCTGAGAGTCCTAAAACCAAGAAATGAACATTTCTACCCAGATGTCCTGGGGCAAGCCAATATGGTGCAACCAATCAAGTAGACAAAAATATCCCCAGACCTGGAGGAGAAGCAAATTCCAGGCCAGAACTATTTCCTTACTGACACTAATTAAGAGTTCAAGCCAGTTCCTCAGTGAAGAGGAATTATTTGTAAGGGAACTCATTTTATATCTTTAACAGTTCCTCACATATAACACCTGTGAAAGATCATTATTACAGAGTGTAGTTTCAGCCACTTCCAAATTATTTGTTTTTACCAGATCTGGAGTTTTTAAAAAAAAAAGACCTGGAGTTTAAATATCCCTACAGGTATTCATTCTGCCAGAGATACCTCCTGTGGAGTTGACTTGCCTCCCCCAGTCAAGTTCCTACAGCAGAAGGGAAAAACTAGTTCAGCTTATTTCTGACTTGGAGTGAGACAAGTTGCACGGTGTAGGGGTGGAAACATTTTCCCTTCTTCCCTTCTAGGTTCTTTGCCTGTTCAAACAATTAAAATGACATAAGACAGATTAACAGGAGAAGAACAAATTTAATCATGTACAGTCGGGACCCCTGTAAAGATATGTAGACTCAAGAGGCAGCCAGGTAATTGAGGCTTACATAACATCTTGAACTGAGGGGAGGGACAGAGGTTGGGGATACAAAGAGGAGGAAGGCCATTCACTGGAAGGGAGAGGAAAGATTTGAAAAACAAAGATGGCCCTATTATGTCTGTAAATTTCTTCGGTAGCGAGGAATCTCTGCTCATACTCTCTTCCTGGTAAGGGCTCCCTTTCCAGTGTAAATTTAGGCAGTTGAGGGGGAGGTAAACAGTTTTTCCTGAACCTTCTGGGTTTTGATTGCCCTTAGCTCAAAATAATTCTCGTGCTACAGTGGCATATTTTGGGGAGACTTGTTCTGAACCCTTTCAATAGTCCTAGAAGAAGGGTCACCTAAAGTGAAAGTCAGGGCAAAAATCATTTTTTTATACCTCCCTCTATGTGATTCCCATATTCAATCTGTCAGCAGTTCCTGTCAATTCTCCCATCAAGATGGAACGTGAATCCCTCATCCTCCTTCCTCCCTTGCTCCATCTTTATGGCAAACACCTCTCCCCCTTGGTTCCTTCAAACCAATTCTCCATTCAGCAGCTAGAATGATCCCTTTAAACCCAAGCTCATCTCTCTGCACTGCACCTGCTTTCACTCTTGGATCTGCAAAACCCTGGAGCCCTTGCATGGCCGTGTGGCTCCTGCTCACACCTGTCCCTCACACTGGACTTCTTGCAGTTGGGTCAAACAGACTACTCCCTGTGAGGGCCTCCATACAGCCTGTTACCTCTCCCTGGAATTCCTTTTTCCTACTTTCTAGGTCCAACTTATTCTCAGGTCTTAGCTCCAAAGTCACTTCTTTAGGAAGCCTGTTCCCAACCACCCCAGTTTAAATAAGGTCTCTCATTTCTTTCCTTAATATCATTTATCACAATTTATAATTTGTGTATGCATGTGGTGTGCACACATGTGCATGTATGTGTATATACACAACATACACATGCATATACGTCTAGATCAACATTTTAAGTACATGTCTCTGTGTTAAGACTAAATTCTCCAGAGGCAGGAACCATGCCCTGTGCTCACTACCATGCACCCAGCAATTTGCAGAATGTATGTGACATGAAGGGAGTCAATAAATATGTGCTAAACAGCTGGATAAACTCCTTGAAAGGGAGAAAGGAAGAGGCAGGGATGAGCAGTTCCTAGCATTAACTGCCAAGATAATGATTCTCCTAGGAGAGGAGGCAATATTTAACCAGCTGTCAACAGATGCAGGAAATTTGAAAACAAAGTATTTTTATCTAAAACAAATTCTACAGGCTTTCTTTAACCATTCAGTGTAGTACACACAATCAAGAACTCAAAAGAACATCGAAATGAAGCAATGCCATCACAATTCACAGGGGTAAATCCCTTTTGTGCACATTTCTTATGCTTATAAACTCAAAAGAGGAGGGGATTTGATGGCCAGGACAAAGAAACTGCTACTGAGAAACAGCTACATGCTGCTGATTTGTGTGTTTTCTGAGCTTTCTCATGAACAATAGGCTATTTTTGCCTGAACTTGTAAGTGCTAACCTAACACCCTAGATCTGTTTTTATTTTTATTTATTTATTTTTTTAAAGATTTATTTATTTTAGAGAGAGAGAGCACATGTGGGGAGGGGCAGAGGGAGAGGGAGAGAGAGAATCTCAAGCAGACTCCTGCTGAGCATGGAGCCCAATGCAGGGCTTGATCCCACAACCCTGAGATCACAACCTGAGCCAAAACCAAGAATTGGATGCTTAACTTACTGAGCCACCTGGGTGCCCCAGATCTCACTGTTTTTAACAGTTGGCTTTGAAGCTGATTTACAGTTTACCCCTTTCATTAATAGACTTGGAAGTCAGCAACGGTAAGTGCAGGCTGTGTTTCGAATGCAGGGTTCAGGCCCAAGAAGGTGGTAACAATGATTCCCTTCCCAGAAGAACCTTAGAAAAAAGAGAATTCTTTCCCAAATCCCTGCCCAATGGTTCTATAATCCAGAAGCTATTAATTTTCTATGCTCCCACCATGGGAAAATGTTTGGTTTCAAGGGAAACAAGCCAATTAAGCAGTTGCTTAATGGTGAAACCAAAATAAGTTAGGAAATTTTAATGGTACCACTAATTGTTCCTCCTGAAATCTAATGAGGAGGACACTCAGGTGGAAATTTGGCAGATAGATACCATCAGCGGCCGCCATGGAATGCAATGACATACAGCCTGATGCAATTCAGCAGTCTGAGGCTGGGAAGGACTTTGCCCTCTGCTAATGCTTTGGGAAACATGAAGTAGAAAATGTGTTGAGCTGCAGAGAGCACGTTAGGCGTTAGGTAAGCTGGGAGCCCGTGGGCTGTTAGAGCCTGGTTATCCAAGTCCATGGTCTGCCATCTCCTTTATGGTAATGGGATCTCACAAGGTAGAGGGCTTGGCCCACTTTTGCTTCATGGAACATCCTCCACCTGCTGGACCTCTCATTATCTTCACTGATTTCTTGGAAGTCCTACCCTGCCCCGGCTCTGCAGGGATTAGGATCACAGTGGTAGGATATGTTCAGAATGCAGTGGAATGAAAAGCTGTGCAACTTTCTAAAACGTTCCGATGAAATGGAAAAGAAAATTAAAAATTTAAGCCTCTTACAGTGTAAATAGTGCCAAGCATGCCTTGCAATTTGGAGACACTTGCCCATTAAAGAAGAAGGAGGAGGAGGAGGAGGAGGAGGAGGCGGAAAGGAATCTAGAAAGCTGAGCGTGTATGAGACAAAGTACAAAGAATACTTAGAGTACTAAGGTAGAAGTTAAGGGAGACCATGATTCTGCTCCCAGTGTGGCATGATCAGCTCAGACTATGACCCAGGGCCTCACTGTCCTCACTGCATTTAAAGTCACCCACCCTCCCTCTCCCATGAAGTTGCTCTGAGCTCAAATCATGCTGATGACCCTAGAAGTCCCCTTGAAAAGTATGAAGTACTTCTGTAAATGCCTGATATTAACCAATCAGCCCTACCTCAACTGGAAGGATAAGAGAGAGCGCAATGTTTCAGGACCCTCCCACCTGCCTCCTCTCACAGGGCCTAGTTTCTCACATAGTAGGAAGGAAAACCATGACTCCGGTCTGACCAGCCTGTTGCAGCAATTCTTTCTTGCTGTAACCAATCTCTGATACCCATGCGGTGTCATGCTTTCATCTTAATAGAGTAGGTGCCCTCTCTCACCAGGGTACCTGCAGAAATCTTTGAAGGCAGAGCTCAGGGTTCTCACTTTTCTGCAGCCCATTCAGAATCAAACGCTTCTTCCGGGGCAGCTGGGTGGCCCAGTCCGTTGAGTGTACGACTCTAGATTTCTGCTTAGGTCGTGATCTCGGGGTTGTGGGATCAAGCCCTGCATCGGGCTCCCTGTTGGGTGTGGAGCCTGCTTAGGATTCTCCCTCTCCCTCTCTCTCTAATAAAACAAATAAAATTTAAAAAATAAATGCTCTTCTGACGCAGCTCCACATCCTGGGGTCAAACATCTATTGAGCATGTCATCTGTGCATTTGTGTGTCCTGCTAGGCTGGGGGAACCTGGCGACACAAAGCAATGTCTTCTTTGACTCTGGCTCCCTGAGATTGGCCCACCCAGTGCCTGGCACGTAGTAGGAACTTGATCACACTTTCCCTTAATTGAACATAATTTTCTTTTCTTTTCTTTTTTTTTTTTACACAATTCTTTTGAGTTCTAGGTATAATAGCTAAAAACAATATTTTGCTGCTTCACAATTGGAAAACTGGAAATTTGCCACCGAGGTGAGCAGAAATTTCCCCACTGTTATTTTTCTTCCTCGACATTAGGAAAGCAGTGTTTCCTGACAAATACTATTTTCCTCTGTGATGAAAGAATCGTAGAGCTGGAGCAGGAATGTGTGGGGGACAAACAATATTTGTTATTGTGACTTTACACAAATCGAAAGGACATTTTTGGCTTCTCTAACCCAGGTGGCTTTCCACCACTCACTTCTTTAATGCTTGTGCAACCAAAAAATGTAGTTCTCTTGTTGCTTAGCTTTTCCACATGCATTCAATGTTTATAGGATTTCAAAAATTCTTATTCATTTAAAAATAATAAATTTTGATGAAAATTTTGGTAACAATGAAATTGTAGATTATGTGTAATATGATTGATTTGCTTATGAATGATAAGGTTTGGAAACATACATAGCCAACTATCAATTCAGTGGGAGGAGAAAAGGAAGACTATGGATAAATTTTGCTTTCTTATTTACTTATATATATTTTTTCTGCTTAATATGAAAAACTAAAATTAAAGACTTAATACACACTAGACATGGTTTTAAGTGTTGCACATATATTAACTCTATCTTTTAGGTTTTATTATTATTTCCCCATTTTATGAAGGAGGAAACTGAGGCACAAACAGAGTGGGAAGTTGCCAAAGTTACACAGTAATAAATGGCAGAGCTGTAGCCTGGCCCTGTAGCCTGATTCTAGAATTCAAACTCTTAATCATCATGCTATGTTGCTTCAAATTCTGTACTAATCATAAAAGACTATGAAGAATTACTGACTGCTAATAATTTAAATATTATAGCTGAGCCATGTGACCTCAATTGAGTCATTCAACTCCTCAGGACAATGTAGTATAGAATTTAACCTTGACCCAAAACAGACCTGGCTTTGGCCCTTGGGTTTTAGGAAGTAATTGCTATAGGAATGCTTTTGTTTGGAGTGGCAGCTGGCCATGCCAGAAAGACCAACGATTTGATTTAGGGTAGAGGCTTTAGGTCATGCCCAGAAGGGCTGGAGACTAGAATGGAGATCCACCACCTGGGCAATCAATCACTCACGCCTATGTAATGGAACCCCAATAAAAACTCTGAAGTCCAAGGTTTGAATGAGCTTCTCTGGCTGGAAATACTTCATGTGTATCATCACCCATCAAAGGCAGGAGATTGATGGTCCTGACTCCATGGGAAAAGAACAACAGAGGTCTTGCCTTTGGAAACCTTCTGGGCTCCACCCTGTCTCTTCCTGTGACTATTATATCTTATCTATATCCTTTCTCTGTAATAAGCCGTAACCATGAGTGTATAGCTTTCAGTGAGTTCTGTGAGTCTTTCTAGCAAACCGTTGAACCCCCAACGCTGCAGTTTGTGTCAGAAGTGCAGGGTAGTCTTTTTTTTTTTTTTTGAAGACTTTATTTATTTATTTGACAGAGAGAGACACAGCGAGCGAGGGAACACAAGCAGGGGGAGTGGGAGAGGGAGAAGCAGGCTCCCCGCAGAGCAGGGAGCCCAATGCGGGGCTCGATCCCAGGACCCTGGGATCATGACCTGAGCCGAAGGCAAATGCTCAACTGGCTGAGCCACCCAGGCGCCCCTGCAGGATAGTCTTATATGGAGACTATCTTCTTTACCTGTGTCGTTGGCCCTAGCTCTGCACAGTGCCTCAGTTTCCTCAGGGTCTCAGCAGAATTGTAAAGCCTGTTACTTCCCCAATCCCAGGTCACCAGGTCCAAGTGATTGGACCTCACTCAATATTGTTGTGACTACTTGCAAAATGAGGGCACCTGTTGTGCACTTTAGTCCTGGGTGGAGACCATCACCCTATAGACTCCAACCACCTTAGTTCATGACGACAGCTCCTGGCTCATGTCTTCACCAAAAGTAATAATATGAACAGCCAACTTTACCTACTTTTCCAGGCAACATATTCATCATATTATTTGATCCTCACAACGGCTCAGCAAGCTAGGTACCATTATTGGCCCATTTTTAAAAAAGATTATTTCTTTGAGAGAGAGAGAGAATGCACAAGTGGGCGGGGGCAGAGGGGGAGGGCGAGAGAACCACAAGCAGACTCCATGCTGAGCACAGAGCCCAGTGTGGGGCTTGATCCCATGATCCTGAGATCATGACCTGAGCTGAAATCAAGAGTTAGGCCCTTAACCAACTGCCCCACCCAGGCGCCCCTGCCCATTTTTCTTAGAGCAGGAAAGTATGCCTTAAGGTGGTTAAGTAATTAACCCCTGAAAACATAGTATGGTGGACAAAAAATGTTTCCCCAAAGATGTCCACGTCCTAATCCTCAGACCCTGTGCAGGTGTTACTGTCATGGCAAAAAGACTGCCTATGTGATTAAGTTAAGGATCTTGAGATGGGGAGATCATCCCGGATTATTCAGGGGGGCCTGACGTAGTCAGAAGGGTTCTTGGAAGAGGGAAGCAGGAGGGCCAGGGTGACCATGGAAGCAGAGGTTGCAGGGATGGGAGGAAGGGGTGATAAGCCAAGGAACACAAGCAGCCTCTAGAAGCCCGCAAGGGCAAGGAACAGATTCTCCCCTAGAGCCTCCAGGAAAGAATGCAGCCCTGTTAACACCTCAATTTTAGAACTCCAGAATTGTAAGATAACCAACTTATGTTGTTTTGAGCTACTAAGTGGGTGGCGATTTGTTTTTGTAGGAAGGAACCACTAATGCACATAGCTATTTAATGGTTGATGGGGGATTTGAACTCCAGCAGTCTGCCTCCAAGGATCAGCTTTCACCTCCATATCCCCATCCCCAGTCACCGGACCTAAAATGTCCTACTGACATTTTCCACATCCAGTGGTTACAGTTCTTCTCTACAGTTTCCAGGGAGACCACAAAGTTGTGGAGTCCTGGGGCCAACATAGAGATGAGGAGGTTGGCCGTGTCAGGCTGGCCCTGTTGCTCGGGCTCACGGGACCCGTTTCCTCCCTTGTAAGATGGGACAATGATGGTGCCGGCCCTCTGGGGCTTTTGAAAGGACTTACTGAAACAGCCCGAGAAAATCACTGAATGCAATGCCTGGTCTAGAAAAACACATTAAAAATATTATTATTCTCTTAAAACTTTATTGAGTGTTTAATATAATCTTCTAGCCTTTTGCTAAGGAGTTTTAACTTCAGAATTGGGGTTTGCAATAGACCATCACAGGGATTCATAAATAAAAAAAATTTAAAAAAAAAAAGGATTTCTTCAGTTTTATATAATGCTTTAGATTTAGCGTCCGGTTATTAGCTGCCATTTCAGAACAAATAACAGCGGTTGAATAGGGTCTCTTGGAAACTCATGCCCATCCAAAACCTCAGAATTTGACCTCATTTGGAAATAGGATCTTTGTAGATGTAATCAAGGTACGGATTGAAATAAGATCATACTGGATTTGGGTGAGAGCCCTAAATCCAACAACAGTATCCTTATAAGAGACAGAAAAGTGCCCCCAGAGACACACAGGGAGAAGCCATGTGACAACGGGGACGGAATTGGCCTGATGCCGCCACAAACCAAAGAACGCCAAGGATTGTTGGCAACCACAAGCTAGGAAGAGGCAAGGAAGGATTCTGCTCCAGTTTCAGACACGATGATTTCAGACTTGTAACCTCCTGAACCGTGACAGCAGAAGTCTATTGTTTTAAGCCCCCCAGTTGGTGGTACTTTGTTACAGCTGCCCTGGGAAACGAATACAAATGGCGATTTGGGGTGCCCCTTGTGTCCCCTACTTGTGGAAGGGACCACTGCCTCTGGGCTCCCCCCTTCCTCCCCCACAGGGAATAGCTCTTCCTCATCACCACTTTGCAGCTTGTGAACTGCAGCAAGAGAACGAGGACAGAAATGCAAAATCAGTAAGGATTTCTCCTCCAGCGTAGAATGCCCTCTACGTGGCAGAGGAGGAGCAGAAGGGTTACCCTGCTGCTAAAGCAGGTGGGTGACCTTGAAGGGTGAGGGGTGACCTTGAAGGGTGAGGGGTAACCTTCTGAGGTTCCACTTCCTCAAAGGGAACTGGCTGAACAAAACATCATTAAGGTCCCTAAATAATAGGATTATTAAGCAAACAATGGCCTGGTAAACCCCAAGGGAAGACACACTCTTGTGTCCATCCTTCCCAAGGGCAAAGAGCTCCTATAAATGCTTAGAGCCCACGTGGTACCCAGGGCCTTGGTCAGAGTAAGATTTTGTGTTGGCCACTGCCTACTTTGTAGGACTGACACAGTAGATGGGTCCTGACAACAGACTGTCCTTTTTGAGGCAGACACTCCTTTTAACTTGGTAGATTGTAATTGTTCTGAGGCTGCTCACGTCGACATCAGCATCTCAGGAAAATGCTGGATGTGTTGGCCTCTCTGTGTGGGCCTACTACCCGATCGTGTAGCTCTTGCTCAAGTAACTCCTGCTGCAAATCATGATCCCAGAGGTCTCCCCTGGGCAGAACACATTGTCTCCCAGGCTTCCCGGGAATCCACTCTGCTCAGCAGGTTGCATCTTGCCTGCTCAACTTACAGCCACTCAATACAAGGTTAAAGGAGATTTAATTAGAGAGAAAATATAATCTTTCAATCTCTAGATTGCATATCAAGGATCAAAGTCTCCAAAAACTCTCCCTGGCTGTTTGCAATTTTGCATGAGCTCACTGGCAACAGGGAAGAAACCCAAGGTTAGGAAGAGTTGATTTCAGTTCTGGGCCACCTTAAAGTTGCTCTCCTGCTCAGTTGGAGATCCTTAGCCTGGCTTTACTGCTTCCACATGCCCGTCATTACTCCCCTTTTCCCCAAATCCCTCGTCCACAGCAACCAGCAAGCTGAGTTTTGTTTTGTTTATATTTTTTTACAACTTAACTATTTCATGTCCTTTTACGTGTTCTAGCCAAAGGTTCAGTTGAAGTCACCAGTGTATTACTTCCGTGTAGATCTTTAAAACTTGTTCTACTCTATTTTTCTGTTTAAGGAAAATGACCGATAGTGTGTCTGCTTACACAGGAGGAAAGAAAGTGAGAATATTGATGTCGATACATTGCTCCAGGTGGACCTGAGCTCTGGAAAAATCACATGAAGGAAGACTTTTAAAAAAGCGATTCACGTGTTATTACTAATTCCCTGAAGGTTTTTTTTTTTTTTTTTTAAGATTTTTCATTTATGTGGCAGAGAGAGCACACAAGCAGGGGGGGCGGCAGAGGGAGAGGGAGAAGCAGACTCCCCACTGAGCAGGGAGCCCGATATGGGACTCAATTCCAGGAACCCAGGATCATGACCTGAGCCGAAGGCAGACGCTTAACCACCTGAGCCACCCAGGCGCCCCTTCCTTGAAGTTCTTAACCAACAGGTTAAAACTCAAGACGGGTTCAAGTAAAAGAAAAAAAATATAAAAGCAAACGATCTAACAAAAACGCGTCAGAAGAAAAACATACAGGGAGTGAAAATTCAACAACCACTTGCAAGTGAGGATGGGATGGAGGAGGTGGGAAGTTTGGGGACAGAAAGCGCCAGCCACACACTGAGGAGGAAGACACTGCTGCGGAAGACATGGCACCTTGCTCTTCAAATGTTATTAACGAGACAGGGATAACTGCCAAGTGTAGTCTCCGGGAGCAGCAGAAGCTCCACGGAGAGGCGGGGCCCCCAGCCAGCTCTCTCTTTCCTCTTGAGATCCCTCTCTTGGGTCCAATTCAGAACGGGCACACTCCCTGGGCTGCCCAGCCCCACTGCAGCTCAAAAGAAAGCCCAGGTCCCACAAAGGCTCCTGCAGTTCTCCAGGCTCGATGCCCAAGTAGGCCAGGTGGCAGTTAGCGGTGCCGGGTGGCTAATTTCTCAGTGCTCTGAGGATTGTTTTTGAAGATATAAATGAATGTCACTCTTTGAGCCCCACAGCTCCCCAAATATGAATCACTGGGCTAATCCAGCACAGGACGCCGGGCGGTGTGGGCTGCATTATTTGTCTTGGGCCCAAGGGAGAAAGCAATGATATATTTAAAGCAGTGTGTTTTCAGTGAGAGCATTAACACAGTGAATTATATGGAGAATGCAAATGAAGGAACAGTGAAAGTGACCTTGAGTTCTGCATTTCAAACTAGTTCCCTGTTAGCTAATGGGGGAGCTGATTGAGAACATCAGGAGCAGAGGTTACGGATGTTCTGTTTATTAAACAGAAAACATTAACAACTTGGTTGTACATTGAAACACACTAAAGACATGAAAACAAGCACAGGGCAAAGGGGAAAAGTTCAGTGAATTTCTCCTGAGCTTTCTTTCTTTTTTTTTTTTTTCTTCCTAATGCTATCTCAGCTCTGGCATTTTCCAACTGTAAGTCAATGAAGAAACTCATAAGAGGATTTTTTTTTTTTAGAGGTGTTTTCAGCCCTACAAAGTTGCCAATGTTAATGCAATCCACTCTAGAAACTGCCTGTTGAGATACAAAGCTATAGGTCATATGTCAGAGAAAGATGGTAGGAAGAGGCCATTCCTTTGGGGGAAGAGCAGGGACAGAGGTGATTAGAGCTGCAGGGGACATTTCCATTTGAAGGGAAAGGAAAAGGAGAATGAATTCAAATGACTTGCCCAGGATAGTGATGGAGGGAAGTCTAGCACTCAGACTCTTGTCTGTGCACAAGATATGAGTTGTCACTTACCACCTTTCTCAAGTTCGGGCCGGGTGTGGAGAAAGTGGAAGAAAGCCATCCCAACGTAGCCTCTGAGTCACCGTGAGCAAGCTGCAGTAATCAAATCCCACTCTGGCAAATATGGCTGACCGTCAAAGTCTTAACCTACAGGACTGAAGTGTTACCTACAACACCTGTGACCAAAACGCTTTGCCTACTACCCACAAACGTCTTCTGCTCACACTGAAGTTTGCCCTTCCCGCCCACCCTTCACCCAGACCTCCGAACTGGATCTATGAAATTTCTTTCTGCTTCAAGAACAAGCTTAATTAAGTGCCAGGTGTTCGACGTTGCTCCCAGAGTCCTCTGGGAGAGAGCCTCTTCCCCTCTTACTGTCGCTCAACACACTGAGCACCCATGGGCGGCTGAGGCAATGGGGGCCACTTCTGGCCAGGAAGATTCAAAGTTGATTACAGTGTGATCTCGGCCCTCTAGAAGGTCACAGCTCTTTTGCCTTTCTGTGAGAGATACAAATCAGGCTGCTTGGCAGGCCTGGAGTTACAGCCGGGTTCACCTTGATAGCTGGGAAAGCAAAAGCTTTTTTTTTTTTTTTTTTATCTTTTCCTTCATGGTCATGGTTCCACTGAAGGGACCGAAGAGATTCAGAAGCACTGACATCATTTTGTGGAATGCATCATTTGACTTAGGAAAGGCCAGAAGAGAAATCGGAGTTTGAGTCCACTTTTCCATCGAAACAAAACCCATTTCTGGAGTTGAGCCAAGGACAAAGTTCTAAAATTTAGCCAGCACCTGCCCAGAGAAGGTAAACTGCCGAAACTGACTCCAGGGATTCGAAAATCTAGAAAGGGGCAGTCTCCAGAGCAATAGGCATTAATGGTGCGGAGAGAGTTTTTGGAGGGTTGTATGCCTCCCCGCTAAGCCCAGCCTGCACTCTGAGAATGCGAGCATGTTAGACCCACGGTTGCCCTCAGAGAGCACCTAGGAATATAGGGTGATGAGGTCCAGAGCAGGAGAGGCCTGTGGCCTTGATTCATACTGGTTTCAAGCCATTGTGCCTTTGTGGTCACAGACAAAAGGGATTTATTCCCAGTGCCTTTAGGGAAGGAAATTTTATAGCAGCTCACATTGGTGCTACTGGCTAATAATCTTCCAAAGTCAAAAGAAAGAGGAAAAAATGAGGAAGGGATCCACCAGTAGACCTAAGTACGTTGCCAGATCTCCGATAGGTCAAACTAGGAACCAAGAGACTCGGATTACACTCCCCGTTTCGCTTCTAAGACGGTATATGAGCTTAGACAAGTCCCTTTGTCCCAGTTTTCTCATCTATGAAATGGGACTATTACTTTCCCTATTCTCCTCATGGGGCTAGTATGAGGCTTACAAGAAACCTTTATATATAAAGATATTAAAAAGTGGCCAGTAAACAAGAGAGAGACTATTAACAATAGACTCTCTTCCCTCTCCTCCCATGGGTGATTCTGTGGCTCCATCTGGCACCCCAGAGTCAGCGTGACTTTATTCACCTCTCCAGGACGTGCCGGTTCCCAGCGGCTCAGAGATTCAGGTCAATCAAGCAGCTGCTAAGCCAAGAAAGATGGCTGCAGAATGGACATCTCCTTAGGATGTGACCACTCAGCAAGGCCTGGGGCAGAAGTCCTCTCTCTGAGCTGGTGATGAACTGGGGAGCAGGCATGAATTTCTTTAATTAAAAAGGTAAAAAATCTTACTATGTCCTGAAAACCTTACCACATCTCAAAGAGGACCCTGCTGCTTTCCTTTTGTACTTGCTGAGTCAGCCTCTGGTTTACGCATCGATCAGATGGGTCAGAATTTGGAAACAGAACTGTGGCTCATGCAGAAATCAGGTCAACAATTAGCAACCGTGGCCGTTCATTAAGAGCTTCACCAAGCCTGCGTTCAGCTGTGTAATGAGATTGAGTAAAACCTGATGCTTACCTGGACTTAATCAGACTAACTCTACCCTCTTACAGGGAGCTAATTCACAGCTCTTGGTATTCTCCACCCCCCCCCGGCCCCCCCCCCAGCCCTGTTTACTCATTCTAATGCTGGCCTCTGTAGTGAGACCCTGGAGTATAACCTCAGGAGCTGGGTAATGGAGGGCTCCCCTTCCCAAAGAGCTACTTTGACTTGCTTGGTAAGGAAGAGACTAAAAGAAATTTGGAGAGGAAGAGTTCTTTTGAAAAAGGGGAGGAATCCATGTTTGGATTGGCTGCAGCTGCTTAGTGGAGAACAAAAAGAAGAGGAGTCAGGATCTTTGCATCCTGCCCAGCTGTAGCCACAAGTTCCTGAAAGGTGTGTGCAGAGGTCACCTGCAAACAGCCCACATGCCATTGCTGGCCAAGCTTTGGGCCGTCCATCCTCAGCTGGCTCTGGCCTGATGAGATGGTTGCGCCTATGCGTGAGAAAGGAGGTGCCTTCTGTGTAGATCAGCTAAAGGCTTAAGCATCACTCATCCTGCTTGCCTCCTTTGTGTGGACACCTCCCAGAGCATTTTTAGGGCAGAGGGCTCCCGCCAAGTAGAGGGAGACCCAGGCCCAACATAGCATCAAGAAAAACAGGATAGAGATAGAGACAGAGATAGATGGAGATAGAGAGATAGAGATAAAATATATTGTGTTGAATTGTGTGTGTGTGTGTGTGTGTGTGTATGGGATATAGGATTAAGAAAAATAAGGGATATAGGGGCGCCTGGGTGGCTCAGTCGGTTAAGCATCTGCCTTCAGCTCAGGTCATGATCCCAGGGTCCTGGGATCGAGCTCCGCATCGGGCTCCCTGCTCTGTGGGAAGCCTGCTTCTCCCTCTCCCTCTGCCTGCCCTCCCCCTGCTTGTGTGCGCGCTCTCTCTCTGTATCAAATAAATAAAATCTTAAAAAAAAAAGAAAAAGAAGGGAGATATATAAATATCTTCTGAACAACCTGATACACGAAATATAACATTCCACAATGAAGCAAGAGCCTTAGAATTTTGCTCCATTTTGGGCGCCTGGGTGGCTCAGTTGGTTGGGCGACTGCCTTCGGCTCAGGTCATGATCCTGGAGTCCCTGGATCGAGTCCCGCATCGGGCTCCCTGCTCGGCAGGGAGTCTGCTTCTCCCTCTGGCCCTCCCCCCTCTCATGTGCTCTCTCTCATTCTCTTTCTCTCAAATAAATAAATAAAATCTTTAAAAAAAAAAAAAGAATTTTGCTCCATTTCATTTATAAAATAAGGGATGGCATTAAAGTAACTAAGCTTCCTATGTATGTAAATAGTCATATTTACATATTCCTAACTATGTAAATAGTTAACCTTCAGATAAATGGTTAAAGTAGCCACAGAGATCCTTCAAAAGATGCCATATTTGAACGCTCAAACAACTTTTACAAAATTCATTGAGGCTCCTGCAGTCTGAAAAAAAAAATCAAATTCAAAAAAGATGAAGGAGTTGTCTGTGCAGGATGGCAGATATCAGCTTGTTCAGACAATCCTTGGGAGGCTGTTCTCTAATGAATAGTCTCCGTATCAGTGAAAACATCAGGCCGGCAGTGGGAGCGTCTCTTGCAGTCCTGTGATTACAGCACACAATGATGCTGATTGCCAAGTCACTTCATACACAATAGCCCAAACAAGAGTAGCAGCGTCTTTCAACCTGAGAATAGATGCACATACACAATGCATGAACATGCACACTCAATATTTCTATTCTTAGAGAATCTCTCCTGCAGTAATATTTCTGAATTCCTTCAATAATGCTGTCAACTTTTAAAACATTTTGTTAAAATATTCTCCCTCTAAAAGGAAAATTACTACCCAGATGAGCTCATACACACCTAGAAGGTTAATCCTACCCAACATCTATGGCCACAAGTAAATTGTTTTCTCCAAAGTGGTGATAAGTATGTTTGATATAGACTGGTTTTCAGTTCCTTTTTGTCACAAAAAGCACAGCTGCAAATGATCACTCTGGGATCAGGGTTGTCTGGGGGCCATTGGACAATGGTTTCATATGAAGCAATGGGTCTGTGTGATGACTGGACCCATAATTCTGATATCAAGTCGGATTATACTACTTGAGGCTAAAGGCCATTTGGCCAACACTGCTTAGATTTCATTAGTACATGCTCTAGTCATCAGAACTTGCCAACTGAAACCACAAAGTTAGGTATTACAGGATGATAAAGTGGATGATTTGAAGCACATTTTCCTTGATCAGCAATCTGAATGGACACACTTCCTGGGAGCATTCAACACATGCAATAGCACTTCCTCCTTGGTGAATGCCCAGGCCATGGTTTGGGAACCTCTAGTTTTGAGCTGAATGTAACCCGTGTCTTAATTTTAGGTTTGAAGGGCAAGTGCCAGAAAGGGACAACACCATGTGTGACCTATAGCTATTGGAATGGAACATCAACTTCAGCATCTTTGGAAGTAATTTTCTAAAGTTAATACAGAGACGTTTCTCCGGAAAACTTGAATGACAGTGTCTTCTCTGGGCTTGTTTGGCTGGTCAGTTTATGTCTAGAAGTATTGTCTCCTTCACCTCTTTCTCTGTCACCACAATCCTCATTTTTTTCCACCATTGTACTATGAAAATTTTCCAACACACAGGAAAGTTGAAAGCATTTTAGTGAAAGCTCATATACTTCCCACCTGGATTATACTATTTTACTCTACGACTTCATCAGAAATCTATCCATCTAGTCATTCCTCTATGCATTCTTCTTTTAAAATATATTTTAGGGGCACCTGGGTGGCTCAGTGGGTTAAGTGTCCAACTCTTGATTTCAGCTCAGATCATGATCTCAGGGTCATGAGATCAAGCCCCAAGTCAGGCTCGCTGAGTGTGGAGCCTG
The DNA here is from genome assembly GCF_054177405.1 of Leptonychotes weddellii. Lineage (NCBI taxonomy): Eukaryota > Metazoa > Chordata > Mammalia > Carnivora > Phocidae > Leptonychotes > Leptonychotes weddellii. The sequence goes on along the minus strand of NC_138381.1, from coordinate 13,410,164 downwards.
CTTAAGATTCTCTCTCTCCCTCTGCCTCTGCCCCCACCCCTGCGTACATGGGTGCATGCTCTCCCTCTCTCTAAGTGTATATGTATACGTAAACTACAGATATCAATCATAATCCTATTTAAGTCTCCTTTTTCTCTTCTCTGTCCAGTGTTTGTCAGTTTTCACTGAAGTTTTCTCCCTTCTAGGAAGAATTTAAGAAATGAATTTACACAGAATTCCAGAGGTAGAAAGTTCTGTTCAAACCAATCCAGATGCCCCAGTTCTGAGTAGGTGTTTCTCACCACATATTTACTCCTCTTTTCCCCTTATCCAAATGAGCTAGTTTTTCCCTTACATGGACACTTCATTACTTATGTTTTCTAAAAACTAGAAAGCTGAATAACCTTCAACAGAAAAAAAAAAAAAAGGTTCCCTATCTGTCCTTGGTATTAAAGATCTATTTATATATCTGAGAACATTCCTTGTCAAACAATAGCATTCCGCTTCTCTGTTTATCATTCCCCCCTCCCCCACTTTTGGATACTCTCCACACCACTTCATTGCCAGCATCAATTCTGACATAGAATTAGAGTATTAGACTTTCGAAGGTTAGTTGAGAAATCTGTTTAAATATGGTAGACTGAAAAAAATGTATCTCTGTCTCCTCCTGAAACACCATCAATATATAAGTAAAGGAATAAAAAAAGAAGACATAAAGTCAGAAGGACAAAGAGAGCAGGAGCAGGGATGAAAGCTGACAACAGATGTCACCAAGTTTGGGAAGATTAAAAATGGATAGAGGCGTGAAACTCATCTAGCCAAACAGGGAAAGCATAAATCCACTTGCCCTCATGGGAGGCGTTGATAAGAAACAAATCAGTTTGCTCTGCAAAACTCAGGAAAGACTCAGGGCTTGGGTGTATAGAGCATCATGAAAGTCTGAGGCATGCCTTGGGGCTGAAGACCCAAGGGTTAGCCAAAAGACTATATTTGGGTACCCGCCCCCCCCAGGAGATTACAGACTTATCTGGAGAAAAGGAATCAGAGCATCACCCTGAAGTAGGGAACACCAAGCACAGTGGAGAGAAGGTATGAGGCATGATTTTGAAAATAGGGACATTCAATGAAAGTTCACATACTGAATAGTAAAATACCATTCCTCTTTCTCTTTGCCTGCTCTCACCATGCTTGTTGCTAGGAATATTTTAGGATTTGGTCTCTGGAGAATTCAAGGTGCTAGAGGGAAAAGAATTATGGATGCTGACATTTGGGTTTTCCCCAAAGAAAAGAGCAAGTCTCTATCACAGCATTTATATACAGCTCACCAGTCAACAATGAGCATACACACACATACACACACACACACACACACCCTCTAATCAGCTTTTTATTACTCTTCAATATAAATTCTTCAAGAGTCAAGGATCAGCAGATATTTGAAGAAAGTCTATAACAGAAAAGGCAAAAATCAAAAGGAACCAAGAACACAGAGAAAAAATAGAGGGAACAGAGAATATTTCCCAAAAAAATCTATCATTAATATAGTCAGAAAGATAACAGAGAACAGTATACCTATAGTAAAAGAACAGGAGGCTACAAAAAAGAAATAATTAGATTAAGAGGGACTCTTGGTCATTTTAAATATTATAGCTAACGTAATAAATTGAATAGAAACATTGGAAAATAAAGCCAGAGAAAAATCACAGAAAGTAGAACAGAAGCAAACCAGTAGGCAATAAAAATAAAAGATAGTAAAATTGGAGGATAATCTAGAAAGTCCAATATCCAAGTAAGAGTTCCATAAAGAGAAACTATGAAAAATAAAAAGAAAATTATTAAACAGTAATATAGGAAATTATCTCTATTTTCAAGTACAGAAGGCTCAAGACTGAAAGAGCTTATTAACTGAACAAGGCAATAAGTAAAGATAACTTTAAAAAATTTTTAAGTAAATAAATATAAAAAATTTAAAAATCCAATCTAGTCATAAAATTTCAGCTCACTGGAGATAAAGAGATGCTAGTAAGAGCTTCCAGAGAGAAAAAGATTGAGCCACATACAACAGAAAGGGAACCAAAATGGCACTAGACTTGTCAACAGTAACACTAGACAGGAAGAGAGCAAAGTGCTGACAGCAAAATTGCGAGTGAAAATTAGCTTAGCTTAGATTTCCATTTCTAGCCAACAGGACCAGCTATGTAATTTGTGGGGCCCAGTGAAAAATAAAAATGTGGGCCTCTTGTTCAAAAATTAAGAGTTTTAAGATGATAACAACAGCATTAAACCACGTGTGGGCTCCTGTAAGTGGAGAGCCCTGTGTGACTCTGCTGAGATCAGACCCCTGCGAAACTTGCCCTGCTGGTTAGTTTCCAATCACACTGAGGGTAAAATAGAGACATTTACTCTCCATACACCCTTCCTTGGAAAATGCACTCCAGAAGGATAAGGAATAAATCAAAAAAGAGGAAGACGGGACCCAGGAAATAGGAAAGAATGGCAAAAAGCAGCACCAGGATAACACACACACACACAGCCTAAAGACTATTCAGTCTGGATCGGAACAGGGAGATGATGAGGTTCAACACAGAGATTTAAGGGAGATAGGCAGAGTGAGTAGACACGGATTTATGCAGTATTTGGAATGGCACTTAGACGTTGGGGAAAATTTTCAATAGATGTGTGATATCTGTTGCAGCATTTGGAAGAAATGTGGCAATATGCACATGGGAAACCCAGCAAATAAAAATAAAAGCTAACCCCATAGAGTAGCTATATGGGTGTGCACATAAAATATCTTTCTTATTATTTAAATCTTTAACTTGAAAAGATAGTTGTTTAAAGAAACATAATGACTGTAGTGCGGGGTTTACAACATAGGAGAAAGCAAAGAGTAGGACAACAAAAGTTCAATGATTAAGAGGTAAGAAACAGAG
>NC_138381.1:13365489-13406752 GCF_054177405.1 Leptonychotes weddellii | reverse complement strand
AGCAAATAAAAATAAAAGCTAACCCCATAGAGTAGCTATATGGGTGTGCACATAAAATATCTTTCTTATTATTTAAATCTTTAACTTGAAAAGATAGTTGTTTAAAGAAACATAATGACTGTAGTGCGGGGTTTACAACATAGGAGAAAGCAAAGAGTAGGACAACAAAAGTTCAATGATTAAGAGGTAAGAAACAGAGGTGTGGTATTGTAAATGGAGGGGCCAAGGGCAGGTCCCCCCAAAATATGCCGCCTTGGCATAAAGATTATTCTGAGCTAAAAAGCAATCAAAAACCTGGTTGATTCAGGTAAAGCTCTTTACCTCCCCCACAACTACCTAAAAAGAATTTAGATGGAGGACCTGCTCCAAGAAGAGAACAATCACCATAGATAACCACATTATTCTGTGAACTAGGTTTGGTAGACAGGGAGGAACCTAGCAAGGCCTGTTTGATCAAATCCTCTGTGTCCCAATGTTTCTGAGAGGCCCAGCAAACATGTGTTTACCAAACATTTACTCTTTTTCATCTCCCTGTGAAAGGCAGTCCTTCCCTTGGAAGTCCCAGTCCCCCACCCCTTTCTCCTTAGTTCAGAATAACAGGTATACCTCTTTGTGCTGGACTGTTTTTGGAATTTCCATGTCTGTGTGAATTACCCGTATGCACGCTACTAAACTTGATTTTCTCCCATTAATCTGTCTCATGTCAATTTGATTCTTAGTTTGGCTAGCAGGACCTTGAAGGGGACAGGACATTCTTGCTTGCCGACCTAAGTTTCTTAGACTAAGTGGTATAATAGCACTTGAAGATAGACAGTGGTAACTTAAAGATGTACACGACAGACCCTAAAGTAACCACTAAAACAACAAAACAAAGAGGGGCTCTTGGGTAGCTCAGTCAGTTAAGCGTCTGCCATCTGCCTTTGGCTCAGGTCATGATCTCAGGGTCCTGGGATTGAGCCCCGCATCAGGCTCCATGCTCAGTGGGGAGTCTGCTTCTCCCTCTCCCTCTGCTCCTCCCCCCTACTTGTGCTCTCTCTCTTGCTCTCTAACAAATAAATAAAATCTTTTAAAAAAAAAAAACAAAAGAGTCACAGCTAATAAAATAAAATAGAATTGTAAAAAAAGTTCATCTAAAAGAAGACAGAAAAAGAGAAAAAAAGGGATTAAAAAAAAACCCAGAAGGCACAAACAGAAAGCACACAATAAGAAGACAGAGTTCAAAACCATACCAATAATCACATTAGAACTAAAATGTGGAAATACCCCACTAAAGGCAGAAATTTTTAGATTGGATTTAAAAAAAAAGACTCGAATATACACTGTCTATAAGAAACATACCTCAACTATAAGGTAAAAGGATGAAAAAAAACATACAATGCTAACACTTATCAAAAGGATTTGGCTATATTTTTGTCAGACAAAGGAGATTTCAGAGCAAGATATTACCAGGCACAAGGAAGTTCTTTTCAAAACAATCAAGTTCTTTTCAAAGCAATCAAATTCATCAATAGGACATAGCAATCCTAAATATTTATGTACTTAATAAATGAGTTTCAAGGGATGCCTGGGTGGCTCAGTCGGTTAAGCGGCTGCTTTCAGCCCGGGTCATGATCCCAGGGTTCTGGGATCGAGTCCCACATCGGACTCCTTGCTCAGCAGGGAGCCTGCTTCTCCCTCTCTCTCCCTCTGCTTGTGCTCTCTGTCAAATAAATAAAATCTTAATAAATAAATAAATAAGTTTCAAAATATATGAAGCAAGACTGATAGAGCTGCAGGGAGAAACAGACAAATCCACATTATAGTTGGAGATTTCAAGACGGAAATGACGACTGGTTCGGGGACTCTTGCCAATCTGGAATAGTCCACTCTTCCACGTTAATACCCTACACAGATCAAGAAATTGATGGACCTCTCAAGAAGTGAAGGAGATCTGAAAGAGAAAAACCTCCAGAAGGGCTGGACCAAGCACACTCTGTTTCCCCTAAAGTCACCCATCAGAACTCTCCCGCCTGCCAAGGAGAGAAGAAGTCCATCTCCATGGAACCACATGGCCGAGGAAATGAAGGTTCTCCCTTAACACATATGTTGGAGATATTTCAAGGCAATGTTTTAAAATCTGTATGTAAATAAAACCAGTTGGAAATTACATTTTTTTGTAACTAGTACACACATTTATTGAACATCTGCTGTGTGCAAAGGAACATGCTCACCACTATAGGGCATAAGGATAACTTACTACTCGGACGAGCGTATAATGTTCTACAAAAGCTTCCCTGGTATCTGGCATGAATTTTCAAACACTCACTCCAAGGTAAAGAAGTGATTAAAATATCACGTGGTAGTTTCACACATTTGTCATTTGGATTGAATAGCAGGTTTTCCTGTTTCCATTTCAGGGTGGAGTTTTTGCCTGTAATTCTCTGGAGACCTGTCCTGTTTACATCTGAGACCACCGAGCTTAACAAAGGCAATAAGGTTGGGAAAAAAAAAAAAAAAAACTCTGAACATGGTCTGTGCTAAATTGATTCTACCTTTTTATTTAGTCATGGCTCTGGATTAACTTTTAAAAAGTAAAAAACGTAATACCAGCCTAGCAAACATCTATCTCAAGTTCCCGTTGTTTTCTCTCCTTTGTTCTGCATTCAGTTTTAGATTGCCGGGTGAAGCTTACACTAAAATGTGTTGAAAATAACAATGATGTTCCATTGGGAGAAACAAAGGAAAGAAATAAAAGTGGCATTTAAGGGATATAGAAAGAAATGACTTTTCTTTTCTGCTTCAAATTGAAAAAAAAAAAAGTGTTGAGACTTGAAATAGTGTTTCTATTTCAAGCCCTAGTGGCTTATTTAACTTGGGTGGATTAATTTACTGGGGGTAGGATCCTGGTTTATCATCAATGGAGAGGTCATTTTAAAAATCTTTGACCTTGTCAGCTCAGGGGTCACTTCAGGTTGGAAGTGTCGCACCTGCTATGTCATCTCCAATTTTCAGGAATCTTTCTTGCCTCGAGATGTTGACCTTGCAGATTCTCTGTATTTATTGCTGGGAGTTTTCTTCCTATTACAGTTCTTCCATCCATTTTTTTACTTGTGAAATACATCATATTTTTCAATAAAGGGACTTTACTTTTAAGAGAATAGTATGGAGAGAAGAGGAAGAGAACTAACATTTGTTACAGTTGGTGTGCGTTCAACGGCGCTCTAGGTATTTCATATATAATCTCATTTAACACTTAAAACAATCAGATGCGTGGTCTTATTCCCTCTTACAAATTAGCTCAGTTAAGCAACACACAACCAAAGATGCACAGAACAAGTATCTAAGCCCATGTCTAAAATCAAATACTTTTCATTAGAATAGATTTAAAAAAATCTGTGCACATTTGATATGAATATTTCTTTAAGTCCTCATGAAAATATATAGCTGTCCTGAAAATACTTTACACTCACAACAAAGTATTTTCCCTTTATAGATTATTTTTCCAACAAGCTCCCAAGAAACTGCCTTGGGTGATGAGCACCAAACCATTTACCTTCCTGGGAATTCAGATCTTAGTTCCCTTCCTGTCCCTTCAAACTGGAATATCCACATCAGGGTTTACTGTGGACTGAACTGTGTCCCCCAGATTCATATGTTGAAGCCTAACCGCCAATGTGATGGTATTTGGAGATGGGGCCTTTGGGAGGTAATTGGGTTTAGGTGAGGTCATGAGGGTGGAGCCCTCATAATGGGATTAGTGTCCTTACAAGGAGAGACACCGGAAAGCTTGCAAGTGTCTGGGTCTGGGCATGCTCCCTCTCCGTCTCTCGTTTTCTCCTGCTCTCTCTCCCGTGTGAGCACACAGTGATAAGGTGGCCATCTGCAAGCCAAGAGAAGAGTCTCCCCCAGAACCCAACCATGCTGGCTGGCATCGTGATCTAGTATTTCCAGCCTCCAGAAAACAGTACAAAAATAAATCCTGTTAAGCCATTCAGGCTATGGTGTTTTATGGCAGCCTGAGCTGATGAATACAAGGTTCTTCAGAATTCAGTCCAGGGGATTGTACTCTGTGGACGTTATTTGATTTGCTTAAATCCCTCAACCTACTGATTCTTAATGATCCCCTTGATGGGCCAAAGCTGAACCAAAAATGCAACAACGTTCTTTCAGGTGTTTATGAGCAGTTATGAGCTAGCACTAGTGAACTGCTGAAAGAAAGTTACTGAGCTTTGGTATTCCTGAATTAAATTACCATGTTAGAGTTTCCTAGGTCTACACAGTAATGCCAATGGATTTCAAACAGCAAAGCTTTTAGTATGCATATCTATGCAGATACGTAGAGTAGAAGATAATTTCAGAAATTACACTTCTTTGTAAGTTTTGAATCAGCTATGGTTTTGTTATTTTTGCTTTAAAAATTTTTTGGCATAATTATAGATTCACAAATGGTTGCAAAGATAGTACAGAGAGGTTCTATGTACCCTTCATCCAGTTCCCCCCTTGGTTACCTCTTATGTAACTATAGCACAAGAGTAAAGCCAGGAAATTGACATTGGCACACTTCCCATGTAGAGTTCTGTAACATTTTATCACCAGTGTAGCTGTGTGTAACCACCACCATGATCAAGACACAGAACAATGCCATGAGCACAAAGATCGCCCTCATCCTCCCCTTCGTAGGCATATCTACCCACTGCTCCCCATCATTCCTTACCCCCAATGACCTCTAATTTACTCTCCATCTTTATAATTTTGCCACTTTAAGAATGCTATGTAAATGGAATCATACAGTATGTGACCTTTTGAGATTGGCTTTTTTCACTCAGCATAATGCCCTCGAGATCCATTCCAGCTGCTGAGAATCCATTTCCTACTGCCCTGGAACAAATCACCACAAACTTGCAACGTAAAGCCCCACAAATCTATTACAGAATGGAGGTTTATTCCATCTCTTACAGTTCTGAAGTTCAGAAATCCAAAATCAGTTTCACTGGGTTAGAATGAAGGTGTCAGCAGGGCTTCACGCCATGCCCTCTAGAGGCTTTAAGGAAGAATCTGTTTCCTTGACTTTTTCCAGGAACTAGAGCTACCAGCATTTCTTGGCTCTTGGACCCACATCACTCTAAACTCTGTTTCTGTCATTACTTCTCCTCCTCTGACACTCTGACCTCTCTCTTTTAAGGGCCCCTGTGATTACATTGGACCAACAGGATAATCCAGAATAATCTCCCCATCTCTAGATCCTTAATCACATCTGTAAAATCCCTTTTGCCATGTAAAATAACATATTCACAGTTTGGGGATTTAAGACATAAACATCTTTGGAAGGGACATTATTCTGCCTACCACAGTGAATCTAACAACAGTTAGTTCCTTTTTATTTTTATTATTTTTTAAAGATTTTAAGTATTCTCTATACCCAACATAGGGCTCAAACTCACAACCCTGGGATCAAGAGTTGCATGCTCTACTGACTGAGCCAGCCAGGTGCCCCAGTTTGATCCTTTTTATTTCTTAGTATTCCATGGTATGGTAGCACAGTCAAACCCTTCACCTATTATAGGTCTCCAGTTTGGGCTATTATAAATAAAACTGCAAAAGAACTGTGTACAGATTTTTGTGTGGACATGAGCTTTCATTTCTCTGGGATAAATGTTCAAGTATGCAAAGTGTAGTTTAGATTTTTTTTTTAACTGCCAAACTATTTTCCAGAGTGGCTGTCCTGTTTTACATTCCCACCAACAATGTATAAGAGATTCAATTTCTCTGCAAACTACCCAGCATTTGGTATTGTCATTATTTTTTTATTTTAACTCTTTTAGTAGATATCTAGTGATATCTCATCATTTTCTTAATTTGCATTTTCCTAGCGGCCTGTGAGATGAAACATCTTTTCATGTGCATATTTGCCATCTGTGTATCTTCTTAGGTGAAATACCTCTAAATGTCTTTTGCCTATTTTCTAGTTGGATTATTTGTTTTACTATTGAATTTTTCAAGTACTTTATGTATTTTAGACAGGAATCCTTTGTCAGATATGTGGCTTGCAAATATGTTCTCCCAGTCTGTAGTTTGTCTGTTCATCCTCTTAATCGGGTCTCTCCCAGAGCAAAAGTTCTTAATTTTGGTATAGTCAAATTTATCCATTTTTTCAAAAAAGATTTGAGAGAGAGCATGCGTGCACATGCATGTACGAGCACAGGGAGGGGGGGAGGGTGGTGGGCAGAGGGAGTCCATGGGGCTCTATCCTAGGAGCCTGAGATCATTACCTGAGCCAAAATCAAGAGCTGGGTGTTCAACCCATTGAACCACCCAGGTGCCCCAAATTTATCCATTTTTTTTAATGGATCATATGTTTAGTGTTGTCTATGAACTTTCCACAAAGCTCTAGGTTCTCAAAATTTTCTGTTTTCTTTTGCAAGTTTTATAATTTATGCTTTATATTTAAATCTATAATTTATTTTAAGTTGCTTTTTGTATAAGTTTGAGGTTTAGGTTGTTTTTTGTTTTGTTTTTGTCATCAAGATCAAATTTTCTAGCACCATTTGTGAAGAAGCTATCCTTCCTCCCATTATATGGCTTTTGCACCTTCGTCAAAAATCAGTTGGTTGTGGGACACCTGGGTGGCTCAGTTGGTTAAGAATCCAACTTTTTTTTTTTAAGATTTTATTTATTTATTTGACAGAGAGAGAGAGAGAGATCACAAGCAGGCAGACAGCCAGGCAGAGGGAGAGGGAGAAGCAGGTCCCCTGCTGAGCATGGAGCCCCATGCAGGGCTCGATCCCAGGACGCTGAGATCACTACCCGAGCCAAAGGCAGACACCCAACCGACTGAGCCACCCAGGTGCCCCAAGAATCCAACTCTTGATTTCAGCTCAGGTCATGATCTCAGGATCGTGAGATTGAGCCCTCACAAATTCAGCCTGTAGAAAATTTCAGTGGGGAGTCATTCAAAAAAAATCCACATTTCTACTTTCTTTGGAAAAATGGGGAAGTCTGGGAACACTGGGCTTCACATTTCTACTTGGCAACATTTAGCTAGAGCCATGTAACATTCACCCCTTAGAAGAAGCATACTCTCTAGATACCGCCCCCCCCCCCCCCGCCCGGATGAATAAGTATGCACTTATGCCTGGCCTAATTTCCTTATTTGTTACTGTACTGGCCCTGGTAAGTTACTGAGTTTCCACTTCTGCCTTAAATTACCTGGTGATGCATATTGGCATCAATCATATTTTTTGGCTTCTTAATTAGGCTTTCATAGATCACCCAAAGGGCATATAATACATGTTAATCGTCCATACCCTATGTATTTACTATATGTATTATATTCACCCCCACTCCAAACTGTCCTTGTTCCATGACATTTCATCATCACCAACTATTTCTCCCAAATGGAGAAAGCAGAGTTAAGTGTGGTCTCAGACGAGATTGAAGATGGAAGAACTAGCCCAGGGAGACTTCTATATGGGAGCTCTTCAACATGGGTTGATATTTTGTCACAGAGATTCACTGGGAAGAAGTAAACCTCTGGTAAACAAACAAAGGCCATTTTTTCTTAGAGTGTTTTTTCAGCTCTGAACTTGTACTTGCGAAGGTACTTTCCCAAGAATTTATCTTGAGATAAGGGGGGGGTGGTCACACTTCAAAGCTTCACCAATAAGACTCAATTTTTCTCTCAGGAGTGAGAAAAGTGGGTTCCCTTGGGTTGACTGAGTTTATTCTGCTTATCTCTACTGTTCATTCGAGTGTATGACAGAGTTAACCTAGTCCCTGTATAACCTCTTAGCACCATCTCTATATGGCCAGGGAGGAGAGTTCATTTTTAATATCCTACTTCTCCAAATCCATTATCCATGATAATCCATTGTGTCCCCTGGGTACTTAATGATCAAAGCAACCATAAACCTCTTTTTGAAGATCAAATGGTTCTTTAATCCATTTACTTACAGCATCCTAAGTTACAGAAAATTAATCTGAAGTGTAAATGGGCCACTATTCCAAGTTTCTCATGGAGCCTGTTAACAAGGTAACAAATCGGTAATGGCTTATGTGCCAGGTGGGTCAAAATGTGGAACAAATCACCTTGGTTGGTTGCTCTTCCCTGTGCTCTTCATTCTAACTTAGATTTTACTGCCTGCTTGGCCTGCCCGCCTTCTCAGAATCCCATCGATGAATTAACAAAACTCAGCCAGCCTGAGAGCTAATTGGACTTTAAACTTTCCAGTGAGGGTGCCATTAATTCTCATCTTTCCTTCTGCATCAGGTTAGCTGAAACCATTTGGGGAAATCACCCTAGGTCTTTGAACTCTCAAAGAAGTAAGAAAGCAGTGATTTTAATTAAGCAAAAGCACCATGTTCCAGGCTAAGTTTCCCTTTGCCCTTATTCACGTCCTCTTCCCTCATTACTGAGGGACTGTATCACATTACACCAAAATGACCATAGACATAGGTGGCCACTGTGAAGCCTCTTTGCCTCAAGAAAACCCCAAGGTCATTACTGTAGTTCCCTCTACATTTTTCATTTACCCAGTTAAGAGAAAGGATAATCATTTCTGAACCACTCAATAAAAGAAATTGAGATTCCATATTAACTAGAAAAGCTATATTGGTATTATCCTTTATAAGGATTTTCCTTTGCCAGAGAAGCTGGATTAACTTGAATATAGAAAACTCCTGACTCTGATCACGAGAAGAGGCTTTTTAATTATTCATTATGCAGTAACTAAGTGTTCTTTGGTTAAGAAAAAAAAAATGCCTCTTCTAAATAAAAATCCGTTCACAGGATGGATGAAAAGCCTCGCATTTTCTATGCCTTTCCTGAGTGTCTACTCAATGTAGGTTTTCTTCATGTGAATTATATGTAGGTGTAAGCACATTAATGATGGTTGAAACATTAGTCAGGAGACTGGGAGAAAGACAAAGAATAATAAAATGAACCCAGGGACCCAAGGAGGAGGACGAGTAACAAGGGAAAAGCAGCCCAGGGGAAAATGTTGCTGTGGACTGAAGAATGGGTGGGGGGCTCATCAGAATGAACTGGTTTCTGTGGATTGGAATCAGGACCGTTATCATTCAGCACTTCTGCTGCCTGCCAGGGGTGGGCTCAGTCCAGCTCAGGATGCAAGCAGGACATAAAGAATGTTGCTTCCTTGGCAAGAAGGACATTTGTAGGACTCTCCTTGGGGCTTAGCAGAGAACCAGGAGAAATCAGATGCCCAGAGAAGGACCTAAGATAGGAAGAGGCTGTTATGAACTGAATGTTTTTGTCCCTCTAAAATTCCCATGTTGACATCTTTTCCCCCATTGTGATGGTATCAGGAGGTGGGACCTTTGGGAGGTGATAGGTCCCCAGGGTGAATTCCTCATGGCTGGGATTAGTGCCCTTATAAAAGAGACTCCAGCAAGTTCTCTCACTCTTTCCATATTGTGAGGACACAGCAAGACAATGGACATCTGTGAACCAAAACATGTGTCCTTACCAGACACTGAATCTGCTGGCACCTTGATCTTGGACTTTCTAGCCTCCAGAACTGTGAGAAATGAACTTTTGTTGTTTAAGCCACCTGAGCTCTGCTGTTCTTGTTAGAGCAGCTGGAACTGACGAAGGCAGCTGTGTGTGAGGATCCGGAAGAAGTAGGCAGCCCTTGAGAAGGTCTATGTCAGATTCCTCTTCCCTGAAGCTGGATGTGCCCCAATCTTGCAGAACTGGGCTGGCCTCCTGATAGCCATGCTGTACTCACTGGGGCTTCTTACACTGGATAAGGGATTTTGTTGTGCCCTAAGCATCAGGCCTGAAAGACATTGTTGAGGACTGTTAAGAACTGAATATTTATGTACCCTCAAAATTTAAAGGTTGAAGCCCCAGTCCCCAGTGTTAATAGTATTTGGAGATGGGACCTTTGGGAGGTCATTAGGGTTAGTTGAGATCATGAGGGTGGAGCCCCCATGATAGGATTATAAGAAGAGACACCAGAGAATTTGCTCCCTCTCTCCGCCATGTGAGGACATAGCAAGAAGGGGGCCTTCTGCAAGCCAGGAAGAGCTCTTGCCAGAAATCAAAGCCCGCCAGAATTTTGATCTTGGATTTTCCAGCTTCCAGAACTCTGAGAAAATAAATTCCCATTGTGTAAGCCACCCAGTCTATAGCATTTTGTTATGGCAGCCCGAGGTAATACAGTGACTCATTACTGAGAGGGGATCGTGATAGAGGGGGCGCTTGTCAGCATGGCCAAGGAAGTGATCTGGGAAGACAGGTATAATAAATCATATTTTCCCTGGTACACATTCTGGCTGAAAAGCAAACCTTTGTATAGAGCTTATTCTTCTCATGTTAAAACTCTACTCCAGGGAGCAAGACTCCGTGAAAACTTCCATCAGGGTAAAAACCAAAGAGATAATGATAAGCCTTCAGGAAGAGGAGTACAAGTGTAAGTTTATTTCATGACATTGATCAGTGCTCTCTGTACATGAGCGCCCAGCCAATCTGTGGTCACATGGCCATCCATCATGTGAACCCCCTTCACCTTCAGATGCCCTTGCTAGGGGATTCTAGCGCCCTTGCTCTTGCTTAGCTCCTGCTACTACCGCACTGCTCAAGAGCATTTCTCTATCATTCTGTGACCCCCAAGGATCTGATTTGGACTCTAGCTTCCACCATTTACCGGCAGTATAACTTTGAGTGAGATACTTATGGACATCAATTTATAAAATAAGCGTAGTAGCTTCTTAAGTTTGTAGTGAGAATAAAATAAGTGCAGAAGACATCTTTGTACAATGCTTGGCCATATGCTCATTTGGTATCCTAAAAAGGAAGAGGAGAAGGAATCCAAGTGTGTAACCGAGAGTTGGGGCTTCCTAGCTGGGAACGGAAGCTCTGGAAGAGAGTATAGAACAATAACATGGTACCTCCTTCCTTTAGGAGTAAGATTTTGGCCTTGTCATCATGGTTATTCCTTGCGGACCTCTGCAGCATCTCCAGCTGCCTGGAGCATGTCTGCTTCTATTCTTGATTAAGCAGGCAAGAGAGGATATTCACAATAAGCATTTTCTAGTTGTTCCCTAAAAGCAACAATTTTTTATTATTGCTACTTCCCTTCCAAACGCTAGTGCTTTTAATGGAATTGCAATAGCAATGTTGTCCCAGGGTGATGGGCCACTTTGACTGAATAATATCCCTGGATTCTAGGTCTTTTATTAAAAAAAACAAGTGGGACACAGGCCCATCTCATGAATGTTAATGTGATCAAGACCGTTGCCCACTGGAAAAAAACGTGTTTTAATTGAGTCATGAGAAAGCGTGCCTTGCCACATCAAACAAAAGGAAATCAATAGCCTTTAAAGGATTAGAGTTCCCAGAGGCTGGGTGGGACAAGACAAGTAATATTTTGTCTAAATAGCGTTTTTGAAATTTTTTTTTTCCAAAATTCACCTCCATTTATAGGACTGGGTCGGTTAAGCATTTTATTTTTCTTGTCAATGAAGTGTCAAAGCAGTTTGACCAAATGTTGAGTGAACACTTGGTTTCAGTCTCATTACACATGCTCTACAAGCTTGCTTAGTGACCAGATAGGTATTTTCCTCAAAGACTTGGTATCTTCCTGAATGGGAATCAGGCCAGGGTATCTAATCTTTACCGATGTAGCTCTCTCCCCCACCTAACCTCCTTCCCTCCCTCCCTCCCTCCCTCCTATCACAGCCACCATTGCCAAGTGACTGACTCGTCACATGCCCCTCCCAAAGGAAAAATCAGATTTCTGCCTCTTTTCTCTGTCCTCCCATCTTAGCATCCAGAAGAGCTCCCTCCAATTTACCTTGATTGTGCAAAATGAGCACCGCCATGGTCAAAGTGAGTTAGCAAATGCTCCCCGTGTAAGACAGACAACACGGTGATGCAGACAACTAAAAAGGCACTTTACCAGGAAGTGAAGTGAAGGGCTTACACTGGGTTTATTGATGAGCACATCTCGCCTTCTAATGGAAACCAAGCAGTAGCATTGCAGAATCTTAATGTTAGATGCCAGCAGGTTGCTTTACTAGCCTTGGCCTTCGTGACCCTGGGAAAGAAGCAAGTCAGAGAGGAGAACCAATCACAGATTGGTTGAGCACTGCCATGTGCCAGCTAGAAGCTTCCATTATGTGGACAGGCCCTTATGGGCAACAAAATATTTATGTTCATTCCTCTTGGCCACTAGGCAGGAAAGCACAAATTACTAAAGGTTGTACTGTTCAAATGATTGCATCCAGGGTTAGAGGTAAGAAATCTTTTGTGGACATTGAGATGGGTGTGACCAGATATGAAATTTTTTATTACATGTTTCAGCTGATTATTAGCATCAAATTACCCAATTCTCTGATACCCATAAAAACATTTCAACTGGCTCCCTGCTCATAGAAAAAGGAAGTCTTTTGAAAACCCAGCCAGAGATATGGAAACAAGAGTGACAAGGGATACCCAGAGTTCCAGATATTACTATGGCAGCTCTGCGGATTGGAAGTCCAAAATCCATTCACAACCCTTTTCCCCTTGCCTTCCTTTACTAAGGAGGTTGGAAAGAAAAGATTTCAGAGGTTTGCTTTTGGCTAACAGTGGCTATGTCCCACAGTTCTAGCAGATGGGTCAAATAAAATTACTGAGTAGAGCTTTCAGGGGAGATTTTTTTAAAAAGGAGAGACTCTGCTAGCAGAGCTCCTTAGGCCATTATCCTTCCTTTTTTTCTCTAAAACAGGTATGATATCAGGGCACCTGGGTGGCTCAGTTGGTTGAGTGTTTGTCTTTTGATTTTGGTTCAGGTCATGATCTCAGGGTCATGAGACTGAGCCCCGCATTGTGCCCTGTGCTGGGCATGGAGCCTGCTCAAGATTCTCTCTCTCTCTTCTTCCCTCTGCCCCTCAATCCCCAGAGTGCTCTCTAATAAATAAGAAGAAGAAGAAGAAGAAGAAGAAGAAGAAGAAGAAGAAGAAGAATACAGAAACAGGTATGATACCTGGGGTGCAGCAGCCCTCTGGAGATCATGAAAAATGAAAGCCACTTGCTAAGGATAGAAGAAGAAGATAAACAGAAGCCGGTCCTTGAAGACACTTACAATTGCTTTCCTTGTCCACGATGGTCTACCTCCATACCTTTCATTGCATGTAACAAATGTGGCAAATACACCCCTTACTTGTTTAAGTCCTATCAGTTAGGTGGTCTGCTACTTGCAGCTCAATGCAATCTGAATGGACACACTTCCTGGGAGCATCCAACATGTGCTGGCTCAGCTCTGTCGCTCTGTCACTGACCCTAGTGCTAGGTATTTGCATCTGTCTTGGCCGACCCCTCTTGGGCCCACACTGCTGCGGTGGCATTAGACAGAATCTGTCCTCTGCCAAACTTTCTGAAATTAAGGGATTGCAATGGTCATTCCCACTTCGTTTGAGCTTTAAATGATGAAATCTTCCTTTTTACCATATTTCTTGACTTGATGAGATCGAGTTTGTGATTTTTCTGGGTTTATTCTAAACCTCCTTTCCTTCCTGATACCCCACACCACTTTTGTAAACAAAGTTCTTACAATTTCCACGTGCAGACTGCCACAGGGGCCAAGTCAGTCTGCTCTTTCAATCACAAAGCTCAAGAGTCCTTAAAGATCATTTTCTACACAGAACCCCCTCCAAAGGCAATAGTCTTCCTCCAGGACTTTAATAATGGACTCCATAAACTAGTTGGAGGGCAACAGCCCCTGCAAAAGGCCCATAAATATTTGATGGGCTGATCTTAACTCTTCCTAAAGATGAAACCACTTTGTAGAGTATCAAATTGTCCCCAGAGACTCTTCTGTCTGAATAGTTGGTTGTAGTCACTTTACTTATCACTTGTGGCATCCCACCTTCCCCTTGGGGCACCCTACATCAATCAATAGGAAGTAATTTGTCAGATGTAAAACATGCAGCTTATTTGTAATTATCTTAAAACCCCTGTGTGCTTATCCTGTGTGTGTAGAAATGACTGAGAAGCACCACTGCTTAAGACCATAGAGTCATCTCCGAGAGAAGGTAGAGCTCACCATGGTGCTGCGCCTACCTTTCCAGAAAGAACATCAGCAAAGAGAAAAGAGTGACAATAGCTAACCATTACATGGCGCTACTGTATGCCAGGCTGGTCTGAGAACCTTAAGTATAATAACTCATTTAATCCTCACAACTTGGGAAGGTAGGTACTATTAATGTCTCTACCACTGAGGAAGCCAAGGCACAGACACTCAATGGTGGCGTTGAAATTTGAAAGCAGGTAACTCCAAAGTCCAGGTCTTTACCACTGTGTTTTACTGCCTGTGGTGGGCAGATTCTAAGACATGCCCCACCCACCCCGGGAACTTGGCCTCCTGATATTCATGTCTGTGTGTCATCCCTTCCCCTTGAATAAGGGACTGGACCTATGCCTTGCTTTAACCAACAGAATATGGCAAAGGGGACAGGCTATTGCTCCCACAATTGCACCACATAAGGAACAGAGAATAATCTCTGGTCAACTACCAGCCAGGAACTGAGGCCCTCAGTCCAACAATGCTCCAGGAACTAAATTCTGCCAACACCACATGAGCTTGGATGCAGATTCTTCCCCAAGCAAGTTTTCAGATGAGACCAAAGCCCTAGCCCACATACCTTGTGAGAGTTCCTGAAGCAGAGGATCCAGTTAATCCAGACCCTGATTCCGGCCCCACAGAAACTGTGGGATAATAAGTGTGTGTTGTTTTAAGTTGCTAAATTTGTGGTAAATTTTTATGTAGCAGGAGATAACATATATTGCCTCTTGTTGTAGGTAACTCTTGGGAATACAAATCTGGCTCCTCAGAGGTTGTCACCAACTGAGAAAACAAGATCGCCATTGTTCCTGGTTAAAAGCCTGGGTGCAAAACTACAGTTGAAGGGAATCTAGGTGGAGATGTGGAACCAAATCAGTGCTACTGTGTTTGTGAGAAGCAGTGTGCTGACTGCTCTCAACCACACACACACCCTCTGACTTTGTTAACACCTGACCTTGAGTCTATAGAGAAGATTACGGGAACAGACCAGTAAAGAGATGTACCTCGTATACTTTTGCAACAATTTGCTACATCTCAAATAGTTTCTAAAGTCCTTAAGAATTACATGATTTTTGCTGTCACGTTGTATTATGTATAAAGAGTGAGCATCTGGAACCTAAAAGCTACAAAAAAAGCTGACAACTCAGAATGAGGGAAAAGCACAGGAGTAAGTAATCCTGGCCCAGGGAGGTGTCAGCTGGGGTGGAAACAGGCCTCTAAAAGTAGGACATCAGGGCAGATGTGCACAATCTGGGTTAGGCTCAGTGAGTCAGGCAGGTATTAAAGGTTGGATTAAGTCACTGGTTCAGAATCCAGGGAGAAAGTAATTGAGTAGGGGGCAGGAGGATTAAGAGAACATGCAGTAAAGGCACGAATTGATAGGACACACTGAATTATAAGCCCAGTGTACCAACAAAAGGAAAGTCCCCAATGACTAAAAGTACCCTTGGCTTTAGCCCAGTCACTGGTATCCACCTGAGACCGTATCAGGAAATAGCCCTTGTTAGAACAGGTAGTATTCTCCAGAGAAGGCCCTTCAAGACCAAAAAACGAAGTCAGCCATTCCATAGTGTTGACAGTTACTTACTGACAGGGGAACGGAGACCGTGTCGACAAACAATACCGACACCACGCAGTTACTCTCCACCGAGCCCAGACCTGAATCCCCAGCTTTTATAGAGCGAGGAGCCTGGTGGTGCAGCCACAGGGTCCTTATCCTAAAGTGGCATCATCTGTGTGTCAGTCCCCTGTGCGGATCTAAAGTGGTGCCTTCCGTGAACCACTTCAAGGAAGATGAGAACAAGCCTTCCCTCATTCCTGTCCGTGCGTATGTTAACTTCCACGGGGCCTGGAACACAGCCCTAAGGTGGGCTTTATACACAGGCAGGAACAAGATGGAGGGCCAGAGATGGAGTCAGTGTTGTCAGCACTCCTACAGTCCTCCAGCAGGGCTCGCCGAGAGTCTGATGCGGGAGAGGAACGAAAGCCCCTAACTGGAGAAGACGTGCTAGTGATATTTTGCATTGGCTCTCCCCAAAGACTGATTCACAGGATGATCTTTCTGGACAGTTCCTCTCCCGGAACCTTAGGACAGGAGTGGAAGAACCAGTCATAGATTCATAATGCTGGAATAAATCTTAGGGACAATCTCACCGAATCATCTCATTTGACAGACTAAGAGAAAACAGAAACCTAGAGAGGTTAGTAACGTGTCCAAGCTCACAAAGGGACTTAGTGGCGATGGCAGAAGCAGGGCCTCGGCCAGGCACTCTTTCCTTGATGCCACACTTGCCTATTAATCAATGGGGATTCGAGAGCCCAAGCACTCAGCACTTAGCAGACAAGCAACACCGTGTAGTTAGGTGCTAAATTGCGCAGACAGAATGTAAGTGCTGGAGGAGCTGAGAAGATAAATGAAAGAGGGGCAATTAGAGAAGACTCGTGGAGAAGGTTCAGTCCCATCTAGGCCATGAGGAATGAGGAGGAGCGGTGAGTTTTTCTAAGCAAGTCCAAATTTAATAAGCATCCCTAACCTCCTCCTCATCAAGACAAGGACCTTCAACACTGTAACGTCTCCCCAAACTTCCCCCACTTCCCATCTTCCAAATGTTTGTCTAATATATTATGTGCAAGGGTATTAAAATACAGAGAAGAATTTGCTTACTATTTTCGACAATCCATCCAACACGTTTTAACAATCTATTCACCATTGCTTCCCGATTCCATACCTCTGGCTTCATTTTCTTCTCTCTGAAGCACGTGGTATTCAGTGGTTCTCTCAGCAAAGGCTCTGAGTCAACAATCCCAGCCCTGTGTTCCTGCCAATGTCTATTTTGCCCTCAGTCCCGAGCAACACTTTACCTGGGGAAGGACTCCTTCTAGCATTTACCCTTAGTGCTGATGAGGCTGTTGTCCATGTGATGGCTGTTCGTTTGTGGGTTACCAGCGGGTCTTTTCTCACTGCTTGCTTTCCTATAGTAAGTGGGGTTTTTTTGTTTCTATTTTGGTTTTCACTTTCACGTTTCTTCACTTTCACAGAATCCTGTTTGGATGATAAATTACCACCTAGTCACCTAGTTAGAAGCTAAAGAGTGTGAGCTTCTTGAGGGTAGGGCCTGTGATCTCTTTGCCTACCGGCCTCAAGCACACAGTGCCTGACACATAACAAACATTTCAGTGTGTGTTGAAAAAATTAATGACTCAAACACAGGAATTGGAACATTTATGAAGGTAGCAAGAGATCAAAGATAATGCAATATTTATGAAACCAGAGCTTCAAGGAGGAGGCTGTGGGTAACAGAAGCCAGTGTTCCAGGGAAAACAAGAAGACTAGAAGAAATAAAATGAATGTGGGCTTCTTGGAGACAGGGCTAATTCTAGGTCCGGGGCCACGAAAATACAAGACCAGCATGGGCTATCTTGAGTCAGAAAGCAAGAAAGTGCTAAAGGATTAAGTGAGTCTATGTCAAAAGAATGCAGGGACTGGTATAAAAGGACTCCCACTGGCCACATTTGTGTGAATTTGAGCATTAAAAAGAATAATGAAGAAAAAAAAAAAAAGAATAATGAAGGCTATGGGTTAGAAAACAGAAGAAGGAAAAGAAATCTTGGGTCTGTACCAGTACTGAACAAAAAAGGAGCAGGGCAAGCTTTCTTTTACATAAGAACACCAGCCAATAAATGTAGAAGGAACTAGAAAATGGCCATGTTGCAGCCATCAGGGTAATAACTGATCGAGGCAAGCATAATCAAAGCATACTAAAACCACTGAGTGAAAAGGTGTCAGGAACAGCATATTTGCATGGTCTCAAAATAATACTTGTTAATTACAAGTGGGAAAAAGACACTTCTATAGGGAGAAATTTAGCAGACAACAACATAGTTACCAAATTAATAATGGGATAAAATTGACTTGTACCTCCTGGTGTGATGCAACTACAAGAACACAACATTATTTATGTGGTAGTCTTGCCAAAACAAAACAACATTTAACCTGAATCTAAACCTGAGGAACCAATCAGATAAGTCCAGAATAAGAAACAATCTATAAGACAATTGGTCTGAACTCTTTGAAAATGTCAGCGATCATGAGATTCCACAAAAGATGATGGAACATTCTAGAATATAGATTAATGGAGATTGGAAAACAAAATAATCAAAGACAATGCATGAAATGTATTTGGATTCTGGATTTAAAAACCATGACAACAACCAAATTTCAAAGGCATTTTGGGGGACAATTTAGGGTTTTGAATATGAACTGTTTATTAAACGATCTTATTAAATTCCTTGGGAACAATAATGTATTGTAGTGAATGACCTTTTGTTAGGAGATACCTGCTTAAGTATTTAGAGTGAAGCATTTAGGTGAAACGTCATGATAAATATAAGCTTCTGTCAAATTGCTCTGGCAACACACATACACAGAGGGACTGAATGTGGCAAAATGTTAGTAATTTGGTGAAGGGTATATGGATGTATATGATTCATTGTATTATTCTTTCAGGTTTTTTAAAAAAGATTTTATTTATTCATGAGAGACAGAGAGAGAGAGAGGGAGAAGCAAGCTCCCCACAGAGCTGGAAGCCCAACGTGGGACTCGATCCCAGGACCCCAGGATCACAACCTGAGCTGAAGGCAGATGCTTAACTGAGCCACCCAGGTGTCCTCTTCCAGCTTTTCTATGGATTTGAAAACCCAAAATAAAAAGAAGGAAAGAAAGAAAAGGAAGGAAGGAAAGGAAAGGAAAGGAAAGGAAAGGAAAGGAGGAAAGAAGGAAAGAAAGAAAAGAAGGAAGGAAGGAAGGAAGGAAAGAAGGAAAGGAAAGGAAAGAAGGAAAGAAAGAAAAGAAGGAAGGAAGGAAGGGAGGGATCCTGGAGGAAAAGCCAAGTGGTGACAATGAAGCTTGGTATCTGCCGAGCTTCAAGGGGCAGTTGATTTGATGGTAGAGAGAAATCAGCTGCCATAGGTCAATGAGAGAACAGAGAAAAAAGAAGTAAAAGTAATAGCTGTCAATAAAAATGAAGTTGGAGAAATAAGACAAGAACCAAAGGAAAATCAGGATCACGCAGAAGTTTTTTGGTAATTTTTTTTTAAAGATTTTATTTATTTATTTGAGAGAGAGAATGAGAGAGAGAGCACATGAGAGGGGGGAGGGTCAGAGGGAGAAGCAGACTCCCCGCCGAGCAGGGAGCCCGATGCGGGACTCGATCCCGGGACTCTGGGACCGTGACCTGAGCCAAAGGCAGTTGCTTAACCAACTGAGCCACCCAGGCGCCCTTTTGGTAATTTTTTTATCGGACAGTTGTGTCATGGTTTGAAGGTAGAGGCGCCAAGTGGAAATGAAGTGGCTGATGGACAGCAGAAGGCAGGCTGTGCCACGTCGCGAGAACATCATCTTGGACATGTGTGCAGAAGTCCTTGAGACCCTCTTCCATCGGGACTGATGCTTGGAAGCCTGCTGCTTCTCCCCAACTGCCTACCCCTACAACTCCACACTGGTATTTCCTCTGTAGATTTGGAGAGGTCATTACTCACATCCCTGCAGCCACCGTATGCATAGTAACCACCCCCCCATCTTCTGCAGACTTCTTCAGGGCTTCACCTAGTGCTTGTTTATTAATAATTCCCTGAAGAGGTTGCTTATACTAGAGATTCACAGAGGGGCACCTGACACTGTCTCCTAGACCCCCTTTCAGCTTCCCGGTTCTTCATTTTCCCAAGGCAGCCGTGAGTGCCAGCAGAGTGTTCCCAGCACCAAATCCTTCATGCCCTTCTTCCATTTCTACAGTTGTGAGGTGCGATGGAAAGTTGGAAGCAGAGGGCATGAAGGCAGGTTGAAAACGGAGGCAAGCCTGTCTCAAGGGGGCTTTATGATTTAAGGCCTCTTGTCATCTTCTAGGATGCATTCTAGAGGCTTCCGATGACACAATAGGTTATGTGGAGAGATTTACTTGAGGAAACAATAAAGACAGGACCAGGAGATTTTTAAGTTAAAATTTTAATACTTACCCAAAGTAATATATGTAATGATATATGTACATTGTTTAAAAAGTCAAGTATTATTAATAAGCTTGTGATTTAAAAAACCAATATTCTCCTCCCCTTTCCTTTCCACTCCTGATTTCCATCATTTATCAGCTGCTTCTGGTATTTACAGTCGTATTTCTGAATAATATGCTTATACTAATACTTCTTGCCTAATTTTACTTATTTTCTGTTCATTTCCTTCCATTGAAGATAAGCATTTAATGATTAGATTATCACCACCCCCACCCTATCCACATGAACAAACACACACCAAATCCACTGTTCCTCTTCTTATCTTCACCCAAATAGCTACATCACAACTTCTGGTTAAATCAGTAGTCATTGTCTATTTTTTTCTTTATTGCATTACTTTAATAAGCACTTATACAATGCTTGCTATGTGCCAGGTTCTCAGTACTCTATAAATATTAATTTTAAATCCTTATTAGAAATAGAAGTATTATTAGCAACTAAACCATAAGGTTTACTATGATGACATTTCATTTCCTGTATGATGTTTTGCTTCATAATTTTTTCAAGAAAATCTTTTCTCTCCCTTATTAGCATTCTTTATCTTTCTATTCCACTTTGCAGGGGACTTTCTCAGCTTTACCTTTCTTCTTTCTATGAATTATTTTAAACCAATCCTATCATAATTTTGATTTCCATGTTGTTCTCTTTCTTTTTTACAGCATTCTGATCTTATTTGATAAATTCAATATCTTCTCATATGTCTCTGAGGATATTAAGGCTTTGCTAGGACTTGCAAAGTTTTCTTTGCTCCCTGCCTTATATCTGGTGTGTGTGTGTGTGTGTGTGTGTTTCTTGTTTGATTGTTTTGGGCTCTTTATGTTAAAAGATTTCATTAAATGTCTAGTGGTCTTTGGCTGTTAAGATTCAAGAGTAGAGTACCAAAATGTTGATTTGAAGTCCTCTGTGTATGGGAAGGGCTTCACTAACAGTGGGCCTCAACCAGTCATTTTCTTGTTCCCCTTTCCAATATTTGGATCTAGATATTTCTTCTTTGGCCAGTTACATTCCCTGAAGATGATCCCTCAGACTCCTGCCCGGGGACCACTGTGTGTGGAGATTTTCATTAAATCCCCCCTGGTCCCTCCTGTGTTCTGTCAATGTGTGTTTGTGGGGAGGGGGATGGTAACCTGCTGTGTGGGGTGGGGGGTCAGGATGCCCAAGTATATGTGGGAAGTGGTCTCAATATACCTTATAAAAATTTGCAGCCAAGGCTCCTGTTCCCAGCTCCACCCTGCCCCTCTGCTTTCAGAGGAACCTGGTGCTTTTCTACCTACACTGAGTTTCTGTAGTTATAATCACCCTGCTTCCTGTGGCCTGCACTAGTTCAGTCTTCAGAGGAGAAGACGTTGATGTGTGGCCTTTAACTCCATGAGAGTTGTTTTCAAATTGATCGGATTCTGAAAGTAAGCAAGCACAGGGTTTGATGAATTAGTTCATTTGGAAATAAACTCATGATGACTTAAAACCCACCCTAGGAAATCTTCTAGTACCTTCCTCCCACATACCATGAGGCCCTACTGAGGAGCAGGTTAAACACAGCTGGAATTTAATTCAGTCCGGAGCCTCAGGACAGCTTTCCCGAGGAAAACCCAAGCAGGGGTTTCCTTACAGAATATAGAAAATATACCCCCTCCCCCGCCACATTCTTCCATGGAACCCGAGACGTTGGAGGCTTCCCTCAAGCAGGTTTTTAGAAATTGCAATCATAGTATCACCTCAGATATCTGTACTAAGATGAGGTGTTCACTCTTTTCTCAGCTGGGACCCAACTACAAAGCTCTGCTGGGTCAGAACCATGGCCTCACCCATTGTCTGGCTACTCTTCTTTCCCTCACAATCTCCTTTTTCTGTATAAATTGGTGAAGGGGGCTAATTTTCATTTATTCAAGGTCAGCAGGTACTAAGGTAAAGATCAAAAGTGGCCTATTTGAGCGGCACCTGGGTACTTCTGAGCATCTGACATCTTGATCTCAGCTCGGGTCTTGATCCTACTTAAAAGGCCTACTTAAAAAATAAATAAATAAAATAAAAAGTGGCCTATTTGAATATTCAAAGGATGTTTACTATAGAGGTTTTGTAATGGCAAAACAAGAACACCGAAAATAGAGCCTAAACATCCATCCACGGGGCACAAACTAAATAAATTACTGTATAGTGGCAAACTGGATAACCATATACAGTGAAATAAAGCGCAAAAATCAAAGCCCAAAACAGAATTCAGGAGAATACACATGCATGCACATATACACACACCCTTGTACATGCACAGAAAAGTTCTAAAAGCACACAACCAGAAAGGTCACAATATTACCTCTGGGATAGGGGGTGGGTGCGGAGGACTTGGCTAATCAGAAGATCTACCTTTTACTTTATATACTTTGAAATTTTTTGTTTCCAAAAATGCACACTATTTTTTATCATTTAAAATTTTTTTAAAAAATTGCAATAAAATACACATAACATAACATTTACCTAACCTTTTTTTTTTTTTTAAGTAGGCACCACACCCAGCATGGAGCCCAACACGAAGCTTGAACTCACAACCCCAAGACCAAGACCAGAGCCGAGATCAAGAGTTGGATGCTTAACTGACTGAGCCACCCAGGTGCCCACCTTCTAAGCCATTCTTAAGTGTACAATTCAGTAGTGTTGAGTACAGTTGTTGCGTGGTTGTGTGACCATCACCACCATCCATCTCCAGAACTTTTTCATCTTCCCCAACTGAAACTCTGCCCCCATTAAACAACAACTCTGTTCTCCCTTCCCAAAGCCCCTGGCCACCCGCTTTTGTTTCTACGAATTTGACTACTTTAGGTATCTCATAGAAGTGGAACCAAAAAAGAAGAAGAAGGAGAAGGAGAAGGAGAATGAGAAGGAGAGGAATCAGACAGTACTTGTCTTTTCAGGATTGATTTATTTCCCTTAGTATACGTCCTCAAGGTCATCCATGTTGTGGCATGTGTCAGAATTCTCCTCCATTTTAAGTGAATAATATTTCCTTGTGTACAGTCCACATTTTGTTTATCCATTCATCTGTCAATGGAAAAAGTACTTTTTTTTAAAGATATCAGAACCCAGCACGGAGCACAGCATAGAACCTGGCATGGAACCCAGTGTGGGGCACAGATGGAACCCGGCATGGAACCCAGCATGGAGCACAGCATGAAACCCAGCAGGGAACCTGGCATGGAACCCAGCATGGAACCCCTCACCGAGCACAGCATGGAACCCAGTATGGAACCCAGCATGGAACCCGGCATCGAGCACAGCATGGAACCCAGCATGGGACCCAGCATGGAACCCAGCATGCCAAGGTACTGGCCAGTTATTGGCACAGTCTATATAGCATCTGATTGTTCAGGGGATGGGAGAGTGTGAATTCAAATTTCATTCTTGTAAGGTAGCCTGGGTTTAGATGGCTGCTTTGTTGCTGTGTGCCCTGGGGCAGGGTACTCAACTTCTCAGGGCTTCCATTTCCTTACCTAACATGGGAATAAAGGTAATACAAGTTGCATGGGCTGTTAAAAGGATGGAAAGAATTCATATATACAATGGACTTAGAGAAGAACCGGTGCATAGCAAGCTCCGTGTAGCTATCAGGGGTTGTCTTCATCATCATTACAGTGATCATCACCATGATTATTATTACATGCTTCCTGTTTTAAGAAATCTCTACTTCAGACAACATATGCACTCAAATGGGTAACATCAGATTTCAACACCCCAATTTGCACTACCAGGTTTGTTTGTTTTAAGACAGACACGCAAAAAAAGCTGCTTCTACCAAGAAATCTGATTAAGACAAATTTAAGAGAATAAATTACTTTTCATTTTACATTAGCAGGTAGATGGGTTTTCTAAAGTTTATACTAACATAATTATTCAAGAGACAATGACCCTAAAGAGTGAAGATTGGATAAGGAAAGAACATTATGGTTTCTGTAAATCTAGAACACTACGGTTGAGCTGCACAGTAAAAAAAAAAAATGTGGAACTGTACCTGAACCGTAAACAGCTTCTGCAGGCATTGGTTTATTAACATATCATTACTTCCATCCATTTATCATGGAGTAGTGCCATAGTTTGCTTACCGTTGTATTACACCAAAGTCCATGCTACCTGAGTATCTCCCGTGTGCCCTGTGTTCTCTGAAAATGTCTTCCCTTTTCCCCTGCCCACATTCTCCAAAGACTTTTACCATGTCTACTTTCTGTGTAAAGTTCATTCCATTACACAATAGTTATGTTTAAAAAAATTATAAAAAGCTTCCCATAGCTATTTAACAACAATATGGCAGTGTTTCGATATGTTAGCAACTTGTACAACTCTCCAGTGCATTCCAATGGTGTACTGGTTCCACAACTCTTTCTTCTCAGCCACCTATCAAGACTTTTTTTACTAGTTGTCTAGAAGGAAATATCTTGTCTGTCCTTTAGATAACTTTTTAACCTTGTTACATGAATACACAGAACCACGGCTTGCAATCATCTTTCTTAGATCCCACCACAGGGTCTGCCACCCTGGGTCAGGTGAGGAGATATTCTTTGAGTGTGTTATGTTCTGGTGCCTTTATTGACATTAGGACAAGACGGGGAGGCATTGTAGGTCTAACTGTTCCAGAGAAATCCACTGGAAAGTGTTCACAGGATATCAACACACCAGCTGACCCTGACTTGCTTCTTCCTCAGGCAGTATCTTGGTGGGAATGCAACTAGCTCACGGCAATCTATTATTCGATATTAAGGGAGACACACAAATCATCTGCCCCACCTTTGGGGAACACCAAATCCTCCTGTTCATGCTGCAGTATACCCAGAAGCTACAAACGGACTGTACTGGGTTGAATGGTGTTCCCCAAAACTCATTTTCACCTGGAACCTGGGAATGTGACTTATTTGGAAATAGTCTTGCAGACGCAATCAAGTCAGGATGAGCTCACACTGGATTAGGGTGAACCCTAGATCCAATGTGACTGGTGTTCTTATAAGAAGAGGCAAATTCGGATACAGATACATATATGCAGGGGGGAAGGCCATGTGAAGATGGAGGCAGAAATTGGAGTGATGCATCTACAAGTCAAGGAACCCCAAGGATTGCCAGCAAATACTGAAAGATTCTTCCCTAGAGCCTTCAGAGGGAATCCATCCTTGCTGACACCTTGATTTTTGGACTTCTAGACTCCAGAACGATGAGAGAACAAATTCCACTGGTTTTAAACCACCCGTTTTGGGGACTTTGTTCCAGCAGCATCAGCAAACCAACCCACCAACCAAGTAACAGTCCATTGCCAACACAATTCCGTACCACTTGTCAGCTTCCTGAGGGCAGGAACCATGTCTATCCTGATCACGATTATATCCCCACCACTTTCAACAGTGCCTGGTACCTACAGTGAACTCGAGAGAGTTTGGTTGGAGACGAGAGGAATGAGTTCATCTGCTCCTCAGAAGAGCCCCAAATGACATTTGAGTCAGCATCAGCCCCAAGGCTCACAGCAAGAAGAGGGCACGTCCAGGCCCCCAGTCCAGCCTGTGTTCCCAGTGAAGAGCTACCTGATGTTCTGGGCCCACAGCGTGCAGGACCATGCCCAAAAGTTCCTTAGATTCCCCAAGTGTGAGGTCAGCCTGCTTGGGGAACATTTCTGGCCCGTGGGAACTTGACCTGAGGTAGCAGAACCTTCTTACGTTGAATCACTGGCCTTTGGCACACCTGTCTTGGTTTGGTGGCCACAACTGGAGCTCCAAGTTATCAAAGGAGCAAAAGTTCTTGGGAAACCAAGTAAATGCAGTTCCTTATCCCTTCCTAAACCAAGAATCCAGTGTTTATATGACTTCATGCAGCTCCAAGTAAATGATAGAAGAAAAACAGGAACCAGGTGACAAACTGAGCAGACCTCACCTATAGCTCAAGAATGTGTAGTGAAGGGGCACCTGGGTGGCTCAGTCGTTAAGCGTCTGCCTTCGGCTCAGGTCATGATCCCGGGGTCCTGGGATCGAGCCCCGCATCGGGCTCCCTGCTCCACAGGAAGCCTGCTTCTCCCTCTCCCACTCCCCCTGCTTGGGTTCCCTCTCTCGCTGTGTCTCTCTCTCTCTCTGTCAAATAAATAAATAAAATCTTAAAAAAAAGAATGTGTAGTGAAGGTCACATTATTATCCACAGCACTGGTCAAGATGCCTTAAATGTCACCAGAAACACAGATAAATTGCCATTTTAGATAGTAAGTGCCAACAATCTGGAATTATTGTCCAGATTCTTGGCAACAGTTGACAATTTCAAATGTTTCAGATTGCTATGGAAATAGAACCAAAATACCAGGAATTGTCCATAATTTCTTACCCTGAAACTCAAATCCAGCTCTGATTTCCATAATTACCTAGACATAGTTCTAAAAAGTGCTCATAAAACCCAAGGATCTTGTTCTGCCCAAGGCAAAGTCAAATCTGAATGATCCCTCTGGATACCTGCCTGCCAATGGTGCCTCAGCTTGTTCTCAGGACTCCGGTCCAGGAGAGGAAAATGCCCTCATTGTGCAGCACATGATGCGGGAACGGGGAGGAAGGATTGCATCATGGGTCAGAGCCAAGGGAGCCTCACACTCCCAGACAGACCTTGCATTGTGTCTGAGCTGGTTCTTAAAGGGCATGAGTGACAAGCCAGCAAGTCTCTGCCTTTCAGTCCGAGGGTCCTACATCACCCAACCCTGTGCTCCGTCATTGAACAATGGCCTGAATGACAGAAGGAAGACATGCTCCCAAGGCTCTCCTTTCCTCCAGAGCCATCAGTGTCCCCTCCAGGGTTCACCATCTCCTTTGATTCCTATGATAAGGCAAATTCCATATTGTTCTGTCAGACACTAAGTAAAAGTCTAGGCCGGAAATGTTTCTTGGTCTGAGCATTCAGTGTCACCCCTCTGCTACCTATTAAGGCTCCTACTGTAGCTCTTTCCATCTACTGACCTATGTCCTCAGATCTTTGCCCTGAAGTAAAACCACCCTCCTCTGACCCCACTCTCTCCCTTTCCTGTCTTCCCAACCGAGTGTCTGGAAGTGGTTGGTGGTCAGTACTTGCTCTGAGCCTCCTCACCTCCATTCCACTGCCAGACCGCAGGATTATCATTCCCCAGGGCTGCGCTGAAATTACCCATGATAATGACAGTGACTCAGTAAGGCTTGGGAAGAACCCATTGTACTTCTTGCTGATTACTCTTTTTTCACCTTTATGTAATAATTCAGATTGTTAATGACTCCTTGCTTTGAAAGTCTCTTTCCCTTTACACTGCTGTTTCTCCTTCTCCCTCTGGCCACTGCTTCTGTTTCATCTGCTGATTCTTTTTCTTCCATTTATCTCCCACATGTTAGTGTTCCCTTAGGTTCCATGCTTGGTCTTCCTCTCCAGGTCCTCCATGTATATCCTGGGTAATATCATCCATGCCCAAGGTTTTCTCTACCACAAGACAGCTTTGCCAGTGACAGACAATCTCTATCTATGATCTTTCCTGGCACTAGAGTCACTCGTCACCTGCCTATAGGAGGTTTCCACTTAGATATTGTACATACTCAACAAAAGCAACAGCATGTTCAAGGCTAAATGTTCTC
Organism: Leptonychotes weddellii; assembly: GCF_054177405.1. Lineage (NCBI taxonomy): Eukaryota > Metazoa > Chordata > Mammalia > Carnivora > Phocidae > Leptonychotes > Leptonychotes weddellii. The sequence goes on along the minus strand of NC_138381.1, from coordinate 13,379,052 downwards.
TTTCCCACAATGCTCTTCTTTGAATGTCCCCTTTCCTTGTTTATAGTAATACTAATCAACTCTGGAAGTCCTTTTTGACTCCTCTACCAACTTTATCTATGTCTTGCCTACCCCAAATTGATCACCAATTCAACTTCCTAAAGCAGTGAACTCATCCCTCCATAACTGCCTCAGTTCCGGTCTTCCCAATTTCTCACCAATGACTGCAATTGCCTCCTGGAGGCTTTCTCCACATACCATCTGGCTTCTTGTAGTCTATATTGCCAATAGAATTTTATTTCTAAAAATGCACATTGGTTTAATACTGGCTTTAAATCACTCAGGGCCTCACCTCTATCTTTGGTAAATATTTCAAAGTTCTTAGCATGGCTATCAAGACCTTCATTTATTTGGCCCTTACTACTTTTCTGATCTCATGCCTCAACATCCCCAAATGCATCTGCATTCCATCCAAACGAGATCTACTGTCCATGTCTTTCTGGCTTTCAACATGCCCTCTAGCTGGTGCCTGTGACCAGTTCCTCTTGGCCAATGACTCAGCTTAAGCATCACCTCCTTGAGGAAGACTTTCTTTTGACCCACCTCCAAGAAAAGGTAGCGGTCCTTTTTCTTTTTCTTTTCCAGTTTTATTGGGATATACTTGACAGATAACATTGTGTAAGTTGAAGGTGGACATGTTGATTTGATATACTCCTACATCACAGAATGATTACCAGCATAGCATTAGCTAAAACCTTCCTCATGTCTCCCAATTACCATTTCTTTTTTGTGGTGAGAACATTTAAGATCTACTCTCTTAGCAACTTTCAAGTATATAATACAGTATTATTAACTATAATCACCATCCTATACACTAGATCCCCAGAACTTACTCATCTTATAACTGGAAGTTTGTATTCTTTGACCAACCCCTCCCCTTTTTCCCCACCCCCAGCCCCTGGTAACCACCATTCTAGTCTCTGTTTCTGTGAGTTCATTTTTTTTTTTTAGATTCCACATTAAGTGAGATTATACAGTGACTGACTTATCTCACCAGTAACCACATTTCTTATGAGATGCTAGACACCCTGTCCTCACCTATGTTATGGGATATTCATCCTACATTGTGATCATGGTTTGTCTTGACTTTCTTCCTCTACTAGATTATGAGCAACTTGAGGACAGGAATAGTATTTTGTCTGTCCAGCTGTCCACCACTGCCTAGCCCAGTGCTTGGCACAGAGTGGTGCTGAGTAAACCTTTACTGAATACACGAGCAGAGCAAACAAAGTAAATATGGAAAAGTATCAATGCCTGAGAACACAAAGGACGGCAGTCCTAGACACTATAAGAAAAAACAGGGGCGCCTGGGTGGCTCAGTTGGTTAAGCGACTGCCTTTGGCTCAGGTCATGATCCTGGAGTCCCGGGATCGAGTCCCGCATTGGGCTCCCTGCTCAGCGGGGGCTCTGCTTCTCCCTCTGACCCTCTTCCCTCTTGTGCTGTCTCTCATTCTCTCTCTCAAATAAATAAATAAAATCTTTAAAAAAAAAAAACAAATAGAAGATTCTAGAGAAGCTTGTGTTTAGAGAGTGTAAAGTTCAAGCTACTAGACATGGTGATGGAGTTCATCACATAAACAGACTATATATCAGATTGCGATGATAACTACATGCATTGGCTCTCATTCCATACATAGTTAAACCTTAGCATAAAAACCAGGCTGGGACTGTGGTAGCACGGTGAACAAAACAAACAGTTCTGCCCTCTCCACCTCTGCCTTATTCATGCAATTTACCCTTGATTATTTCAACGCCTCCTCACTATATTCCAGGCATTATCCTAAGTGCTTCATAAGCATATGCATTTAATCCTCATAAAAGCCCTGTATGGCTGATGTTATTCCCATTGTACAGAGAAAACTAAGATTCATGGAGGTTTGGTAATTTGCTAAAGATCATATGGTATGTGTAGGACAAGGATTTAATCCAAAGTATCTCCGATGATATATTTCCCCTGCTCGTAATCATTATATTCTAACAACAACACAAATTTAGTTTGAAAATCACTTGTATTCCATTCAGATATTTGGTTATGGGGGCCTCCATATAATTCTAAAAGTATGTAGGAAGTTTATTTCAACTCTCCTTTTATAGGTAGTACTATTAGCGTGGGGAGGAGGGTTTGTAATAAAAATTGATCCAAGAAAATATACAAGTTTTGCAAGTGAGCATTTATGTTCCAAAGCCATGAGAGTATGGCTATTAGTATGATTTATCACCCTCTTCTGGTCTTTGGAGCCTAGAGAATGGGGGGATGGAATGGTTTTGAGAGGTAAGAATTTTACCTTGAGCAAATGCTATGCTTTGGGTGAGCTCTGCCTCTTCATTTTCACAAGGGTGATGACACTCAGAAATGGTAGCATGAATATGACGGGTATTCAAGACGCCACTTGCTACTCGGGGCAGCCAAGTTATTCAAGGTGTTCAGAAAAATAAATCTGTATCCCATCGAAGTGATCTTTAACAAATGCATTCTGCAGGGGGGATAGTGTTTTTAGTGCAGTGTTGTTCACTTTGAGAGTAGAGATAGAGCCTGAGAGATTAAAAGAAAAAGAAAAGGCAGCTTCTTTCCAGTGTGGTTCCAGGAAGCCTTTCCAGAACCCCCAGATAGGGAAAAATGTGTACTGCCCTGGAAAACTAGACTTTGTCTATAGCAACGCTGCCCCGACATCTGGTTCTGATTCTATGGCAACTATTTGACAGCTGTGCAGCATGTAGGTCACTGAGCGCAAGGCAAGACAGTTCTTGTCCAGAGACATACAGATGAATTGTCTGGGGGGAGGATGCCCCTCTCCCTTGTGGAAAAACCAGTTTGCCCCCATTCACACATTCATTTCAATATTCCTTTACTCTTTTCATTTGTTTCTTTATCTTATCCCTTCTTGGCTCTAACAGCCTGGTTTTCCCATTATGAGTAAAAAAAAAAAAAATCCTTGACATGAGTTCATGTTTATATCCTTTTGAGGATATCTCCTTTTTATATCCTTTTGCATTTATCTTTATGACAGAGAATTCCAGGGAGGCCATGCCTCTGGTTCTGCCCCTCTCCCTTGACCCAGTTCCAAACTGAGCTCCGAAGTGGGGAAGTTCCCAAGTGCCAAGTCTCAGGTTATGAGTCCTGTGCTTGGGAGCAGATACTGTTCACCTTCCGCCAGCTTGAGAATGCCTCAGGTTGACAAATGGCTCCCCTTTGATGTCCTATTCAAAAGGTGAGGTATAAAGCAGTGCTCAGAAAGGCGTAACATTTTCATCAGCTTTATTAAAGTATGATTTATACACAATAAAATTCATCACTAAAATGACTTAAAAGTGTGCTATTTGATGTGTTTTTTGACAAATATGTATAGTTGCCGACCATCACCACGATCAAGATACAGAACATTTCTATCCCCTCCAAAAGTTCCCTCGTGCCCCTTTGCATTCCATCCCTCCTCCTGCCTGTGTGGGGCCCCTGGCAGCCACTGATTTGCTTTCTTTCACCATTAGGTCTGACTTTTCTAGAATGTCGTATAAATAGGATCACACGACATTTAGTCCTTTGTGTCTGGCGTCTTTCACTTAGCATAATACTCTTGAGATCCACCCATCTTGCATTCGTAGTTCATTCCTTTTTATTACTGAGTGACATTCTATTGTATGGTTTCATTCACGATGCGCTTATCCATTCACCAGCTGATGGACATTTGGATTGTTTCTAGTTTGGGGTTTTTATGACTAATAAGTGGGACCACTGAGTCATATATACACTGGGTAAGTGTATGTTTAACTTGAAAGGAAACTTCCGAACTTTTCCGAAGTGGTTACTTATAACATTTTACATTCCCACCAACAGTACAGGAGAGTTCCAGTCGCTCCACACCCTCATCAACACCTGGCATTGTCAATCTTTTTAATTTTAGCCTTTCTAGTGGATGTGTTGTGTTATCTCATTATAGTTGTAATTTGCATTTCCTCGATGATTAACAGTGCTGAGTGTCTTTTCGTGTATTTATTTGGCATCTGTACATCTTCTAGGGTGAGATTTCTATTTAGATTTTCTGCCCGTGTTTTAATCAAGTTGTTTATCTTCTTTTTTTTTTTTTTTAAAGATTTTATTTATTTGAGAGAGAGAGAATGAGAGAGAGAGAACACACGAGAGGGGATAGGGTCAGAGGGCAAAGCAGACTCCCTGCCGAGCAGGGAACCCGATGCGGGACTCGATCCAGGGACTCCAGGATCATGACCTGAGCCGAAGGCAGTCGCTTAACCAACTGAGCCACCCAGGCGCCCAAGTTGTTTATCTTCTTATTGCTGAGTTTTTAATGTGCTTTATGTATTCTGAATACAAGTCCCTTATGAGATGTGTGTCTTGCAAATATTTTCTCCCAGTCTGCAGCATGAGAAAGCCATTACATTTTGACAAATAAGAATTTTCTAATTCAAAACCCCTGCACATGCACACCAGCATATCATGTCTAGTCCACTGATGTCTGTAGAACAGGAGCTGGTCTAACAGGGGAGGGACGTAAACCATGTGAAGTTCCAGAATTTGGCCTCAAAAGACGCTGCTCTCTGCTTTCACCCCACCCCCCATCTCTTGACTTTCCTGCATTTTATTTATTCTAGTTAGTTTCTTTCTTGTGTTACTTGCTTTCTGTAGTTAATGTAATGTTAGGCAGGAACATGTATATGGAACATTCCTCTGTTTCTTTCCCGATGAAAATGAATATCTTAGCTTCTGTGTTTCCTACTGAGCCCAAAGTATAGTCTCACAAGCCACAAAGTTAAATTCACATGGGAATTGTTCCTAATTGCTCCCAGTGCAACCTCTGGATGTTATACCTTTATTCTTCTAGGGACCACCTTCTTGTTCTCTCCCGGTGCCTTTTTGGACAAGATTGCAAGGATATAAGGGTAAAGACATAGACATCCTGGAAATAGCATGAGTTGTTGCTGTGAGAAACCCCATCAGAGCCCCATAAATGGAAAGCAAAAAGCCTTTCTCTTGGGAGCTACTGTCCCCCCTGAGCCCTTGCTTCATTAGGTTATGCTTAAGCTTAGTGTGTGTTTTCATGCATAATGCAACCTTTTCTGCACCTCTAACACGCTATCAGCACCGTCTGGAACTGTTCATGTGGGTCAGATTTGCATTAATCACTGTTTGTGGGACTTGGGGAACAGCTGTACTGCTCAGGAAGAGAGCCCGGGAGACTTGTTTTGAGTCTCTGCTTAGCCTGTCCCTGTGATACTAGAAAGGACTAGAAGTTTTTGTTCCTAGGAGCTTTCTGATATTTGTGAATGACCTTATGAAAAAGTATCCATTAATAGCCTGCTTATTTTTGGGGCGCCTGGGTGGCTCCGTCAGTTGAGCGGCTGCCTTCGGCTCAGGTCATGATCCCAGGGTCCTGGGATCGAGCCCCACATCGGGCTCCTTGCTCAGCTCCCTCTCCCTCTGCCTGCCTCTCTGCCCAGTTGTGCTCTCTACCTCTCTGTCAAATAAATAAATAAAATCTTTTAAAAAAAAAATAGCCTGTTTATTTTTAACTATCATATTAAACATTCCAGCAGAAAAATGTAAGATCAAAACCCCCAAAGTTTGAATGCCTGCTTCCCAGCTAGAGTTTCAGGACTGCTTAGAAGCTCATAGCCACCAAATCCCATGGCATCAATATCCTAGGAAAGCGTGGAAGACGCTGGTCCCTGGGGGATCCCTTCTTGGGTTTGAAGGCATTTTGTACTCTATCAGGCGAAAGGGAATGCACATTAGCCAAATACAGGAAGACTGCTCAGATGCTATAAAAGTTTCCTAGTAGAGCTCCGTAAAGCTTTTCTGACTGATCTTCGACTTCAAGGTTCTGCCCAAGCGGACGGCCCCTGCAAGCCGGAGTGTTCGAATGGGGCTGACAGCTTGCCAGAATCAAACCAGCCCAGACCTTTGACAGGTCTCTTCCACAAGCTGAGATGAGTCAGGGAGCTCGGGCTCCAAGTGGCTAAGCCCAGGGATTCCCGAGACCTCCAGCCAGGTTGGAGCGTCAGGAATGGGTGGCCGGGATCAAGGGGAGTCATTTTCCCTCTGCTGACTATCACACTGCTGTTCCTGATACTATCTAAACATTTAAGCCAATATTTAAGTAAAACTCAGCATTAAACCAAAGAGTGGGATTTTGCTAACGTGCCTAGAAAGGTCATTACCAAAGAAGACACAGTGACCTGACCCTCTAGCTCATCTCTGTGTCTATCGGGTCCTGATGCACATACTCCTGCTTCCTAAACCCCTTGACGTTCGACGAATGGGCTCTGGGCTCACAGTCAATGGGATCTAGGTCTGCTGAGAAAGAGGACCTGGGAACAGACCCTCAGAGGGCATACACAAGTCTGCCTTCTGCCTTCCACACCAGCTGAAGATGAAGAGGTGTCAGTAGTCCTGAACACCTCTGCCCTCAGGGACTTCAGACAGGAACAGAAAATGTAAGGGACTTTGGATGATTGTTACCCGCAGAAGTCTGAGAAATGACTAGGTCAGGTGTTTGCTAAGCTATTCAATGAGGCTGCATAAGCAATAAGAGGTTCAGAGGGTTTTAGTGTCACTGAGGTTTCCGGGGTAAATTAAAGAAAGCAGTGAAGTAAGAGGAGAGTGGATTTAAAAATTAACCTGTGTGTGAATGTACTGTGTTCGGAACAGGAATTAAAAAGCAAACAAGGATTAATTGATTCCCCTCCTTCGTCAGAAGCAGGACGCTGGCATTTCAGGAGCGAAATTGATTGGCTGAGAATACACTCTGCTGGGTAATTAAACAAGGAGGCCAGTCAATACTCAGTAGCTGGGATTTAGATACCCATTGACAAGCTAACAGAGGAATCCAGAAGGGAACAGAATCGCTATTTGGCTAGGGCAAGTCTGGATCTCAAGGTTTCAGAGTTAAAAAAAAAAAAAAAAAAAATTTTGCCTCCCCCCCGCCCCCCACAAAAAGTGCCTTGCTTTAAAAACTCCTTTGATTTAGTATGAACCCAAGCAAAACTAAGGATCCCCATTCCAAGCATTTCTCTTAGTGGCAGGTGACAGATGTAAAGGGCCCAATTTGTGATTACATGGTTCACTTATGCAACTGTAATTAAGCTGCCTGTTATGTTCATGCAGCTAAATAAAAATTACAACCAAGCTACTTATTAGCTACCCTGAACCTGGCTCCCTAAGACCTAGAGGGTTAGTGAGAGAGCGAGCTGGAATGGTCTGCCTTGCTATCTGTTGTGGTTTTAAATCAGCTGGGGCATGGGCATCCTCTGTGTGTTTGAACAACCGGAGCTGCCCAGAGCTGCCTCAAGACTAATCAGATGAGTGGGCCCACGAGCCACCTGCCAAGATGCTCAGCTCCTAATTGGAGAAACCCGATCTAACTCTCCTACAAATAAGTGATGGGCCCTGGACCCTTCAACATCCACCCATGAAGGTGGAAGATGTCAGGCAAAGGACAAGAGCAGAAGCAGAAGGAGCTTTTCTTCAAAGCGCTTGGAGCCTGTTATGGGGGAGAGTTTAGAGCATAGACATGACCAAGGCTGTTGCACTTGTTACTGTTGTTTGTTGACCTTGGGGTCCTCTGGGGAAGAGGGGGAGTGGGAGGAAAATCTAGGGGTAACAGCTCACCGTTGGCCCAGTCAACTTCAACCAATCGGTCGAAGGCCACCTCTCAGGCACTCATTGGGATTTCATTCCCTCTCTCTCTCTCTCTCGCTTTTTTTGTTTTCTAGATTTCAGAAAAGGATCTCATACAGTCCTTCACACTGAGGTATAAAGGTCTAAGAAGATCTATACAGCCTATTCAGGGATATTTACATCTTACCTGGAAGCTAAGCTTCGAACAAGAAGAATTAAAATACAGAAATGGGAACAGACCTCTCCAATTCTCCCCCCTCCCCCCAGTCTGTGGTTTTTCATGCCTCAAAAGCAGATGAGGCTTCTAATCAGATTCTGCCTGCACCTCGCACATAACCTTAGAAACTTCTTTTCCAAAGTATCTTCCTCTGGTCAGTTTCTTCTTCATCATGACTTGCAAAAGCCCAGACCATACTGTCACCTATTAGGTGGCCAAGAGTGGCCAGAAGCCCCATGCCAAGTTAAGTTCAGTGGGCACAGAAATGTCTCCAAGGCACCTTCTAAATCTGTCAAGGCCAATTTGGAAACTGAAGTCTGAGGCCAAATGGGAAAGTTGAGGGAGGACGCACAGAGAACAGACTGGGCCTAGGCCTGAAGGCAGTTTATTACTAATCCAGTGAGTGGCTCCAAACAAACGAGACCACATGGATGTTGACCAAGAGCATAAGGAAAGTTCTCTCTTTACTCAAGTCTGTAGCCTGTCCTAGAACAAAGGAGCAAAGGTTCCTCAAAACATAAACACAGCTGACTCTCTGGAGGGAAAGAGTCCCTCTTTTTTGTCTGTAAAACCAGACCCCGTGGGGACCAGGCCCAGGAATCTGTATTTGTGGAAGGCTCCTCAGGAGAGCTGATGGTCTAAATTAAAGTGATGATAAACAAAAAGCCAAAGTAGGGCACTTTGTGCTTTGTGTTAGCTTTTGTCCTATGGTGTTGTGAACATCAACAATAAGGAATGTGATATTTATCTTATTTATTGACTTATGTTTTAAAACGGCAGAAAGATGCTGAGATAGGAGACCATGCTCAACAAGGCAGCTTTAAATGCCCACAAAAGACCTGTTGTTTCATACTCAAAGGGTCACCAACTATCAACAGTGACAAGTCCGGTGAAAATATGGCCGTGACTTTGGTTCACCTTGTCTTACCCTTGATGCATAAAAAACCCTTTTAAGCAAGTTAAATTACAGGGCAGAAGGCCCTTTTTGTTTCTGAATGGGGGTTGTTCTGGGGGTGAAACAGAAGGTCCCAAGCAGAAGGGAGGATCTGAGGAAGTCTGTGAGCTGGAGCGTGAACTTCGGGGACACCTGCAGACCCCACACAGAGCTGCCCTCGGACGTGGGGAGAGGCTGACACTGGTGGACAGAGAAGTTGTGTCTCGCTCACCACAGAGCTGATGTCTGCACCCATCCTAGTCCCTCAGTGATGCTTTAACAGAATACCACCAGCTGGAGGTGGGGCGGGGCTCTGCTGAAAGTTACTACTCACAGTTCTGGAAGCTAGAAGTTTGAGCTCAGAGTGCCCGGGCAGTTGGCTGGAGGCCCCCTTGTGGATCCCGAACTTCTTGTATCCTTAGTGATGGAAGGGATGAGAGAACTCTCTGGAGTCTCTTTGACAAGGGCACTAATCCTTTTCCCAGGGGCTCCACCTTCAGGACCTGATTGCTTCCCAAAGGCCCTACCTCATATCATCCCCTTCGGGTGGGGGTGGGGGGGTGATTTCAACATACGAATGGGGGTGAGGGACAAACCTTCAGGCCATAGCAGCAGCTATCACTGGGTGATGGCCAGCCCGCCCTCTGTCTGAGGGCGGCCACTCTACCAGCTTCTTCCCCCTGCTCCTCTTTCTCTTTACTTCGACCCTGTCCACTTTCTCAGCCAACCTTCTAACCTCCTAGTTGTCCAGCCTTTGAGTCCATGAAATACGATGAAAAGAGAAATCAACTTGGGGTCTGAAAACCTGGGTCTGGATCTTGACCCTGTGACTTCTTGACCATGTGACTCTGGGCAAGTCTCTGTGCCTCTGTTTCTAAGAACTGCCCAATCCACCCTCCGGGCTATCGTGGGGATCCAACGAGCTGTATGAGGTGTACTTTGCACATCTCCATGGACCTGCTCTTGTTTTTGACACTCCTCCCCACCCCCACTCGCCACCCCACATTCCATCAGACACCAAATCTTGCTGATTCCGATCTCCTTTGGGTCCCTCCCAGACATTCTTGCTTTTCTCTTTTCATCGCTGCCACCGCCCTCCTAACCTCCTTGTTCAAGCTGACCGGAACCAGTGGTGATTCACTGCGACAGTATTCAGTTCCTAGCCTTCGGGCAGTCTTTCAGTGGTTAGAGGGAGTGAGGGCCATAAGCCTCCTCTCCCTCCACCCCGCACGACCAGGTGGCCCGTTACAATGAAAGCAAGTCTCAGACTGAATCCTGACACGCAGAGACGCTTACCAGGCAGCAAGAACAAACGTCAGACCCCCTGGTTTGTAAGCTCGGGAGGGCCCCAGCTCTCCATCTTTCAGCTCGGAGCAGATGTGACAAGAAGCTAGCAGCAAGATACAGTTAATTGGTCCGATGACAGGATTCTCCTTAAGCAGCTGGACACAGGATTTAGCGGAATTCTAAGACCTGGAGGCCACTCCAAGGGATATGAGCTGCTTAGACTCAGCTCATGCGAAGGCAAAGCTGCCCGTATGCTTCTCTGACCGATCCAACAAACACCGCTCATTCCACCAATGAAAACAGACAGTCTAACACCCAGGATGCTAATTAATACACCTTCTGATGTTCACTAGAAATAAATATAATAAAGTGGTCGCATCAGCCTCTGGAATATAATTTAACTACCCCCAAATAACCCGAGATACCTAGGAAACTTCAAATATTAAATACTAAATAACTACACCTAGGGTAGCAATTAAACACAAATACACATCATCACCACATCGTTTAAACAGAGTTCCTTTTAAAAAATTACAGATAATATAACAGTGCCACACACAGACTTTCACTTCTTATCAAATTGTCCTTCCTTCCTTTTGAACGGATCCCACAAGCATTAGTCCATTTCTCCCTTCCTCTGACCTCAAGTGAGCCTGACTCTCTGTAACTGTCCTTTATCCCGTAAATGATGCAATATTACTTTCCCATTCATTTATTCAGCAAACACTTGAACCCCTAACACAATAAAAATTCGGGTAAGCCAGGAGGGGAGGGACCAGGTAAAACCACTCCCTGACTTTCAGCAGCTCCCAGTCTGGCCAAGGGTCCCGCATCAGAGCTGACAATGATAATACAGGACAGCAGATCCGCAGACAGAGCTGTGCACAGGGTACCATGGAAGCACAAAGGAGGCATTCATGGGAGGGGAGGTGTCCGAGGAAACTGCCTTCCAGAGGAGTATTGTAATAACTGGACAGAACCTTGGAGAATAAATGAAGGGCAAGGCTGCACCTTTCTAGGCAGAGAAGACACACACACACACACACACACTCCTATAATAATAGTTAAACCCAATTCCTCCCTACCTTCCAGGCAGCCTTTTGGGTGTATCACCTACTCATTTCACTTACTCCCCAAATAATACTCAGAGGTAGATCCAATTATTATCTCCATTTTACAGATGAAAGAGTGAGGCTTTGAGCGTTTAAATCGCCTGCATCAGGTCATACAGCTAGGAAGGGGTAGAGTCAGGATTTGAACCCAGAGCTTTCTGACTCCTAAGGCATTACATTATTCTCTGTTCAGGAACTACCTACAAGACTTGAGTGGGTGTGAAACTGAAGTCAAAGACGGATGGTGAGATCAAGCTGGAGAGGCAAGTGAGCCAGTGAGTTACACTTGCCCAGAGTGTAACTACCCGAGTCAACTCCATTTCTCTGTTTCTACCACAGAGTCAAACACAGAGAAGAGACTCAACAGAATTGAGTGACTGGATTCAGGGAGAAAGAATTTCTGGAATAGATCCTTGCACCAACCGCTGGGTAGATTCACTCCTTCTTTGCAAACGAGCTGGTTTGCCTTTAAAAATCGGGCTTTCAGCATGCCCAACATCAACAGATATTTGAGTGTCTTCCATGAAGTGTGCACTGAGACGAACAGCGGGAATGTGGCAGGGAATAAAAGAGACAAGGTCCCTTCTGTTAGAGAGCTTAAAACCACCTTCTCCTAATTCCTGAAAAATGCCAGGGAAATGCCAACCACCAGCCACTGTGGCTCTCAGAGCGGGCACCCCCCGAGAGATGCCCTACATTGCATGGTCGCAGCATCCCGTCCCCGTGCCTGGGTGCACCTGATCACCACCAGCCCCTCAGCCTGCCTCACCACTGACCTTCTAAGGTGGCTTGCAGCCAGGAAGCACCTGCTGTTTGGGCTCGGCCGCCCAGAGCACTGGGGGCTTTGGCCTAAGAGCTCAGCCTTGGGCAAGGCAGCAGGATTTTCCCTTAAGAAGAATGCACCTCTATTCAAACTCCACTCTGCAGGAATACCCACCGTGCCAAAAAGGAACAGGAAAAAAAAATGAATTTAAAGCAGAGTGTTTTGATGTGAACTCTCGTTGTCAGACCTCATTGTCTTTCTTAGGCTGAAGCCCAAACATGCTGAATGTGAAGACTGACAAAATCCTCCTGACTGTGTGTGAACCAAGGTGGGCGGGGGGGGGAAGGAAGATGCCTAGAGGCTGGGTGTTCTTTCTTCCCCGCAGCGTGGCTGGGCAAGGTGAGGAAAGAACTATGACCTAAGCACTCAGACAGAAGGCAGAGCAGAGGCCCCTTGAGAGGGCCTTCTGTGGCTGTTGTAGGACCGTACTGACCCAAAGCTCGGGTGTCTGTGGGAAGTGGCCTGTCTCCTCTGACCACCCTGGAGGAGAAGCTGGCTGAGCTGGCTGAGTCCTGAGACCCCACAATGGGCTCTCATCAGAGTGCTCTCCCATCTCCGGCCTCCCTTACAGATGTGACCTTGTCCCCAAGTGCCCCACTCCTGCTCCTTCTGAAGGCTGAGCCAACTGTCCCTGCAGAGGCTCCCTCCCAGGGCTTCTGGGGCAGACGAGGTTGTCTATCTGGGGCACCAGCGTCTCCCAGCCTCAGCTCTGAGACTGGAGCTCCTTTATGCTCCCTGGGTCCTGCTCTGTGGGGCCGTGGTGGGGATGACTTGATCCTGAGCCGTTCGCTCTGACGAGACACATTGCCAGACTTGGAGCACAAGGTGTGTCCCAGACTCGGAGCTGCTGGGTGGTTGTGACGCCTTCCCCAGGGCCTCTTCCCTCCTCCCCGACTGTGGGGTCTGACGGCCACCACGGCCCAAGCCAGGGCACAGCAGACTCTCTGTAAAGGGTCAGAGAGTTAATATTCCAGGCTTTGTTGCTCTCATCCAATCCTCCTCACATATCCCTTTTACTTTTCAGTCCTTTAAAAATATCTAAAGCATTCTTAGCAGGGCCATCGTCCAGATTTGGCCTGTAGTTTGCCAACAGGTTTGTGATACTATATTGGCCTTCCTCCAGGATGGTGATGATCTCCTTGAATGTCTCTGACATTCAAACAAGCTGCTTCTAGGTGGTGGCCCTGCCTGGGTTATGACGATGTCATGATCCAGCAAGCAAACATCTGTGATCATAATAAACGAAGAGAGACATTTAGCCAACAGGGAACAAGATCTTCCACCAAACGCTTCTTAAAAGAGAATTCCTTATCAAAATAGATAGGCTTAGCAACTTTTATTTTTTTTATTTATTTTTATTTTTTTAAAGATTTTATTTATTTATTTGTCAGAGAAAGACACAGCGAGAGAGGGAACACAAACGGGGAGTGGGAGAGGGAGAAGCAGACTCCCTGCCGAGCAGGGAGCCCGATGCGGGACTCGATCCCGGGACTCCAGGATCATGACCTGAGCCGAAGGCAG
>NC_138381.1:13295263-13365389 GCF_054177405.1 Leptonychotes weddellii | reverse complement strand
TAAATAAATAAATAAATAAAATAACAGTCTTCAATAGCAACCACCACACTAGTCATGGTTACTGATGTTTGAGGACCTACTAAGTGCCAAATTCCATGTGCTGTGATTCACATGTGTTTTCTATTTGATTCCTAGAGCTGCACTCTGCTGTAGAAACCAAAGCTATCCGGGGTTGGCTGAGGTCATTGTGTCATTTGAGATTTGAAATAAAATTGGCTTAATGCCCTGTCTTAAATTCTGGGGGGAGGCCAAGATTCTGGCAAATTCTCAGGCAAGTTCCAGCTCGTTCTGAAGGCATTACTGGCTCCCGTTTCCACTGTCTGTCCCCTCCCACAGCTCTCCTCATTCCCACATCCGCTGTGGCCCAAGACCTGGGACATGGCTCTTTCTGTGATTTCCTTCCAAACACATTCATCCAGTAGCTTTGTGTTGAAGCCGACTTCACTGAAGGTTTAACATAATGGAGAGACTTGGCCTCGAAGTGGCATGTTGTCAAAACAGCGTATATCCATAAAACCCAGCATGAGTCACCTTGTTTCAAGTCTTTTGGCCACCTCATCAAACATCAGTGGTTTCCTGTTGGCCATATTTCTCCAGTTCTGCTCCCTCTCAAGACATTCTACACTTTGATTTTCCTACTAGGATAAATCCAATTCTCCAGGTTTTCATACAATCATATGAATCTGTTTTTCTGCCTAACTTCCACTCTTTAGAGCGGCTGCTTGGTTGTCATTTAGGCATGCTGGACGTCATTACTGACCCCGGAATGACGCTAATAAGTGTTAATGTACCCTTTCCTCAGTGAGAACTTACCCTGCCTGTATACAAGTGTGGGAAGCAGCCCTTTTAACTTCCTTAGGAAGTTCTTGTACAAACTGAAATTGAATATGACCATCCCTTTGGCAATTCAAAACCTCTAATACAGAGCCTGGAGTCAGAAACAATTTCCTCAAAGCACCTGTATCCCTTCCTGGATAAAAGTTTAACCCATGAATGCAAACACTGACACACACAAATAATCAATGTCTCTTAATAGATATTTAGAGGGACTTTCAGACACTTCATACCACAGGATTTCAAAACCAAATGACAAAACTTTCTAGGAAGCTAAGGACAGCTGCAGAAAATATTCGGAGTTTATGCTCTTCTAGCTCCTACTCAAGAAAACCTGTCTACCAATAAGTCTCCTCACTCAAGAGTACGCTGGGATCCACCTCAAGTCAGAAAGCTTCTTCGGCCTTAGGGGCAGATTATCTCATGGTCATTATCTAGGGCCACCGAAAAACCGGGACGGCAGCAAAACCCTGACAATAACCAGTCATTTTTTTTCTGAATAGAAGATAAATTTCTTTGCCTAAGTACTAATTTTCTCACTTCTGTGTGCAAGTCTTCCACTGGGAGAGTTCCCACAGCTTTGGCACCATAGAAAGGGAGAACCATCTGGCCCCTCTTGTGCTCCTTGGCTTGAATTGAGGTCATTGTTACTCTCCTTTGGGAGGCCAACCACAAAGGCATTCCCCAGTGAATGAGAACAATAGGAGGTAGGTAATAAGTCGGAGCTTGTAATGGGAGGAAACATGTGAGCATTTAAAATCCTCCCTTTGAAGAACCAACCCCACAGCTATACAACCCCAGGATTGTAGACGCCTGGACCATAGGAAATCTGGTCATTATCTGGCAGTGGGGACTGAAGTGTTTACATAAAGAGTTCTGTATCGTGTGCTCTCTTAGCGGATGGTTCTTGGCCCATATGGAAGTTCTATGACCCATATTTAAAGGGGCAACTGTTTTCCCAGTAGGGGAAGAGAAGAATAGATTCCTGCGAGGAAGCAAGGGGCAGAGCTTTGGAGTAAATGCTTTGGAGAAGCTAGATCCTCAGGGGTGGGGTGTCTACAAATAATTGGTTTAGTACCTCAGTAATTAGCCATGTCAGAGAAAACCGCCACAGAGGATGGTCTTTCACAGCACGCACGTGCAGTATGGTTTTTAGGTGGCAGTTCTGTTTTCCTTGAACCCTGTGAACCCACCATATTTCTTGACAGCCAGGGTCCCTGCAATGCAGAGATGAAGCGTCTCCTCCCAGTAGCCAGTGTGGACTTGTTTGTCGTTTTCTTTGATGAGGTTTGCCTGTGTGCTTTGCAGAGGGAGCCGGGGTTCGCTCTGGAGTGGACTCACGGCTCCAGGCAAGAGTGGTAACAAGCTGATGCCCTCTGCGGGGGCGCGGGAGGATCCCCCGGATTCAAACCCCACCCAGGGTTTCAGGCACCGATAGGAGGTGACACCCCCACCACCAGGGTGGCAACTTTCTCAAAAAGAAATTGGCCAAGAGAAAACTCACACCTCTGGAACACAGTTCTAGAACATGGACCCCCAGTTCAATGCTTCTTTGCTTTGGTGATTTGGGGGCTACTTCTACTTGTGAGATTAAATTATGTGCATTTCCTTCCTCCCTGCTCACTGACTGTGTGTGTGAACAACCGTCCTTAGGGAGTCATTCTGGTGGTGGGGCAGGGGCAGGAAGCCGCCCCACAGCTATGGTAATAGTTTAGGCTGGTAAACAGGCTGGAAGAGCAAAGAATCGGAGCATAACTCTGTGGAGCATTCCAGAATGTGCCAGCCTGGCACTTCATGAACATGATGTCGTAAGTCCTCCGCACAACCTCCCAGACCCAGGTACAAGTTCAAGGACACCCAGGAATAAAGATTGAGGATACAGAATTCCAGTCCCCTTTTTGGACACATAAAAAAGAGGCACCTTTACCAAATTTACTGTAAAAGCAATTACCAGTCCCTCCATTCTCAGAAAGGTTATAAAGGAGCAGACGGTACTTAAGAGGACGAACAAATATTTTGCCGACATTCACAGAAAGAATTTCCTTAATTGGTGTTCTGTGCGTTTAGAAAGGGGGAGCTGAGGATCAAACGGCAATTTGTTACTCTGACGATGACTTCTGCTACTTGCTGAAAGAATAGATGGCAAATACGTGTCAAGCATGAACTGAAATAAACCCGACTCACCTTAAGTGCTTACGATGGGCTCTGCTCGGCTCTGAGCACTTTACATTAACTCATTTAACTTTCACAAAAACCCTGTGAGATAAGTACCATGAGCAGTCCTATTTTAAAGAGAAGGAAACTGAGGCACGGAGAGTTAACCAGCTCCCAAAGGTCATAGGCCAGTGAGCAGCATACCCAGGATTCAAACCCAAGCTGGCAGCAGGGTCCATGCTCTTGATAACGACCCAATTCTGCCCCTCGTCATCACTGGCAGTCTTTACACCATAAAGAAATACAAAGCTCACTCAACGGGCCAAACGGAACGAGAAAAGGCAGCTTCTGCCTTACCTTCCCATGTCATGGCCAAGAAAAACCTAGAGTGACTGCTGTCGGCACCAGGGGACATGTGATGCGCATGTCTAACTAAAAATATATCGTTTAAACCCAGCACACGATTCTCTTGGCCAGGTTGTGTTCAGTTAATTAAACAAAGAGGCCAGGGTGCCTGGGTGGCTCAGTCGTTAAGCGTCTGCCTTCGGCTCAGGTCATGATCCCAGGGTCCTGGGATCAAGCCCCGCATCGGGCTCCCTGCTCAGCGGGAGGCCTGCTTCTCCCTCTCCCACTCCCCCTGCTTGTGTTCCCGCTCTTGCTGTCTGTCTCTCTCTCTCTGTCAAATAAATAAATAAAATCTAAAAAAAAATTAAAATAAAATAAATAAACAAAGAGGTCATTTACTAAAGTGGCCCTAATGGTTTGGTGGCCCCCATAAGCAAACCAAAACTAAGCCTGGACATGCCTCGGGTTATGAAATCAAAACCTAAGGACAACCAATCACAAACAACAAGCCAACAAGACTCTAAGCTGTCGCTGATCAAATCATTTCCTCTCTTTGCTTCCGCACTTTCTCTATAAAACTCTTCCCCGAGCTTCTGTTTGTTAAGCACTCCTCCCCACTTCCAGTTCAGTGTTGTCCCATTCTCCCCGAGTCTGCTCAAATAATTCAAAATTTTTAATGTGCCTCAGTTTACCTTGTAACGGTTCTAAATATGGCAGAGCGAGGGTTCAGAGGTTAGTTGGAAATGGCCTGAGGGGAAGCAACAGTCACTTTAATGGGGCCAGTGTTCTGCTCTACGTTTCGTTGGATTTCCTTTTTAAAAGGAATATAGGAGGGCGCCTGGGTGGCTCAGTTGGTTAAGTGGCTGCCTTCGGCTCAGGTCATGATCCCGGGGTCCTGGGATCGAGTCCCGCAACGGGCTCCCTGCTCAGTGGGGGGTCTGCTTCTCCCTCTGACCCTCTTCCCTCTCGTGCTCTCTGTCTCATTCTCTCTCAAATAAATAAATAAAATCTTTAAAAAAATAAAAAATAAATAAAAGGAATATAGCAGGCACTCCGGAAGTCAAATATTTGAATAAACTTGATGATGTTTGCTCAGCCTCCCTTGTCAAGGGGATGATGCCTACGGGAAGCCTGGCACATCCTTAGCAGTACCCCACGTCCCCAGCAACGTCTGATGGCCTCCTCTCAAGACCTGTTCCAGAGAGAGTCTAGCTCTCCGGCTGCTGCCTGGAGAGTCCAGGCATGCGTATGAAGAGCTGATAGGCAGCCAGACACGCAGAGGGACCGGCCACCGGGTGCCCAGGGCAACGCTAGTGCATTCCCACTCCTAACCACCCTCCTACTGTGGAATGATCTCCCCTCTTCCCTTCTTGAGCAGGGAGGTGGGTTTGAGTGGCTGGTGGAAGAGTTGGAGGTTTTCATTCTTTCCCTGTCCCTACATACTGAATGTGTGTGTCCCCCCACCCCCCAAATTCATATGTTGAAACCTAACCCCTGGTATGATGGTATTAGGAGACGGGACCTTTGGAGGTGATCAGGTCATGAGGGTGGAGCCCTCACGAAGGGAATTCGTGCCCTAATAATAGAGACCCCACAGAATGCCCTGCCCACCCCCCACCATGTGAGGACACAGTGAGAAGGAAACCAGGAAGCAAGCCTCACCAGACACCGAATCCACCAGCACTTTGAGCTTGGACTTCCCAGCCTCCCAAACTGAGAAATAAATGTTGTTTAAACCACCATCTCTGCTCCTTTTGTTACAGTAGCCAGAATAGACTAAGACACTTGTCTCTTGTTCTCCCACTCTGAGGTAGGCGCAAGCTCTCCTCGTGGAAAGCAGTCTGCCCAGAAACGTCCGGGAAGCCCTTGGGGGGCCCCCAGGCTCTGGGGCCATGCCCAGCTTCATCGGATGAGGTCCCCACTGAAAGGAAGCACAGAACCACTGACCTGTCAAAATAGTCCCTTTCATTGCCTGCTGATGTCCCCCAATATCCCCTACCCCTGAAGGCTCTAGATCATTTACGGAACAACCATGTCTAAAGTCTGAGGGTGCCCCAAGCAAAACCACCTGGCTTGCTGGCGGAAACATGCAAAGGCCCAGGCCATGCCCTAGGTCTCTGGAAGCCAAACCTGGGAGTAGGTCTCAGAACTCTTGAGGAAAAAGTGCCCCCAGGCTTGCAGGAGCACTGCTCCAAATGCCTCAGTTCAAATGCAAGTCTGAGCAACAGCAACACAGGGACCCATTAACAGTGGTGGCACCTGAGGGGAGGGGACCTGAGATTCGGGAGGCCGGATAGAAGTAATCGCCTGGTTTGGAGCTCAGGTAATCCTACTCCTTCCCCGTGGGGAGCTGCTGGTCCCTCAGGGGCTCAAGGGGCTTCTTCCTGAAGCCTCAGCCTTTTCCTCCCTGTACCAGTTCTTCGGTCATGTGTGTTCTTATTAGGGCTTCAGGGAGTGTCCCTCCTCCTCTTCCATTCTCACCTCCTCCGCAAAGGGGCCTTGTTGGTGTCAAGGACAGAATGACGGCCTCAAGAGAATGCATACTGAGGGTCCCCCAAGCAAAACTACTTGGCTTGCTGGTGGAAACATGCAAAGCCCCAGGCCAGGCCCCAGGCCTTCTTCGCTGTGTGTCTGTGTCTCTTGTCCTCTTCTTACAAGAACACCAGTTATTTTGGATTAGGGTCTGCCCTGCATTCGTGTGACCCCAGCTTAACTTGATGACATTTGCAAAGACCCTCTTTCCAAACAAGGTCACGTTCACAGGTACCAACAGTTAGGACTTGAAAATATCTTTTGAGAGGGGCAACCACTACTCAACCCACATAACCCACCCGGATAACTAAAACAGAGACCTGGAGTGACTTCTGCACAGACTCTGTGGCCTGCAGTAAGGTCGTTCGACCTCCTTGGGTTGCCGCTTTCCCGCTTGTACAGGAAGGAGTAAAATTAGACAGTGTCTTCCAGGCCTAAAGGTCTTTGAATCTATGTTCTCCTCTGCTAGTCCCTTCGCTTCCCCCTCCGGTTCGAGGTGAGGGGCTGATGCCCACATCGCTGCCCTCCCTTCCTCCTCTCTGTGCTTGTGAATCCTAAATCAGCAAGGGCTTTTGTCCAAGATGGCGGGTCCTACCCTCAATTTCCGGCGTCATGACAGAATGAGCGGCCTCTGTGTGCGCACAAATTCCCTCGGCTCCCTCCTGGCCTGGCAGCCCCTTACCAGCCAACTCACTCCACACCTGACCAGCATGTCTCCCTGCTCCTTGGATTTACTTCTCAGCCCCTTCTCTCGTCTCCCTGATCCAACAGGTTCCTGTCTCTCCCCCACCCCCACCCCCACCCCCCACACACCTTTCTTAGCTGCCTGTCAGCCCAAGCGCTCTATTTTCTGCCTTTCTCCCCACAAACACCTTTGTTTGTAGAGAACACACGGAGCTGGACGTGTTGCCTGCAGACAAACAGGCTACGGGCTGCAGGTTGTGGTA
Organism: Leptonychotes weddellii; assembly: GCF_054177405.1. NCBI lineage: Eukaryota > Metazoa > Chordata > Mammalia > Carnivora > Phocidae > Leptonychotes > Leptonychotes weddellii. The sequence goes on along the minus strand of NC_138381.1, from coordinate 13,358,577 downwards.
AAGCAAGCTGCTGGCTGGGGCTGGAGCCCACGATGTCCCCTAGCTGTGCTGTGGCTGCCCCTGGCCCCGTGCCTCAGTTTCTCCCATGGGTAACGAAGGAGTGGGACTCCACGGGAGCAACGGGCTTCCGACAAGCGAACAAGGGTGAGCGTGGGGATGTTAGATGTACGTCCTGGGGCCTCATGTTTGCCCACTCGCTCCACGATAACCGGCACAAGGTCACCGAGTCTGTGGCTCTCGGGACTGTGAGGATGAGGCCTAGGCTTGCTTCTGATTGACACGGCACACTCCCCAGGCATTGGCATCCGAGCTACTCAGGAAGGCCCCCAGCCCGAAATAGGGTTTGGCAGAGTCCCAGGGATCGGAGCCCAAGGCTGCTGGGGCTCTGAAGAAGCAGAGATCTCTGCACTGAATGCAGAGCCCTGGCCATCTATTTTGACTCTGCAATGTAGGAGGGGTTCTGTGAGCTGTTTTGTAAACTGCAGAGATAATGCTGTGTCATGGAAACTGGTACGGGCAAGACTGCCAGGCAGAGGTGGTATTTATCCTTGGCACATGGGCAGAAGGTCAACAAACACGGACGTCCCTCCAGAGCCCGAGCAGCAAGGCAAGGGCAAGGTGGGAGAGGTGGCAGGTCCAACCACAATGCCAAAAACCTCTGGCCATGCCCGGAAGAGACCCTGGTTACCTCTGTGTCCTGGGTCTTTTGTGAGCGCTTCAATGCATGATCTCGTATCAGCCTCGTAACTCTCGCAGGGATTATTACAACTGTTTTCTTGCTGCTGTTTCAGCTGAGGTGAGAGAGGATAAATCACTTCCCCAGACACACACAGCTAGAGAGAGGTGAACATTTCAGCCTGACGCCAGCCCCTGTTTTCCCGACATGCCTTGCTCTCTGCACTGGGGACGGGGGAGGGGAAGGACAGCAGTGCCCTTGTCTCCAAGGGGTGACACGTTTCATCAAATGACTTTGTTTTTCTGTTAGGAGAGAGTCATGCATCTTTGCCGGGGAGGAAAGGGGCTTGCAGCAAGAGCAAGAGGAAGGACTCCAGGGTGAGGAGGAGGGCTCATCTTTCCCAGGGTTGGGGACGGTGGGGGGGGGAAGGATGGGAGGGAGGCAACGGGACAGAGACCTCTCTCCAGTTGGAAGGATAGCCTCATGCTTGGACCTTTCCATGGCCTCAGACTGGCCTCTTCTGGAAGAGGTGTAAACCGGTGGGGCTTCTCCACGGCTTCCTTGCTGAGTCCTGGCCAAGTCTGCCCAGGAAAGCTCAGATACTACGTTCATGCCTTTCTCCCTCCTGCCACCCACTCTGCCGCCAGAGATGAAGTGGCAGGGCAGTAAAAAAAAACGAGGGAAATCAACAACATGGAAACAGAGCATATACCCTGGACCAATTTGGGTATGAAAAACTCGGGAAAATATCACACTTTTGGTTTTGATTTCTCTGCCATTAGAGCGATTCTTGGTCATCGTGGCAGAACTTTAGAGCCGCAAGATGGCACGTTTTATTACAAAGTGTCCTGTACATGATGCTAGAATCCGGCTGATAGTACTAGCTCCACCTGAGAGGTGAGGAAGCTGAGTCTGGGAGAAACACCGGACCGGCCTGGGCTCAATGTAGACAAATGGGCAGAGACTCGGGTGAAATAAGAGCCTCAGACAAAGGCTGAAGTTCAGTCTTCCAGCAACAGGCTAAGTAAGGTGTCTTATTTTGTCTAGAGTAATAAAAATCAGGATTTTAAAGTGCGTTCCCTTACTTACCCTGGAGGGCTTAAGAACTCTTCTTGCTTTTTATGACTCTGGTTTTGCCTATAGAAGTAAGTGGCGCTATAAATCCCAAATAGCTTCCTACCTGCTGTTCTTCCCTAGTGAGATTTGAAGTGGTTACTAGTATGGTTTCAGGCTCTGCAAAATGATAGGAAACTTAGGGAGTTTGCTTTCTGCTCAGATTTACCAGGGAGAGAGGGTAATTTAAATGGCATTTCATTATCTCGAAAGAGGTGGCAGTAAATACGTTCTGTTACCGTGAACAGACACTTAACTAATTTCTATGACTAGAGATCTCTCTATCGGAATTAGAGTAAAATTCCCAAGTTCAAACACTTTGCCTTTCCTGATTAGACAGTCTGGTACTAAACTGTCCCTCTTTAAGGCCACTTGCAGTTGGAAATCATCATTCCTTTGAGCAATGAACGCAGGAAGGGAAGAAAGGCATTCAGTACCGTGTCTGCCCCAACTCCTCTGCGGCCCCCACTCAGGCTGGACCACGGAGGGCTGCCTCCTCCCTTCCAGATGGGAAGAAATTGGCTGACAGTCTGCAAGTTGTCTTTTAAATAGGACAATGCCTGCTCTGGAAGTTGTTGAGAGGTACACATTCAGCCAGAGTCTCATTGCAGCTCTCAGAACTGCAATGATTGACAGCTGGGAAATCTCACTAATACTGCAAGATTGCGGCAAAGCTTTGGTTAGTATTGAGGCTCTCACATTTGCAGAAGCAGCATTTTTCTTTGCTCTTCAAGAATGTTTGCTAACACCCACACCCAGCATGGAAACTATAATGTGCTCAGGATGAGGCCAGTGCCGTGCAAAACTCAGGTGTGTTTTCTTTTGTTTCCCCTTAATTTTATCTTGGCCAAGTCAACTCTGGTTTTCCCTCTCTTGGGCAAAGGAGGAGCTGAACAGAAGTTACTCAGCCTGTGATTCATTCCAGGATACGACACAGATTTGCTCTTGACCTCCAAAAGACATTTCTAAATTCCTCTATGTGATAGAATGGATGGCAAAGCAGGTGGTTTTAAGATAAATAAATCAAAGCGCCAGCATCACTTGCAACCAAGGAGGGTCACATGTATACATTTGGTTAAATAAAACTCCATGGTTACAAGAAGATTAGTCTGTGGTCAGTAAGGATATTTTCAAAGAGTCTTGATGTGTGAAGCCACTGGTGACTAATGGTGAAAAATGGAATTTTTCCCCCCAAACCTACTACTTTCAGCAGAGCATATGGTACTGTCTTATCATAAGGGGACGGAGTTCCACTCACTGGAAGAGTTTTTGGAAATAGTGATTTTGTTAGTTATTAAACTATTGCTTCTCTGCTCCAAATCTACTGTTTTATGCTCTGTTTTGTGATTCTAGGGCTTGGAGACTGCAAATCCCATTTCCTCTTTTTTCCTACTCTTTAAAATAGCCTTTAACTGGTATAGAGAGTTTTATTTTATTAATATCTATTCCAAATAAAAAAAGATTTTTGAAATCCATTATTTAGAGTGTTTCATTCCCAACAAAATTCTTTCAAATGGAGCATTTTATGGAAATGGAATGTTTAATGAAGCCTCTAGGGTCAGAGACTGTACTCTGGGTTAGACTCCTAACAGCAATAAGGAGCATAAAGTATCTACTTTATGCTCCTTATTGCTAAGAGTCTAGCAAATAGTCAAAGCCAATGTAGCAATTCTGAGAACGACCTGGTTACTTTATTAATCTCATGGTAGGTAGAAAATTACAAAAAACTATTGCAAATCTCCAAGGCTGCCTAAAACTATGTTCCCTACAATATCCACCTGCCATGGTTCGAATATTTGCATCTGCCAAAATTCACTTATTGAAATCTTAACTCCCAAAGATAATGGCATTAGGCGGTAGGGCTTTGGGGAGGTGCTCGTCATGGAGCAAGGGCAGAGCCTTCATGAACAGAATTAGTGTCTTATAAAAGAGGCTCCAGAGAGATTCCTAGCCCCCCTTCCGCCAGGTGAGGACACAGAGCGAAGGCACCAGTTATGAACCAGGAAGAGGGCTCTCCATCACCAGAATGCAAGCATGCTGGTGCCTTGGTTTTGAACTCCCAGCTTCCAGAACTGAAAGAAATAAATTTCTGTTGTTCATAAGCCATCCAGTCTGTGGTATTTTGTTATAGCAGCCTTAATAGACGAAGACACCATCCCAACTAACCATTCTGAGTTAGGAAGAAGGAACCGCTGAGAACTGTGGAAACCTGGAGGGCCCCTTCTTGTAACCATGGCGTTTTAAATCTGTGACTGAGCCCCCTGAAGGTCTTGCACGACAGGACATGACTGCTCAAGTTCCCATCGAAAGTGACCCATACTAGAGTGCTTTGCCCCATTCCTAAACCGAGGAGAAAGAGAAAGCAGGTAAAGAGGCTCTGGTGAGTCAATGGCCAAGGAGATGTGAACCACTAGGTCAAATTCCCTCTCCACACTGAAGTTGTCAATTCCCACGTTAGCCGTCGTTCACACACTGATATTCCTGATGGCCAATTCCCGAAGCTTTCTCTGGAAGTTCCGGTATTCATAAATGCTACTGCTGATTGGCAACCCACTGTAGCATTTTCCTTATAAAATACATTAAGGAAGGGCGCCTGGGTGGCTCAGTTGGTTAAGCAACTGCCTTCGGTTCAGGTCATGATCCTGGAGTCCTGGGATCGAGTCCCACATCGGGCTCCCTGCTCAGCGGGGGGTCTGCTTCTCCCTCTGACCCTCTTCCCTCTCGTGCTCTCTGTCTCTCATTCTCTCTCTCAAATAAATAAATAAATAAATAATCTTAAAAAAAATACATTAAGGAAAACCTATAGAAAGAGAGCCACATTGAGATGCAGATGCTTGGTAAGCCGCTCAGAACCGGAGGGACTGGCTCTGCACTCCAGCCTCCTAGGGTAAGAGATTCAGGACTTGTGTTATGGCCTAACATACGATCTATCAGGTCATGTCTCTGCAATTCAAATTCCCAAGTCATGGCTCTTCCAGGTCACTTGCTAATGGTTCCCGAGAAGAGTCTAGCAAATAGTCAAAGCCTAGAAAGTTAAATCTGCAAATGCCAAGGGTCTGGGCTCTATATTGACTTTGGCTCATCGATTTTGATGAAAACCTAGTAACTAAAGTTCATAAAATTGAGAATACAGCATGTTATATTGGAAATAGAATGAAATTGAGAAAGTAGGTTTTACATATAAGTCCTTGGGCACAGCCTTTGACCTCCCTGAGTCTTGGTTTCTTTATCAGTAAAATAAAGCTAATAACGGTATCTGCTTCCCCCTGCTTTTGTGAAGATAAATGCAACATTTTATGCCAAAACACTTTACAACAATGAGAAACCATTTTAGAATTCTTGGATAACCCCAAGGGCTAACATAGCATCTAGCATGTAATGGGTGTCAGGAAATGTTTGTTGACTGACTGACTGAATGAATGAATCCCATGATTTATGGAAATGTCCTGACAGCACCTTTGTGCAATGAAAGAGTTGATACAGCTCTTAAAGTAGCCCATGTCAAGGATGAAGCAACCCACACATTTGAAGGATCTGGACCATTTAAGTTCTTAAGTTGCGTTATATTTCATTTAAATGTGAACGTTATCCTGGGAAGCTTTATGAACTTTCCAGAAATTATATCATGAATCATGATGCCTTCTGATAAAAAAAGCATGCAACGAAAAAATAAATAAAGCATGCCAGCTACAGCAGCTGTGTAACAGCTTGGGAAACTGAGGTACGGCCTGCTTCTCTTGATCAGTGACACTGGGCCCTGGACTTTCTAATGCTCAGAGATTGGCTGTTTCCAGAAATCAGGACAAAGAAGGCAAGAACGTGTCTTTGGGCTATAGGTAACCTAACTGCATTTCTGCGGGGAGGCCGTATTCTTATTTCTTCTCACCTCTTCTAGAAAGGACAAAAGAAATTGATGCTCTCCACCGATTCCCGGTGTGTATAACCTGGTGGTGGAATTTGCTCAGTAAAAAGAGTTGCAGGTACAACAGACTCACTAGTTAGATAAAATAGGTCACGGGGATCATTTGACCAATAACCACTTCATTCTCTAATTAACATCCATCGCCTCACCACTGTGCTTTTCGAATGCTACAGGGAAAGAGAAAAGATGTGCTTGTTGCTGGCTTCCCCTCGCCCTGTTTCACTACCACTCACAGACCCATCATGGGCCAGATGAATCTCTTAAGTGCTATCGGTGAAAATTTCCAGGAATCCAAAGATACTTTTTATGTTGCTGAAAGCGCCGGGCATTACACTTAAATGTGAGGCAAAGCTATAAAGGAAACTCGAGGCTACTTATATGTGGCATTATTCCTTCCACATCTTCTTGCTAAGACACCAAGGAAGACAGCATCACCAAGCCCCCACCCCCCACTCCGCACCAGGAAAGGATAACCCGGGCCCACTGGCACCAGAGGCCACTTAGGAGCATGAAATGTCATATTGAGATGATTCATTGTTGGAAATAGAAAGCAGTTAGCAAACTGTGATAAAGGAATTGCAGAAAAAGATTAATTTTTTCTGACCAGATGGGATGCAATCAAGGATGCTAAAAATAATAGTTTTGGGGTTGTGTCTTATAATCATGAGACATTTCACCACTAGGAAATCATTAGAGATTTCCTAATAACACACTAAATCTGTGACTGAGTATACCTTTGTAAGGCATGGTACAATGGATTGGCTGGTTGCCTACCACTTCCATTGGCCATGAGCCCCTTGAGGCCCCAACATCTAGTAGATGTAGGGAGAATGAAAGGAAAATTTAAGTAATTACTGTAAGGGTCATGGTGGAGAAGATCCTGGAAATCTCCATAGGAGCACCTCTTCTGAGGATACAAAGGGCCATCTGATAACCAGGAGGAGAGAGCTCCATCAGTGGCAGAGGGAAGCAATGGTGGGGTACATTATCAAAGGTGACCAGCTCCTTTGGAGAAGATCAGAGGTCTACTCAGGAAGGGCAACAAATGACAGAAAATCATATTTATGTTTAATATGTATCACTCTACCATTGTCTTAGTCCACTTGGGCTGCTAAATTATGAAAATACCATCTATTGGATGGCTAATAAAATGAGCATTTATTTCACACAGTTCTGAAGGCTGAAAAATCCAAGACCAAGGTACTAGCACGTTGGGAATCTGGTAAGATCCTGCTTCCCAGTTCATAGACAGCTGTCTGCTCGTTGTGTCCTCACATGGCAGAAAGAGTGGGAGACTCTCCGGTGTTTCTTTTATGAGGGCACTAATCCCATTCCTGAGGGCTCCACTAATCCCCCAAATCACTTCCCGAAGGCCCCACCTCCTAATGCCATCACACTGGATGTTAGGATTTCAACATACAAATTTGGTTGGGCCGGGGGGGTGGTGTGTGGGGGCACAAACATGCAGTCCAGAACGACTGTGTTTTCAGGACTCCATTGATCACCAATCCCCTTGGGCTTTCTAGACCTCAATGTTCTCTTTCACCCCCTCACCCCTCATAGGCAGAGTAGTGAGTAGAATACCTGGAGAGTGCCAGGGAATCCCAGATCTGTCATTTGCTAACTGTGGGGATGTGGAAAGTTTCATGTCCTTGAACTTCATTTCTTCACAAGGATAATAATAACTACGTGGGGATTCTGTGAAGCTTAAGGCTCCAAGAAAGTCGCTATCAGAGTTTGTGGCACTCAGGCACTTGATTAAAAAAAAAAACAAACTGATCGGATATATGCTATATTTTAGCAACCTCCTACTCTATAGGGTTGACAGCTGTCAGATCTAGTAACACTCTAGGAATGAGTGGGAAGAAGGGTGGCCCAGAAGTGTTCAAAAATAAAGATCACTGCAGTAGAGTATATATCCTCTCTCTAAATACCCATATAGCAGCCTAGCTATCACTCAGCAAGTATTCGTGCTTTCCTTCTTCAATTATAATAAGTGATTACTGTCAACTATGACTTTGTAGGGTCACAGACTGGTGATTCAGCAGAGGAAAAGACTCATAGTCACACCAAGGCCCCACCTCTCCAGAGATAAGTCAGACAAAATCAGATGAGTCTTGTCTAGGAGAGGCAAATAAAAGAAATCTCCAAAAGAAGCCTCTTTAATCCATATGCTCATCACTTATTTAAATGATCTCAAGGGTCTGCTTAGAAGCACTGGGGAAGCACGCAAGGATCTGACTGGATCCTGGGAGAATTCAGTCTGAAGCAGTAAGCAACAACCTGGTACTGTGGGAAATGCACGGGCCCTGGAGACCAGAGACAGCTTCCTACCCAGCTCTCCTCTTACTGGTCATGTGGCTGTAGGCAAGTTCCCTAATTTTGCCTCAGTTCCTATCTCTGTGAAATGAGGTCACTAATGTCTACTTTGCAAGGCTGCAGGGAGAATTAAATGAAATGAAGCCCATTAAGCCCTTGGCCATAAACATTTCTTCTTCCTTCTTGAATTCCTCTCATAATGGTATATGAGGCTTAGGTCATATCATCAATGATTAGCTTATTCCATTCATTATAATATAGACTAACAGTTCTTACTTGGGGACAATGTATACCACTATACAGTAAGTGATTTGTCCAAGAGAGTTAAAAAGATCTACCAAAGGTCTCAACTGCCCTTCTAGAAGATAAGCTACTGGAGGGTGAGGAATATGTCTTACTCATCTTTACATCCTCCAGAGTGTCAATGTAGCAGTGCTCCTTAGGTGTTGTGGAAACTGGTCAGTTTGTCTCAAAACATTCAGATGTTCCATTTTATTAGCTCCACACAGCATTCCCAAATAAATCATTGGGAGTCTCAATAACTACTCACCCTGTTCAGTAGTTCCCATCTTGAGGTTTTCAACTCTTGGGTTTCTGAAGGGATCTAGGGAGGCAAGAAATTTGCAAACCATGATGTCATTTGTTCCTTTGGTTTGTCTCCCCCCCCCCCATTGTTGGGCAGGACATGAGGAGAATCATCAGATTGTGTCATGCGGTAGCAGATCTGCCATTTTCTATCTGTGCACGTGCATTGTCTTCTCACACCTAGATTATTATTTTTGTTCTTATCCAAACATGCTGAATTAAAACAAAATGGCTGGATCTACTATTCCAGAGGTAACTGCTGTTTCTACTTCTGTTCGTACTCGGCTGGGCAGAACCATTTTTAAGTGTAGATTAAAAAGGCACTGACTACAGGAATTTGAAGTGTTCCCTTCAACCCAACTCGCAAGGGAATATTTCCTTATTCTCACTAGCTTACCTAGACTTCTAAAATCCCCTGCACTAAAGGTGAGGGCAACACCCATCTACCATCCTCTCGGTCAACATCAACAGGCTCTTGGCTCATGAGTTTCCATAACCACAGAACAGAGATCTTCCTTCAGATCTCTGGAGGCACCAGGCATTTTTGATCCACCAAACTTTGAACTTCTTTCTCTCTACCTGGAAAACAATGTCATTCCCATCCTAAGCTCTATCATCAGCCCTTCTCCAGTTTGCTGAGTGAGTCCTACTTCTTATCCTACAGGTTCCCTTTGCTCCAGGAAGCCCTCCCTGCTTCCTACATGTTCCCATAGGACCCATTTGTTTCCCCATCATCATCAATTAATACTCAATGAAACAAGTGCTATTTATTACTGTTCAGGTCCCATCACACTGTAAATCTCATGTGGCCAGGGATATATCTGTCTTACCAATCATTGTTTCTCTAGTGCCTGCCACAACGTCACTTACTGTTTGTAGCACTCACCCCTACTCTTCTTCCATTTAGCAAGCATCTCCCTACCCAACCACATGTGTTAAGTAAAAACTTATTTTTTGTACTAATGACATAAATAAATGTATACCAACCTCCAGTCAGCACAAATTAGGTTCCTTTGGTTATAAGCAATAGAAACTATGATTACAGCAATCTATTGGCAAGATATCTGCTGGCTAAGATTATGGAAACCCAAGTCTAGAAGCATGGATCTAGAGGGGGAGGTCAGAGAATTTACATTGCTACTTACGATCTTATCAAAGTGTTCTGTCTGTTAACCATGGGTGCCAAGTGTTCTTAGTCTTTTTCTCATTCTGCTCAAAATTTAAATTCCAGGGGCTTGGCCCCCTATCCCATCCTTTGGCTAGGGGAAGACAGGACATCTTGAATAATAGTCTCATCAAACTATATGGAATGGGGGAGAAATAATTTTCCACAAGGAACTGAAGTGCTATTACTAAAATTGGTAGTGGATGCCAGATAGCCCAAAGTATTCTTACTTTGATAAAATATGCACTGTCACCACATTCAGTCAATTAAGTTATAATCAGAAGCAAATAAATTTAACATTTTTTTGTCAGCCTGAGTAAGCTTAAGATGGATAATGTTCTTGAAACAAAAATCTATTTTAACGCACTTTAAATTTAGCCTTGAGAAAGAAAAACTCAATAGGGTATAAGCAGACAACAACTCTATTCTTTCCCCTCACTGTCTGAGCTATTTCTGCCCCACACCCTCCTAGATGAACTCTTGGCTGGCTCCCATGTCTTTGTCAGGCACCCTTTGATAAGAAAAAGTTCTCTAGTCACTTTTAGAACCAGGGATAGCCTCCATTCAGTAAATTTCCTCTTCAGTGTAACAGATAAAACTGGGAACTTCATTGAAAGTTCCTGCCCCTGGATTAGCGTTGCTTCTGGCTGGGAGCCTGCAGGGGGAGGGGATGGCAGGGTTGACTTCTTTCTGGTTTCTCGGCCTTTCCTCTTCCTCTCTGTCTGAATCCTTCCAGATAAAACTTGAAGGTGAGACTGGGGGTCAAGCTACTGGGAAGAGAAGCTCCGGAAAGATCTTACTTGGTTGCTACTGTCAATATCTGCTCAAGTGTTCTACGAATATAGGTAATTCCCTTGCTGACTTTCTCTCATGCAGCACCTTCTAGAAACATCTACCTGCAGCTCTCTTGACTGAAAAGATGAGGGCTCTCTTCCAGCTGTCTTCTTATGACATTTCTATTAGCTTCTGCATCCCAAAGTGCACCCCCATCTTTTCCTGGCAGGACGCCATCTTGGGCGAGCTCCCTCTGAGTGGCCTATGTTTAGTCTACAACGTGTCTCTGCCTTACCACCAGTGGAAGCCCAGCCTTCTCCCAATAAGGCCACCAGGGAGAAGGGAAAATGTCATCACACTTCAACACTCCTGTTTAGACACTTCAACACCCTTGTTTAAAGATACTCTCCTGATGTCTTCAACTTCAGTCCTTTCCTATACTTAAGGTCACAAGATAGGCTTATAGAATACCTCATGTGCGAGTCCTTCATAGGTGGTCTAGCACCCCACTTTGGAATGTGAGTGTACTTGCCATCTATTATTTTGTCCTGGGTCATTGACAGGGTACCATTTTAACACGTTGATGTACAAACATCTATCACATTGCTTGAATGTTGATCACGCTCCCGGCACTGCTAGTCATGTTCAAGCAAACATGAATTAAGCTCCCTGCCCTCTAGAAGTTCCTAAGATACACTTTAAGGTAGAAAGAAGCACATGTTTAAAAGAATCATAGTAATCAAATATTCTTAGTAAGTATGATCTTAAAAAAACAGTTGGTCCTTTCTGATCCTTGGTTTCCTTAACTTTAAAAATGAGGTGCTAGTGGGGTGCCTGGGTGGCTCAGTCGTTAAGCGTCTGCCTTCGGCTCAGGTCAGGATCCCCGGGTCCTGGGATCGAGTCCCGTATCAGGCTCCCTGCTCGGCGGGAAGCCTGCTTCTCCCTCTCCCGCTCCCCCTGCTTGTGTTCCCTCTCTCGCTGTCTCTCTCTGTCAAATAAATAAATAAAATCTTTAAAAATAAATAAATAAATAAAAATAAAAATGAGGTGCTCATTCCTTAAAACATAGAGTCACCATATGATCCAGTGACGTCACTCCTAAGCATACACCCAAAATAATTGAAGTTTAGGGCTGAAACAGATAGTTGTATACCAATGGTCACAAGAACCAAAAAGTGGAAACAACTCAAGCGTCCATCAGCAGGTGAATGGATAAACAAAATATGGTATAGACATAGAATGGAATATTATTCATCCATAAAAACACATAAAATTCTGATACATAGTAAAACTCTGCTACAACATGGTTGAACCTTGAAAATGTTACGCTAAGTGAAATAAAGCAGACACAGAAGGCAAAGATTACATGATTCCACATATATGAGGTACCTCAGATAGTCAGGTTCATAGAGACAGAAAGCAGAATGTGGTTACCACTGGCTGAAGGGAGGGGGACTGAGGAGTTAGCTGAAGGGGCACAGAGTTTCTGTTTGGGAAGATGAAAAAGACCTGGAAATAGATAGTAGTGATGGTTTGCAAAATATCGTAAATGTATTTAATGCCACAGAATTGTACACTTAAAAATGGTCGAAATGGTAAATTTTATCTTATGGATATTATACCACAATAAAAAAAAAATGAGAGTCTGGGCATGAGAAGCCCCCATGGTTCTGCCGGATTCTAACTAAGTTCTCTTAGGTATGGAAATTGCTACTATGATGGGATTATTTTCAGTTGATTAACAATAGAGTTTAATTTCCAGCTTCTACCAGGAAAAGAAGGAAACTGGATCCACCCTTCAAGTTCACCTCAACCATAAGAGGGAGTGTGGGAAATGGGAGTCAGATGACTGAACCAATGTCATTCTGATCCCCATAAACCACAGCTGTCAGGGAGCTCTTTAATTTATTCATTTATTAACTGTGAAAACCATGGCTAACATCTGAAGTGCACCTTCTCAGCCGGAAAGTTCAATTATATAATGTGAAGTAAAGTGAGGCAGTGTTTTCTGGGGGTGGGGGATGATGGTGAGGGAACCGGGGCTTCAGTGGTTCTGGGAAATAAGCAGAAATTAGAGTGAGACTTACAGGGAAACTGTGAAAGCCACTGAGCCGCCACCTTGCATCTGGGGGCTGAAGAGGCTGTTGTATTTTGAAGGAAATTCCAAGAGACAGTAGAAATGAGACCCCAGGAATTCGGCGATCCATAGAACACGAGGTTTTACCGCCTGGATGATGTAGGCGGCGGGCTTTTGGGAGGACTCAGCTGACGCTGGATACTTCACAAGTCTCTTTCCCAAACAGAAGCGTGTTCAGGTCATGGTTTTGTGAAATGTCACCCCTCTGCTTCTCAGCACCCAGAGAGTTTAGATGAGGCGGTTACCAGAAGATGGGCTACACGGGGGCAGGGAAAGTGGAAAATGCGGACTTTCCGAGAGCATTCCACACAGAATGAGGGCCTGCCCAAAGGAAAAAGCATCTGCAGTCTTTCTAGTGAACATGGCCCATCAGAAATCTCTGCCTCTTGCCGAATTCTTAGGCCCCAAATCACCTCTGCTGAATTGTTTCTGTCCCAGCTCACCAGGGAAAGGTTGAATTCTGAGAAGAGGCTTTCTTCTAAATGAGTGATGTTAACTGGCCTCATCTGAAGGGAAGGGGGGTGCCCGCAGGGCCGGGCGGCCTTATCTGTGGAGAGCAGCCTCCCCCCACAGGCAGGATCTGTAGTCTGTCCAGCCCGGCGGCAGTTGGCTTTGCTGGAACGGCTACCACCTCACACCATGTTAACAGCATTACGCACCTTGGAAGGCTCACGTGCCCCTGTTTTGTAGTTCCACTTCCTCATTCGCAGATCATGCTCTATTCTATTCGTTTTGGCCACAGGTTCTCCCCTTTGGGGGCTGCACAAATCCATTTGGATGGAAAATGGCTTCCATTTTCCTTAGCCTTGTTTTCTCTCTCCCTCGGGAACCTGCCCCTTGGAGTGAGTGCAGTGACAGTGTCTATGCTGGCCTCTCCCTGGTTAAAAAGAGGCCCCCGGTTCTCCGGTGCCTAAAGGAAAGGCCTGTGTCCACTTTCTCCACCTGATTTAGTCTTTAACAAGATTTCGGAACACCAATTCCCGTTCCATTATTTACTACTTGTCTTGATCCAGCTACTTAACCTAAGATTCGGTGTTCCTTTTCTATAAAGTAGGATAAGACACATCCCAAAAGGATCGCTGAAAGAATTTAATAAAATGATGCATGTCAAATGCCCACAACGGCTTAATCCATAAATAGTAGGTCAATCTCCTTTTTTTTTTTTTTTTAAAGATTCTATTCATTTATTTGAGAGAGAGGGAGCATGAGAGAGCATGGTGGGGAGGGTCAGAAGGAGAAGCAGACTCCCCACTGAGCAGGGAGCCCGACTCGGGACTCGATCCCGGGACTCTGGGATCATGACCTGAGCCGAAGGCAGCCACTCAAACGACTGAGCCACCCAGGTGCCCTAGGTCAATCTCCTTATCCATCAAGGCCATCAGTATACTGCCTGCCTTGGCAATTATTGGAAAGATTTTATTTTTGTTTGGTGTTGTGTTTCGTTTCATTTTTAATCGCTTAAGTAAATGCCCTATATTTGCCCAAAAATATGTGTATATGGGAGGTATAAATAATAACAACACAATGACCCATGAACCAGTTTAAGAGAAGGCTCAATACCATTACCCAGAAGTACTTGGGCTCCACCTCCATCTCATTGTCCCCACCCCCCAATTACTTTGAACTCTGGACTCATTCTGCTTTTTTGGTTTGTAGTTTTAACATCGTGTCTGTATCTCCATACAATACGCCCAAACTAGCCTTTTAAAGTTTTATATAAATGTAACCATACTGTGGGTATGCTTCTGAGACTTGCTTTTTTCATTCAATATTAGGTGCCACCCATATTGTCTTGTACAGCTGTGATTCATTCCCTCCTACTCCTTTATGGCATTCGATTATACAAATATACCACAATTTATTTAACCATTCTACTGTCAATGGAAATGCTGGCTGTTTCCAGTTTTTTTCCTATTATGGGGCTGCTATGAACAGTGTTACGGGAGTTCCTGTTATCCACATGCAAAGATTTCTCTAGGGGAAATCCCTAGGAGTGGAATGGCTGTGTTATTGGATATGCACATTTTTTAAATTGACTAAATAATGCCTGTTACTTTCTAGTGCATCTCTAAGAACTTACATGCCCACAAGCAGCGTGTAAGTGTTCGAGTTATTCTATATACTCATCAAAATTTGATCTTTATCTTGTTGAAGAAATTCTTCCTTATAACAAGGTCACAAAAATATTCTCCTACTTTGTCTCCTAAAAGTTTTATGGGTCTGCCTTTCACATATAAATGTTTAATCCACCTGGAATGGGTTGTTACGTACTATGAGATAATGTCATTATTTTTTGGGTGAATCACCAACTCATTTTTTTTTTAAGATTTTATTTATTTATTTGAGAGAGAGTGAGCAAGAGAGAGAGAGAGAGGGAGAAGGAGCGGGGAGGGGGCAGAGGAAGAGGGAGAAGCCGACTCCTCACTGAGCGGGGAGCCTGACATGGGGCTCGATCCCTGGACCCCAGGATCAAGACCTGAGCCAAAGGCAGACACTTAGCTGACTAAGCCACCCAGGCATCCCACCAACTGATTTTTAAATTATCAATTTAAAATAATCATTTTAGGGGCTCCTGGGTGGCTCAGTTGGTTAAACAACCAACTCTTGATTTCAACTCAGGTCATGATCGCAGAGTCGTGAGATCGAGTCCCGGGTTAGACTCTGATCTGAGCATGGAGCCTGCTTGAGATTCTCTCTCTCTTTCCCCCTCTGCCCCTCTCCCCTATTCCTCTGCTCATGTACTATCTCTCTCTCCCTAAAAAAAGAAAATGAAATAATAATTTTAAGTAATCAATCCTTTACCCATGGACCAGCACCATTTTAAATAATTCTTTACCCACTAACAGCAGTGTCTAAAGTTTCTGTATATGTATCTGGGTCTGTCTCTGGGCACTTGATTCAGTCCCATTGGTCAATCTGTCTTTCCAAAGTATTTCCAAATAAGAATTCTTGCTATGTTTCTGGTAAAGCAAGGCACCCAGCTTATTCTTCAGGAGTGTCTTCGCTATTTTTGATCCTTTGCTTTTTGATATAAATTTTCACATCAGCTCATCAAGTTCAAACAAAATAAAACAACCCAAAACCTGTGGGTGTTTTGTGTGGAATTGCATTGTCTATAGATAAATTTGGGAAGACTTGACTTCTTTGCTAAATCGCTTTTTCCCCCATCCATTTACACAGTAAATTCTTCACTTACTGGCATCTTCATAAACGTGTTTCAATAAAATTTAATAATTATGTACATTAAGACACATGCTCCTTTTTTCAACTGTTTTCTTCCTGGGTGCTTTATCTATTTTCAATGCTATCATTGTAATGTAATTCATTACAATCTAATGTATTTTCAATGCTATCATTCAATGTAATTAAATTACATTTTCTAAATGTTTATGGCTGAAATATAAAAACAGATAAATGTTTATATATTAATTTTGCATTAGGCAATCTTTCTAAAGTCTGGTTAACTATAATAATTATTAGAGATCCTTTTGGGGTTTTCTATGTACATAATCATATCATCTGCATAAAAAGAAAATTGTGCCTTTTCTTTTCAAAATCTCACTGGTCTGACCAGGACTTCCACCTTTGTCTTCCCTCTGCTTTTAAAGGAATTACAGCCAAACCTCATTATTCATGGATTCCGCATCTGCAAACGCACCTGCTTGCTAAGACTTCTCTGTAACACCGGAATCAACAGAGCGCTTTTGCGGCCATTTGTGGCCACTTGCAGGTGCAGAGTGGCGAAAAATTTGAGTCACTCTCCCTGCAGGTTCAGCTGAGGGCGAGCAAGGCTCTGTCTTCTAGCTTCAGCTCTTATGGGGGAAACATGTGTCCTTTTCGCGGTCTGTTTAGCGTCACGTTTTTCGCATTGTGGCGCTTCTTGTCAGTGATTCCACTGTCTAGTGCCCTGCACGAGAGAAGGCTGGCTCGTGACGTAGGAAGAAAATACATGTGTTGGGCACCTGGGTGGCTCAGATGGTTAGGCGTCTGCCTTCGGTTCAGGTCATGATCCCAGGGTCCTGGGATCGAGTCCCACATCGGGCTCCCTGCTTGGTGGGGAGTCTCCTTCTCCCTCTCCTACTACTCCCCCTGCTTGTACTCTCTCACTCTCTCTGTCAAATAAAGAAATAAAATCTTAAAAAAAAAGAAGAAAATACATGTGTTCACACAAGCGTCTTTCAGCCTATTTGCTATTTCTATTTCTGTGTAAATTATATTTGCCCAGACACTTGTCTATTTGGTTCAAGTTTTCGAATATAGTAGAATAAAATGTTCACCATATTTTCTTACATTTCAAATCTTTGAAACACCTATAGGTATGCCCCTTTCATATTTCTCATATTCTCCTTGTGCCTTTTCTCTTTTCTGTCCTCCATCGGCATGATGAGAGACATTTGGATGGGTTAGTGACGCCCCCAGGTGCTAGGGGCGCCTGGCTACGGAAGCACCTGAGAAAGAGCTCCTGCTTTCTCAGTGGATATTGCTGTGCTCAACCTCAACGTCCCAGAGGACCCAGGGGACCCTTGTCTGTGGCCCAATCCACCTTCTCACAAGGGCACCCATGCTAACCCCTGCTGATCTCAGACTCTTCCCCATGCGGACTGTGGGTCCCTAAGCCCGCCGTCTCCTGCTTACCTAGTGCTTTTCTCACCCTTGCAATTATAAGACCGAAGAATAACAGGTGTAACAGTGTCCCCCTGCTGTGGCAATTGCCCTCACTCAGCTGCCATATACCATAAATATTCTGAAGATGGGGAATGAGGCTGTTGACCCAAGGGGCATGAGCAGCCTCTAGCACCTGCAAGAGGCTCCAAAACAGATTCTCCCCTAGAGCCTCCAGAAAGAACGCAGCCTTGCCAATGTCTTGATTTCAGCCCATGTTGGACTTCTGACTCCAGAACTGTGCATGTTGTTTGAAGCCACTAAGTTTGTGGCTTTATGTGTTAGCAGCGAGAGTAAACTATATACCACCTTATCTGTTGCCTTCTGTCTTGCCCACATTTTTTAAGGTTTCTTTTTCTTTACTTTCTTAACCTTCCCTGTGATTGTTTCAATCATTACATTTTTTCTCTATTAGTTTGGAAGTCCTATACTTTGTATTCTTTTTGTGGTTACTAAAGAAATCTAAATTTATCTACAGACCAGAGTATCCATTATCTTTACACTCATAATAGATAATATAAAGGGGACACCTGGGTGGCTCAGTTGGTTAAGCGTCTGCCTTCGGCTCAGGTCATGATCCCAGGGTCCTGGGATCGAGTCCTGCATCGGGCTCCTTGCTCAGCGGGGAGCCTGCTTCTCCCTCTGCCCTTCCCCCTGCTTGTGCTCTCTCTCTCTCTCTGGCAAATAAATAAATAAAGTCTTAAAATAAATAAAATAAATAAATAAGGAACTTAAAACAACCATATATCATCACCTCCCTCCCAAAGTGTGTGTTACTACTAAGTAGTATTTTGATTCTATAATTCAACACCCCAAATTAAACATCGAGATTTTTTTCTTTATATGATTAATGATTGTTTAATCTACCCAAATATCTGCCATTTGCTTATTATTCCTTACTGCACCTCAGACCTTTCATACAAGATTACTTTCCTTCTAGCCAAAGTAAATCTCTTTCGACTTTCTTTAGTCAAGGATTGTTGTGGCAAACTCAGCTTTTTTGGGGGGCTGGGGGTTTTGTTTTGGGTCTTAAAATGTTTTGTTTTGCCTTGTTCTTTTTTTCTGTTTACTACTTTGTCAGGGTATGATTTCAGTACAGTAAATTGCATGTATTTAGAATGTACAATTTGATGAGTCCAACAGATGTAAAAGCTTGTGAAACCACCAACACAATCAAGATACAGAACATTTCCATCACCCCAACGCTTCTTCATGCCCTTGGCACTCCATCCTTCCTGCCCCCCTTGTCTCCGGGCAATCACTTTGTTTACTGTAACTATAGATTAGTTTCCTTCTTTCTAGAATCTTATATAGGTGAAATAATTCAGTAAATAGTTATTTGGATCTGACTTCTTTTGTCCAGCATAATTATTTTGAGATTGATTCACATTATTACATATATCAACAGTTCCATTTTATTATTGGGTTGTGTTCAATTGTATAAATATGCCACAACTTGTTATCACTTCCTTTGCGATGGACATTGGGTTGTACCGAGTGTTTTGACTGTTATAAATATGCTAAGGACATTCATGTACAAGTCTTTGTGCAAACACCTGTTTTCATTTCTTTGGGGTAAATACTTAAGAGCAGAATGACATATGGTAGGTGTATATTTAACTATTTAAGAACTGCCAAACTGTTTTCCAAAATGTGTGTACTATTTTAGATCCCACCAGCAATTCCAATTGCCCCCTATTTTTGTTAACATTGATGTTGCATTTTTAAAAAATTTAGTCATTCTAGTATATGTGTAGCAGGATCTTATTCTGTTTTGATGTGCATGTCATTGATTTCTCACATAGGCAGTCTCTAAGATGGCCTTTAACAGTCCTTACTTCCTGGCATTCACACACTTGTGTAATTGTGTAATGGCCTGAACTTAATGATTTGCTTCTAATGGTGAGAATACGACGACATTGGTAGGTTATCACTTCAGCAATGAGGTTACCAAAAGATTGGCTTCCTTCTTGCATGGCTCTCTCTTTTTCTCTCTTGAAAGTGGGCCGCCATGGAAAATTCTCAGGCATAATCTTTTCATGCATTTCCTCTGTCCTTTTTTTTCCCACTTCCCTTTCTGGAACTCAAACGAGATGTAATTAGAACGTCCTCCTCGAGCTTCCGTGCCATCTTAACTTCTTCAGTTATTTTCAATCTGTTTCCTGTGCTGTCTTCTAGATCATTCCTTGAATCTGTCTCCCAGTTCATGGTTCCCACTTCTGTTGTGAGTACTCTCCTGTAAGACATAGAGTGTTTTTCATTAAGAGGACTTTCATTTCTAAGGTTCTACTGGCTCCTTTTTATTTTTCATTTCTTACTCTTTGTGCACGCTTTTAATCCATTCTTTTATTTCTTTGAATGTTCAGCAAACTTACTTTCTGTGTCTGAAGGAGTTTTACATCTGCTTCTGCGTCTGTTATTCCTGCTAGCTTGCCTTTGCTGTGCTTTGTTTCCTTATTATTTTGAAATTTTTCATTGTCCTGATATTCCTTAGAACTTTACCTTTGGGAATTCTTAGGGCCTGCGTTGAAAATGATTTCCTCCAGAGAGGATTTCTATCTGACACGGGTGCCTGCGGCACCAATCGATCCTAAACTACTTTAACCTGTTCTTGTTTAAGGTTTTAGGAATCACCAGGTGTGGTAAATTTTGGTAATGAATATACATGAAGGGAGGCTTATAATTTTGAATTATCAAGAAAGATTTGTTTTCTGCTACTCCAAGATTCAAGAGAGGTAGTTTCCTTGCAGCCCCTCCCCCTCCTTAACCTAGGTGCGGATTTATTTCCAATTCATTATTACCCTCAGGAAATAGTCTTTTGAGTCTCAGCTTTATGCAAGAGACCTATAATTAGACACTCCATGGGCAGTCTTGGCTTTTGTCAAATGTCACTGTCCCCACAAGGCTTTGAAAGCCAAGCTCAAGTTCACTGGATTTCAATAAGAACACTCAAGGCAAAAGGTTGATTTAGTGTTCTACCTACTTCTATAGGTTAAAGCTGCTACTTAGCCTGTGGCATCTGCGTATCTCTACCTTCTTGCTAGCTCACCGATGCATTTGGAAATAATTTTTAAATAGCTTCAGAGGCAGAGTTATCAAGTCCAGCGTGCTGCCAGAAATGGAAAGGTTCCTTTTAATTTTTGCAGGTTTCTAATGAAGTGTGAATTCATTTAACAATGTTCAACCATGCATCTGGTAAAATAATTCGGAGCACTTTGCCTTAGTCATTTCAGGCTGCTATAACAGAATACCATAGACTTGGTGGCTTAAACAACATAATTTATTTCTCAGTCCATGAGGCTGGGAAGTCCAGGATCAAAGTGTGGGCAGATCCAGTGACTGGTGAGAACCCACTTCCTGGTTTGCAGATGGCCATCTTGCTGTGTCCTCACATGGTGGAAAGCAGAGAACAATCATTTCTCTCAAGTCTCTTTTCATAAAGGCACTAATCACATTCATGAGGCTCTATCATCATGAGTTAATCACCTCCCAAAGGCCCCAACCCCTAACACCATCACATTGGAGATTAGGGTTTCACTATGAATTTGGGGAGAACATGAACATTCCATCCATAGCAGGCTTATTGTTTTCCAGGGAACTTGATTGTTTCATCTCAAACAGCTGCATGTGTAGCTTTAAGTCAAGATGTGAAAGGTGAAAAGGAGGTCAGTTGTGTTTTCTTGTCATCTTAAGTAAATTTTTCAACAAGATATCAGTCCTATTCCTCAACTTCATCTTCAGTCCCTCCCCACATGGAAGGGCTATTAAAATATTTTCAGGCATCCTAACATGGGTAGAATGACTTCGAATCCCTCTGTTTCATGAAAAGTGAATTTATGTAGGAAAATATAAAAGATATTAGTCTAAACATCTTTAGGCAGCTTTTTAAGAAACCTGGCCATCCAGATCATCCTCATAAGGCCCTTTTAGGCTGTGGAATCATGGAGGTTTAGAGCTGGAGGTCATTACTCCAATATCTTATTCAATAGTTAAGGAAGTTGAGGTCCCAAGACCTCAGCTGGGGCTAAGCCTGTACTTTGTACATTGCCTAGCTCATAGGAAGCAGGTGAGTTTGATTCAAGGGGCCTGAACCTCAGTCCTAATCTCTTTCCTCCAAGCCCCACTGCTAATAGCACTATTCGCAAAAATCAAGACTTGCTCTTTCAAACAATCTTACGGGTTTTGTAGTGCAAACATCCCACCCCCCAACCAGAAACATCTTTCCATAGCCTAATAAGACATGCAGAAGTATTGTTAATTTAAGATTTAACATGGATTTCAGCTTCTAATAGGTCACATCTTTGATTTGGCCACTCATAATTTTTATGTGCCATTTGTGCACTTTATAGCCCATTGGAAGCTTGTTGTATAATGTACATAGTACATTTATGCCCAATTTGTAGCATTACTATTTTAATTAATTGAAGAGGTTAATAGTTTTGTAGATTTGATTTTATGGCCCATATTTTGCATATCCATTACATATTTGATATTGCATTCTGGATCAGAAATGTAACCCCTAATTGTAACATGGTTCCCATGGGAGAATATAGCTCGCTTTATGACAGTCTCTTTATGACAATTTCTAGAAATGAATTATGGTCTACATATAATCTGTAGCATCAAATTTACAAGTAATGGAATTAGGATATGTGATCTGTGTGCTTTCATTTGAGGGGCGCTCTCAATGGTAGCAGAATCTTGACAATTTCCCATGGAAAGCCAATGCGACTTCAACATTTTGATTTTATGATAACCTGTAGAGGAGAGGGGATGGAAAATAAAGCATTTAAAGAAAGATTATACATTATTAATTAATGTGACATAAAATGTTCCCATCCCGCTAATAAAAAAATGCTGAATTTGTTGTTTTATAGCAGGATGTCTGTCTCCTAGAGAATAGCCAATATTGGTAATATTTTTTTTCATGGGGCGACTGGAACATTTTGCTTACTTACATGATTTACAAGGCTACTTTAGAAAAGGAACAATAACGACTCAGATGTGGATTTGTTCTAAAGTAGAGAAGTTACATTAGAGATTTAGGATGGTGGACAATGTAAAACATACATTATCATACAGAGGATATGGAGGCAATATGAAAATAAGGAGAATCATATGGAAAAGGAGGCAATACGAAAATAAGGAGAATCATAATTCGTTTAAAGAAATTCAGTCAAATTTGCACTTTGCACTAAATACTTCCAGAGGTCTGTATTTGATTTTGCATCTTTTGTTGTATCCACAATCCTAGCAAAGACTTCTGTTACCATTTAATGTTAACAAATCACTTATCAAACATGGTGACTTATGGTAATCCATGTTTGCTTAGTTAGCTGCAAAGTCCTTAACATGCATCAGGTCCAAGAGTCAGTGGTTACGGATGAACTATGTTCCTTAATAAGGAACTTGGCTTCAAATAGTGATAAGCTTAATCTGGTAAATCTGACTGCTGGTCATCATTGCAACATGAATGAATAAAACCCATTCTGACCACCTAATTGTTCCTTAATCTGACTATCACCACTCATCACATTCCTAAAAAAGTCCTATGAGACTTTCTCATTTAAACCTAGTTGATAGCTAATTTAACACTATCAATAAGGTGGCCAAGTAGCTTTATCTGCTTCTTTGAGATCATGAGCTGTCCAGGGATGGAGGTATTCAAAAAGGAACCGGGAGATCTCTAGGGCCACTTTCAAGACTGTGCCTCCCATTCTCTGAAGGAACGTGTACATGATAATGAGAATATGGGAGATGCTCACATGGCTGGAGAGTATTGGACACAAAGAGCAATCGGAGTTGTGATTGCCACTTCAAGCAGAAGCAAATTCAACCTGAAATTGCTGATATCACCAGTGAAACGTTCACCCATGTGTTATAAAATGAAAAGCAAAGGTCTAAAAGTCAGGAGTTCCAAATGCAAGTTACAGCTCTGCCACTAAATAATTGTATGTTCTTGTGGCGCCTGGGTGGCTCAGTCAGTTGGGCAGCTGACTCTTGGTTTTGGCTCGGGTTGTGGTCTCAGGGTTGTGGGATCGGGTCCCACATCAGGCTCCACACTCAGCGGGGCGTCTGCTTGGGATTCTCTTCCTCTCCCTCTGCCCCCCCCCCGACTCTCTCATTCTTTATCTCAAATAAATAAATAAATAAATAAACCTCTTAAAAAAATAATTGTATGCTCTTAAGCAAGCTTCTCAATTTGTTTTCTGGGCTGACATAGAACTCACTAATCCTTTCCAGCCTCAACCTTTTGCCTATTACTTGCCTGTTTAGACTAAACCAACTTTATTTCCATTTCTCAAGGAGACAGTTGTCCACCTCAAGGCTCACCACCTCTCTCAGCTGTTCCAGGTAGAGCAGAGAATGCAGGGAAGGTATTAAGAGACATGGGACCTGGCTTCAAGGACTTTATAATCTAACCCATAGTTCAGATGGTTCTCACCCACAGGGAAGGAAGAGTTAGCCTGCACAATGTTAGGTATAATAACTGCCCAGAGAGGAGAATATGGTGCAACAGTTGGCGATGACTTTGCCAAAGCACAGAAGGAATGGGGCTTGGATGACACTTGGGCTGGACACTCTTGGATGGACAGAGTTTGCTCAGGCTGAGGGCACAAGGAAGGTTATTTGAAACAGGGTGAGCAGCATGAACAGAGTCAGCAAGGTAAGAACAAGCATGGCATGTGGAGGAAACAGTGATTTGCTTGAATGAGAGAAGGTGGGACGTAAGACTCACTGGAATGAGAGCATGGGACGTAAGACTCACTGGAACAGTAATAATGAACCCGATTATGAGGTCACTGAAAAGTAACTTAAGGAGTTCATATGTGACATGGGAACCAGGAGGGGTTTGCGAATCCTTGAGTAGGTGGGTGTTTTGGTCCATTTGAGCTGCTATAAAAGAATCCCACAGACTGGGGGGAGGGGGGGGCCTTAAACAACAGAAATTTATTTCTCACAGTTCTGGAGGCTAGAAGCCCAAGATCAAGGCATCAGTGGATTCAGTGTCTGGTGAGACCTGCTTCTTGGTTCATAGATGCCTGTCTTCTTGCTGTGTCCTCTCAGGGTGGACAAGGATGAGGGAGCTCTCTGGCATCTCTTCTATAAGGGCACTAATCTCATTCATGAGGGGTCCACCCTCATGACCTAATCACCTCCCAAAGGCTCCACCTCTTAATAGCATCACCCTGGGATTTAGGTTTCAACTTATGAATTTGGGGGGACCACCAGCATTCAGTCTATAGCAGAGTGGTGAAGTTCTGTTCAGGGAAGGTTAGACAGATGTGCCTTTGTAAACTGAGTTACTTATAGGCAGAGAGGGGGAAAATAAGATAAAATAGGATCAGAAGCAGAAGAGATGAGTGGGGAGAGGAGAAGGGAGAAGAGGCCTCTTTGCAAATACCTAGGTGGTTCAGGAAGTGAGGCTAGAGTGCAGGAGAGTTGTCAGACTGACATCTGGATATTGGAGACACCTCATGAAAAAAAAGTGACTTTCAGTATATCCCCAAATTAATTGAAAGGGACTAGAAGACATATTTGTACACCCGTGTTCACAACAGCATTATTCACAATAGCCAAAAGTTGGAAGCAACTGTCCAAAGAGGGATGAATGGATAAAGAAGGGTCCATAGAGGGGTGAATGGATAAAGAAAATGTGGCCTTAGAACATTAGAACATTATTCAGCCTTAAAAAGGAAGGAAATTCTGACACACACCACAACATGGATGGACCTAGAGAACACTATTCTAAGTGAAATAAGCCAGTCTCAGAAGGATAAGTAGTGTATGATGACATTTATTTGGGGTACCTGCAGTAGTCTAATTCATAGAGACAGAAAGTACAATGGTGGTTTCCTGGGGCTGGGGAAAACAGGGTAACAGGGTGGGGGAGTTATTGTTTAATGGGTACAGTTTCAATCTTGCAAGATGAGGAAAGTTCTGGAAATGGGTGGTGGGAATGGTTGTACAACAGTGTGTACTTACTGCCACTGAGCTGTATACTTAAAAATGGTTAAGATGGTAACTTTTATGTTAAGTGTATTTTACCACAATTTTTTTAAAAAGAAAGAAGAAGTGATCTTCCTTAGTCCAAGGCTCTGAATGCCATCATCCCCAGCTGTCTCAGGGGCTTCATTCCGTTTACCATCCTGTCTCTTTCTCTCTCTCGCCTGGACCTTCAAGCCCTCCCTTTCTCTCTCTCTATCAACTCTTTCTAGCCAATAGTCTTCAAATGATTTTCTATGCTTTGTAGAATCTATTTTTTCATTCTTCAGCCACTACCTTCAGACAATTGATCAACAACCCCCTTCTCCTAAAATTCAACTCATGCTTTTTAGTTCTTACCTGGTTGAACCACCAAGCCAGGGTTTATCCTGTTGACCTCCTCCTCCTTCAAATTGTTTCTGCCCCTCTTCTGTCCCACCGAACTCTCGAGTTATCTTCTACCTTTGGAGTCCCTCCCTGACTCCCATTCAGGCTTCTTTGTGGTTGCTCTTCCAGTGTGCATAGTGCTGGGGGCCCCCAGTTCCATCTTGGATTCTCTTTTATCTCTTTTATCCTCACACTTTTTCAGTGGTCATATCCACTCTTTGGCCTCAGGTACCATCAAATGTTGATGATGCCTAAGTCAATATCTACAGTAGAGATCTCACTCCAGTACTTTCCACCCATAGTCACTGGCCTTCTGGACATCATCACTTGGATGTCTCACATACATTTCAAACTCAACATGTCCAAACTTGAACTCATTTTGGCCCCTCCCCACGATGCACATACCAACTTCTCCTCTAATATGCCATTTGCTGAAATGGCAGAATTACCACTAACTACCCAAACCAGAAAGTTCCCATCATCCTCTACTTCTCCTCCTCTCTCATGCCATTTCCCATCAGTTATAATCCTGTCGATTATACTGATTCTGGGAAATTGGAAAATCCCCAGGTATGCCAGTGCTCTGAGAAGAGACTTATAGTGCTCTGCCCATCTGAGGGGCCATCAGAAAGCTTATTAGTGTCAAAAAGAATATTTTAATGTAGTTTGATCTGTGTGTTAGGAAAAAGGATTTGAATATTCCAATGAGTTTACTTTCATTAGTAGTAAATGTTTCGGGATGATGTAGTCTATCCCTGGTGTTGAGTATACTCTTTAAAGTCTGCTTTTGAGGCATTTGAACTGCATTTGTTATAGAAGTATTTAATATCAGCAAATGCGATAAGTTACTTCTAGAAGAACCAGGAACAGCATCTGTTGTTAGATGATAAGGCATCAGTTTTAATGCCTCAAAGCCCTGTTAAGTAGGGAGAAGGCAGTTAGCTGGAATTTGCCTGGGAGGGTTGGTTGAGGGAGTCCCTATCTCCTCCTCCAAAGCCTGTTGGAGGCTGATCTAGATTTCCAGAGCCCCTTTGAGGCTCAAACTTTGGCTCATTCACTTCAAGTGGGAAGCTACATCATCCTACCTGCCAGGACCCTCCTTCCCACACAACTTGGCGGGAAGAAGGCATCTGCAGGGTGATGGCAATTAGCACTCATGAAAGAGAAACAACAGCTGTTGGCTACTGTATTGTCTTTGCTGTGCTTGAAACCTCATAAAGGGTGTTGTAGATTGACTGTGTTTCCCCTCAAAATATGTTCAAGTCCTAGTCCCTGGTACCTGTGAATGTGACCCTATCTAGAAATGGTCTTTGCAGATGTCATCAATTTAAGACGAGGTCATTGGATTAGGTCCTACTCCAACGACTGGTTTCCTTACAAGAAGAGAGTAATTGGGACACACAGACACACAGGGAAGAACACCATGTAAAGACAGGCAGCAACTGGAGCGATGTGTCTGTAAGTCAAGGAATGCCAAGGATTGCTGTCAGCTACTGGAAGCTAGGAGGGACACATGGCCCAGATTCTTCCCTAAAACCTCAGAGGGGGTCTTGGTTTTGGACTTCGAGCCTCCAGTACTCTGAGAGAATAGATTTCTGTTCTTCTAAGCCACTCAGTGTGTGGTTCTTTGCCTAGGAAAAGAAAACAATGGGGAATCCTGGGTGGGACAGAAACAGGAGCCAAAAGGGAGGCCCCCAAAATGTCCACCCCAGGTTTAAATGGCAGCCAATCAATACATTGTATCTTAAAGAGCTCTCAGGTCGGCCTTCCTCTCTGAACTAGGCCCCGGGGCCCTCTTGCCTGGATTCCACAATGGTCTCCTAACTGGTCTCTCGACTCCAGTCTTACACCAGGGATAGGGGAAACCTAACACTAATCATAGTCACGTGGATTGAGAACTATGGTCTTAATAATGTCGGAAGCAGCTGGCCTGCTGTGTGAACGTGCCGGCAGAATCCCAGTGAGGATCCTCATCCTCCTTTCACTAAATCTTGACGAGAGTCCTATGATGAGTAATACTATAAACCTCATTGGGGGCATGGGGACATTGAGTAATTTGCCTGAGGTCACACAGCTAGAATTTGAACTCGGGCCCGGCTAACTCACCACCCTTTCCCCTGTTACTCTATCGCCTGGGGAAGGGGGTGGCAAACCACACTTCAGGGCTGGAGGAGCAAGCAGAGCCCCTTAAAGAGATGGAGTGCCCATCTTGAGACAGTCCTTTGAAACTGGGGTGAGGTATCATCATGATTTCTCGGCGGAGACACTGAACTCTGCAATTTGCCTCAAGTGCCAATGTGAGTCAGAATTGGCCCAGAAACCGCACTTTCTACACTCTCTCTCCCCCCACCAACTGCTGCTTGTTCTTTCCTGGGTCCCCCTCCAGTCCGGGCTGGGAGTGGAGCCCAAAGGACCCCCGGGCCCCACCAGAGGCTGACAAGCCAGAACTCCTGGGGTGATCAAGGCAAACGCTTGCTTGCTCAGAGCTCGCGCCTTATCAGTAACTTTCCCAAGAGTGCAGTGAGAGTTAATGTTTATAAAGTGCTCTGAAAGCCTCTGATAAAAGATGTTAAATGGCATTAATAGAACACATTCTGCAGGCCCCATGTCTCACTTGGGCTTGATTGATATGCATCCCTCTTGTGCAGTAGGTGGACGCTTTACTTCAGATGAATTGAGCTCATTAATTAGGATCCTGTGTGCAGTTTATTGTGAAGGATGCTCGGTTATTACCATAATTAGGACCCTGAGCCAACCCCAGACTATCTCACTGTAAACATATGGGGGAAGGAGACTGTCTCCTTGAACCCTTTGTGCGCTTAGTTGCTAAATTCAAGCCCATTATCTTGCACAGACAGGCACCTGAGACTCCAATAAAATAAAGTATCACTGATTTCAACAGGGCTCTTTCTTAGATGACTCTCCGGTAAGCACGTGATTAATGCATTGCTTAATAGTACTTTCCTGTTTCCAGACATGAGCTCAACGCTGGTCCTATAACACCTCTATTCATCATTTCCACTCAGCATCTAATAGACATTTTGAAGCAAAATCAAGCTTCTTTACCCATTTGCCACCAAGGGGCTACTTCAATTAGCCAGAAAAGCAGCAGTACCCTTAAGGCAAATGTTCACAAACCTGGTTGCACATTAGAGGCCTCTGGGGAGCTTTAAGCAAATCTGGATGCCCAGACCCCAGCCTTAGAAATTCTGATTCTGATTCATGTGGTCTGGGGATTAGGCATTAGTGTGCGGGTGTGGGCATCTTTCTTTTTCTTCTCTTTCTTTTAATTAATAAACTTTATCTTTTTAGAACAGTTTCAGGCTTACAGAAAAACTGATGCTGGTCCAGCTGGGAACCCGGAGTCCCCATATACCCATTCACAAATACCATATAGAAAATATATGTATATATATTTAATGACCTGAGTGATTCAAATGTGCAGGCCGAGCTAAGAATTCAGTTTCAGTGCAATCATTATCTACACAACTAGAATTCAACAGCTTTGGGTAAAAATAATTTCTGATTGAACCACAGCCCAAACTGTTCCAGGTTTTCTCAACACTTGTCCCTAATGTAGCAGC
The DNA here is from genome assembly GCF_054177405.1 of Leptonychotes weddellii. NCBI lineage: Eukaryota > Metazoa > Chordata > Mammalia > Carnivora > Phocidae > Leptonychotes > Leptonychotes weddellii. Next base: position 13,329,267 of record NC_138381.1, on the reverse strand, counting down.
CCAAGCTTGAGAGTGGATTGGCGTTCATTCAAAGGAAGATGACTCTGTTCACCATCGTGATTTATGCCTTATGCATAATGAATGGCCTTATTGATTATTAGAGGCCTTGGAGGGTTCTCTTCCTTGTTAGATTAAAAAGAATATAAATAGAAATAATACAAGTTGGGGCAATCTAGAACTCTTTGAAATGGTTGATGAGTTGCAGTACTTAAGGAAAATTAACATAAAGTGTCACTGATTTCAACAGGGCTCTTTCTTAGATGACTCTCCGGTAAGCACGTGATTAATGCATTGCTTAATAGCACTTTCCTATTTCCAGACATGAGCTCAACGCTGGTCCTATAACACCTCTATTCATCATTTCCACTCAGCATCTAATAGACATTTTGAAGCAAAATCAAACTCCTACTCCTAAAAAGGAGTTATTTGAGTATTTTTGATATTAGTGGTCTTGCTGTAAAGATAACTAAGTAGAACAAAGGAAGTTATCTATTTGATAGAGAATAGAAAATATGGGGGGGAAATGTGTTTTTTCATAGTACCTGAAAGAGAGCTACACACGGAAGCAAGTGTTTTGGGTCCACAACCATTATTCATTAAACAAATATTTATCAAGCATTTACTATGTTTCAGGTTCTAGGTGCTGTGGAAAAACAATAAACCAAGTAGGGCAATAATGCTGCTCTTATAGTATTTATATTCTGGTGGCATATTAGAATATGTACTCTCCCACTTAGGCAAATGCCGTTGGAATTGTCTAACAACAGTTGGATACCTCTGGAAACGTGAAATATTATGTAAATTGTAAACATTATTGACATCGCCACGGCTTTTCATTAGACTGGCAACAAGATAAAATGAAACTCTAAAATTCACTATGAAATACACTTAATTACTGAATTTTGACTTGAGAGAAAGTTAATGCACTTTGATACCAGTGTGTTATAACAATTGGATTGTTGAAGTATAAATCATAAATCATATGTAAAATATAGAGAAGAAATGAATTCAGGGTGTCTGGGTGGCTTGGTCGGTTGATTTCTGCTCAGGTCATGATCTCAGGGTCGTGGGATCGAGCCCCGCATCGGGCTCCATGCTCAGCACAGAGTCTGCTTCTCCCTCTCCCTCTGTTCCCCTCCCTGCTTGCGTATGCTCTCTCTCTCAATCTTTCATAAATAAATAAAATCTTTTTAAAAAAAGAAAAGAAAAGAACTGAAGTTCTTTCATAAGGTTAACAACTTATGGGTATGTTGGGTCTATTTCAGTTGATAGACATGTTTTAGAATTTTGTTAGGAGGAAATGGTATCTTTAACGAAGGGCACTGGTTCTATCAATTAGCTTATGGTGTATAACAAGCTTCTCTGAAATGAAGTACCTTAAAACAACACAATTTAGCTTTTGTTTAGCTCATGATTCTGTGAGTCACCTGGGAGTTTTTTCTGGACTGGCTTAGCTGAGCTCTGTTGGGGCCTCTCAGGTGCTACGGCCAACTGATGAGATGGCCTTGCTCACTGATGGCTGGTCTAGCGCCCCCTAGCTGGGATGGCTCATCTCTTCTCCATGTGGCCTCTCATCCTCCAGTCTCCTGGTCTCCTTCACATGGTGAGAGCAAGGCCCAATGCTCAACTAGTTTTAAGTCTGTGATTGTGTCACATTTGCTATTGTCCCCTTGACAAAAGCAACTCACACGGCCAAGCCTAGAGTCAGTCTCAAGGGCAGAGATGGAAATTATAGTGACATTTGTGCAAATGATTCATTCCACTATCCCATTGCTAGATATGGGTTTTTAGGTGAGACTCCTAGAAACTGCTATTTTCTGAGAAGTTCCCCCTTTGATCATGGGCCCCGTGTACACTCAGCTCTAACTGTTCACAGTGAATACAGCCCAGGGAAGACGGCACCTTGCTGCATCACTCCACATAGTCTGGGATCTGGAGATGCACACTTCATCCCCTGGACCGTACTAGGTTCCACCTCTGGGAACCATGCTTTCCTATCCTAAAACAGCTTCATAAATTTCATATACACCCCTAATTTCCGCACAGACCACACCTCTGCATCTTTAAGAGAAGAGAAAGGTGTTTGTGATAGTGCTATGAATATCTCTCTCCCAGGACTCAAACTCAAACGATCTGCCTCTTCCTTAAGCCAAAAGTATCAGGTGAACACCTAACCGCGTGTAGGGGATTGGAGACCTGGAATTCACAGGGACCGGGTCAAGAAAGAGGCTCAGGAAAGAGAGAATATACCTCTTGGGGGGACTCAGATTGGACTCCCCCTCAGAGATGAGAAAAAGTGCAACAAGAGAAGAAAACCGGAAGAGTGTCTTCCAGCATCTGTACGTCCTTATTTAGAGTCTGATAAAATTCATTAAAAATTTTGTTTCAACAAGATCAGCCAGGAGTTCAATACTCTACTGCATATTTGAAAGTTGCGAAGAGAGATCTTAAAAGTTCTCATCGCAAGAAAGAAAAATTTGTAACTATGTGTTGTACCAAATGTGTGGATGTTCACTAAACTTAATGAGGTAATCAATTTATAGTATATACATGTATCAAGTCATTATGTCGTATACTATGTTGTACATTATGTTGTACACCTAAAACTAATACAATGTGTCCATTATATCTCAGAAAAAAAAAGATTAGCCTTGTGTTGATGATTGTTTAAGCAGATGATAGTTACATAGAGGTTTATTGTACTATCCCCTCTACTTTCGTCCATGTTGTAAATTTCCCCCTAAAAAATTATTTTGTTTGTTTGGAAAAAAAAATTTTGTTTCAAGTTTGAATATAATTGCCATGAGTAACTCCCCGTCCTGGTACAAGCGGTAGGATAGTCCAGTGGTTAGGCACGCAGGCTTCCACCACGGACTACCTGTGTGACCTTGAACGAGTTAGCCTAGGTAAGCCTCACTTTCTCCCTCTGTTGTGGCCAGTGTTGTCCAGAGAAACAGAACCAATAGATAGAGATTGAGATGGAGATCGATTTTAAGGAACTGGCTCACAGAATTGCAGGGCCTAGAAAGTCTGAAACCATAGGACAAGCTGGGGGGCCAGAAATTCTGATAGTCGATGTTGCAGTGTGGACTTAGAGCGCCAGAGAGCAGCGGGCTGGAAACTCAGGCAGGGTTTCTATGTTGCGTTCCTGAGGATAATTCCTACTCCAGGGCGGGGGCTCAGACTTTGCTGTAGATGCCTTCAAATGATTGGACGAGGCCCACCCAAATTATGGAGCATAATCTGCTTTACTCAAAGTGTACTAATTTAAGGGTTACTCATCTCTAAAAAATACCTTCACAGCAATATCTAGATGAGTGTTTGGGCGAACAATGGGCACCATAGCCTGTGCTAAGCTGACACATAAAATTAACTATCACACTATCCATTAAAGGGAAACAAATAGTATATACGTCATAGAATTGTAACACAATGAAGCATACCAAGCAGGGAGAATGGCTCCCAGCATTCATCTTGGCTGTCATTTTTCTTCCCATGCCCTACAGAAGTAGTAACGGCTGGTCACCCACATACATTGGGGCTATCTAGTTTGGGGAAGGGGTGAGCAGAAGGTTGGGTGGATTTATGGCAGGTAAGTGGTTTTATCCCTTAAAGAACCAGAGTGGGGCATTGGGGGTTAGTTTTAAATTGATGTTTGTTTTCAAAAGAAAAGGAATTTAAAAAGAGCTCTGATCCTTTAAGACTGAACAATTGCTTTAGAGACCCATCACCTAGCAACAGGAAGATAATACCTTCTCTCCTCCAACAGGTAAACCTCTGGCTTATCTAATTGAAATTTCAGGCTTCCTGCCACACTCCTGAAAAACTATCACTTTAAAGGGATCAAACTGTACGCCAAACAGAGTCAAATTTGAATGTGCGAGTTTCCAAATGGCAGGCTAATGAGATTTTCATTGGGAGAAGAGATGTGAAGCTCTGCAGCTCATAATTTAAGTAGCTTTGTTCCACTGGCATTCATTGAATTTCACAAAAAGACTGCAGTAAAATTCCTTTTTTGACTCCTGTCTGGGGATCAAAGATAAGTGTTAGAAGCAGAAACAAAGGGTAAATTGTAAGAAAATAAAGAATTATCTAGACTTTTCACCAGGTTGAGTTATCTTTTATTCTTCCCTCCCTGTTCCCTGGCCCCCCCTTCCCATGTTCGTTACAAATGCTCTCCATTCGACTTCTGAAATGACTGCTCATTCCATGCTTTTCCACTCCACTGACATTGCCCTTGACAGTACCCCTGATCGATCTCCCTGACCAAACTGTCTAATCTATTCTTGACACCATTGAGCAGTTTATTTCTTTTAAGACACAGCCTTTCCACATTCTATTCTCTGCTCAAAAGTTTCAATAGCTACTCTTGCTTTCTTTTCAACAAAATTCAAACTCCTTTGCTTGGCATTTAAGACCTTCTGTGATATAACCTCAATTTCTTTCCAAGATTATTTCCATATTTCTATGCACCAGTTCTAGCCAAACCCAAATTTCTGGTCCTGAGCCTTTTTAACTCCACATCACTATTTACACTAGCACCTCCTCAAATGCCCTCTCCTTGAATCCCAGTAATTCACCTAGGCCCAGGCATGCCAATTCTTCCAAGAAGCCTTCCTTGATTTCCCTCTGCCCAAGTAGTAATAGATTCTCACCTTTCAGTGCACCTCTCTTGTGATATTTATCACATTTAGAGAAGTCAGTAGGGTGTAGTAGTTAAGTGTACAACTTTGGAGGCAGAGAACCGTGTTGGAGGCCCAGCTCTGCTACTTCTTATCTGTGTTACCTTGGACAAATTGCTTACCTTCTGGGAATCACAGCTTACGTTTGTCTTTTTGAAAAATGAGATAGCCAGTGGTTGTGAAAGTTAAATAAGTTAAATCATGGAACGTGCCTGGCATGTAGCTGACAGTCAGTAAATATTAACTCTTATTTTCTAAAAATCACATTTAACCTTTTTTATAGTCTATATAGTCCCCATCTCATTCCTCCATTGTGAAATCCTTTGGGGGTAGAATCTAGATCATAAACCCACCTGGTTCCTCTCCCCACTGTGCTTGCCATATATTAATATTCGAAAAAAATTGCTCATGGTGGCCTTCCCTGGGTACCCTATCTAAAATGCCCTGCCACCCCACCCCAGTCACATGATATATCTCTTCACTGGGCCTTATTTTGACATGACACTAATTCTCATCTGAGTTACAGTATATGCCTATTGCTTTTGTCAGACATATATTTCATTGTCTATCTCCCCCACAAAAATACACTTTCAGAAAGACAAGGACTTTTGTGTGTTTTGATTATTGCTGAATCCCAGCACCTGGGTCAGTGTGCATAGCGGACATTTAACAAATATTTGCTGAACACATGAATGAATGAGGATCTCCTTTCTCTCTCTCTCTCTCTCTCTTTTTTTCCCTGAGTTGTATCTCTAAATAAAGTGATGATGTTTATTGCCAATTCCCCAAAGCTAGGTTTACAGAGAACAATTGGAATATTAACCAGATGATTTTGGTATATATGTCAGGTGAAGAAACTCCAAATGTGATTGGAAATGTACGGTAGTGATGTCTAGTGCTTACCCATTTCTTCTCTGCCTCTCCTTTGGGGCATGTGAGGAGATCACGTCTCTGCTCCCCTTCCAGTCAGGCAGGACCATGTTCTGGAGCAGAAGTGAAGCACGTCACTCCAGGCCAAAGCCTTTAATTATCCCTGTGAGACCTTCTTCATCTGCCCCATCACCTGAGGAGGTCACATGTTCTAGGAGGTTCAGCTCCGGGATGGTGAGCCCTCTGTTCAGCCAGGATCCTGCAATGTTGCAGAGAGGGCACCTGTCTTAGACTGAATCACCTAGACCCACAAACAGCTTTGTAAGAGTGAGAAATAAGCTGGGTGGGACTCAGCCATGAGACAAAGGGATTGTTTGTTACTATGCATAACCTAGCTACCCTGACTTGTATTAGGGTGGATGGTATGAAGAGCCAGAAGGAGAGTCTTGGTATTTACCAACAAATCTATCAATGCAAAATAGTCGTTCACCTGAAATATTAAGTAACTCACAACATAGTTTATTTCAGTGATCGTGGAAATGTCTTCTTATCTTCCTTGATTATCCCTCATTCTTTGTAGATAAGGGGAATGTACCAACCTTTACTGGCCTTCAGTGGAGTCCTTGCTTTGCATGCTACTATATTTACCAAACCCTGTGCACCCAGAACGATATGGTCATGATTCTAACACGCACATGTTTCAGCTCACGCTGTACTATGCAAAGAAAGGACTGCCCGAATTTGACTTTATTAGAAAGTACTGAACTATAAAGGGACAACACTTTGAAACTCAATTTCCTGACAGTTTCCTTTGGTTTTCTTTTTTTCTTTGAAGATCCAGAATGTTTTTCCTATAAATTACTGTGACTTCTCATTAACAATGAACTTCACACACTCCATCTTAACATTGCTGATTGTCATGGTCTTCTCTCTTCATACCCAAACCACTGTTTCTCCTATCACATAAGTAATACCGGTTACTGAGTTATGATAATTAATTCATCATCGATTCACTCAAGATATAGCAGAATGAACTTAAAAACAAATAGCTGCCATCTTTTATAAAAATACCCTGACTCTCTGAGGGACAGCCTCCTTGTACAAAAATAATAAGACCAACCCAGGAGCCATGAATTCTTCCCCAGGACTAAGGGATGAATTTGCATGGGTCCGTCACTCTTTCTGCCCTTTGAGCAAGAACAGCTATTGGTCAGAGGATGAGATATGGCCCATGTACCCAGGATGGGACAAGTGGATTGACTTTCCAAGGGATGAAGTCCATGTCGTTGGCTGCTAATTAGCACAGTTCTCTAAACAGCTGAACTCATGAGTCATCTGAGTTCTTAAAGAGGTTCCCAAACCTATTGATTCATTACTGACACCAACCCAACCCATGCTGGTGCTAGGAAAATCAGATGTTTTGCGGTGTAGTCTATGAACTGGAGGGTCTTACAATCTAGTTTGGGTCATGAGTGACTGAGTCTTCTAAAGCAGAAATAGAGAGTAGTGCAAAATAATTACATTTGCTGTTTCAGAAAGTCTAGAACTTTCTGTCATGTCCATATTACATTATAAAAGATAATCCGTGATGAGGGCCAAGAATAGTGTAGGCACAGTAAGAGCTATAGGAATGAAGAGCTGCCAAGGGAGGGGATTGGAGGTCTAGGCAGTTTTATTGAGGAGATGAGATAAAGGGCAGGTAAGACTTGCATCTGAGATAGGAACTCAAATGCCCAGGGGGCCAAGCTGAAAACGGGAGTGAGTGAGAGCAGTTTGGGCTGGAAGTGCCAGGGGCCCATGCCCAGGCTAGACTGGACATCCACCACCCCTCTGCTGCGCACGAGCCTGGGGCCCCGTTACCGGGCCTTTCAGATGTTTCCAGAAAACTTAGAAATCCATATTTGTAAGAAATGGCCAGATCTTAAAATATTGGCAACTCAGATAAACACGATCGCAGGTCAAATAAAACAGTTTCTGGCAGGATTGGACTACTGCCTTGCAACTCTTGCCCCAGGACACCCAAGCGGGAGGCTCAAGAAGGATTTTCTTCTGCTCTCGGCTGACCCCTCGCATTTCCAATGACTCTACTTCTGCTGTATGCAGAATAGAGTGAGCTCTGATTAAATAGATATGAGATATGGTGCATTGACTTTGCATAATTCCTTAATTTCGAGGAGGAAATTTATATCCCCCCACCCCCACATACACAATTTTGCTCTGTCAACAGTAATTGTCCTGAGCCACTGCCCCACTGGGGAGAGCTGCTGAAGAGGGGTTGGCCGTGATTCATTAAATTCTATTTGCTGAGAGCAAATGGCAGAGCCCTCAATCACGCTTCGCGCCTCTTCGGCGGCCTCCAGAGGAAGCCGCTGTCCGGGATTATAAAACTGCTATTTTACTTCTTTTTTTCTTTTTTTATTGTGGTAATATATACACGCTCTTTACCATTTTTAAGTGCACAGCTCAGGGGCATTAAGTACATTTACAATGTTGTGCAACTGCCGCCGCCATCCATTTCCAGAACTTTTTCATCATTCCAAACAGAAACTGTTTATTCATTAAACAATCACTCCCCGTTCCTCCCTCCCCACCAGCCCCTGGTAACCTCTATTCCACTTCCTGTCCCTGTGAGTTTGCCTACTCTGCGTACTTCATCTGAGGGAAATCACGCAAGCATTGTCCTTCTGGGTCTGGCCTATTTCATGACGCATGATGTTTTCAAGGTCCATCCGTGCTGTGGCAAAGATCCCGTGTACTTTTTATTTTGTTCATTTCCCCCATATTCCCTCACCACTTTCCTTATTTTGGTGGTAAATATATACAAAAAGGATAATACTTTGAGCATAAAAACCACCTAAGAATGCATCATTCAGAGCTTTAACTCTCTTAAAAAGAAAGGATCCTGATTTGTCCAAATCTCTGGCTTTCAGACTGTCTGGATTTGAATCCTGACCCCGCCATTAACTATTATATGGTTCTAGGAATGTTATTTAACCTTTCTGTGCCCTGGAATTCTCACATAAAAAAACCAGGAAAATAATAATTCATATATATGCTAATATCCAATGTTATAAAAACAGAAGGAGCATTCATACAGAGGAGTCTTAATAATTCAATTTTTTGGAAACATAACCAGGGACTGATTTTATATCTCTATGTGTATTCTAAAAATTTATTTAAATAAGTCCTTGTTAGTAAATGTGGCCTGTTGGCTAACCAGGTACTGCTCTGAGATCCAGGACTATTAGCTATAGGAGAAGAAGCTGCCACAGGGCCTTTGCACAGCTCCCTGTCCAGGGGTCCCATCCCCAACCATCATGCTAAAGTTTGGGAGCAGAGGACACCCCACACAACAGGATCACAGTGACCACTCTCAGTGGGGAAGCTGACCGAAATATTTTTAAGTTCTTTGAACGAAGGAAAAGAGAGAAGAAGGAACAGGGCAGGGGTGGGTGGAGAGGAGGGGTCTAATCCATTGAACAAGGCCATTCAGTGTAGGGGCAGAAATCCTGACATACCTTTTATCAGCCCCAACAGCATCCACTTTTTCAATAGCCAAGCACTGTTTGAGAAGTACCAGTGAGAGGAAAGATACAAGAGAGAATATTCTCTACGGATCATTTACACAAAGAAACTAAGTAGGATGCCTCCCTACAGGCAGATCACAATCAGCTAGGGGAGAGAGGTAGGTAAGCCAATGAGTTCTATGAGAGTGCCAAGCAGAAGAAAGGTAATAAGATACCGACTACCACAGAGGAGGGACTGACGAACTATCTCTCGGAGGGTCAGAGAAGCTTCCTGGCATATACGACATCAAGGCTAGGAAATTGAGTAGTTTCCCGGTCAGACCAGAAAGGTAGGGAGAGACAGTGGATGGAAAATTGCATTCAGGGAACATTTAAAATCCTTTAACACTGTTGGAGCTTAAAAATAAGCTGGGGAGGTAGGTAGGGGGAGGAACCAGGAGCCCTGTGTGTGATGCTAAGGGACGGGGACCCTGGTCTTATTGATGAGGTGGAGCCAGGAAAGGGTTTAATCAGGAGCGGGGCATCTCAGAGATCTGTGGTTTCTGAAAGAACACACTAGCATTGGTGAAGAAGACACAAAGTGGGTAGTAGAAGATAAAGCAGAAGGCAGGGACATCAGCCAACAGTTGATTGGAGTTTCCTGATGAGCATCGAAACCAGGACAGTGGCCGTAAGAATGTAGAAGAAAAATAAACAAACTCGATGCTTCTTTTATTGTTTTTTAGTCTTTTTTTCCCCAAGAGATTTAATTTTTTTAAGTTATCTCTACATCCAACATGAGGTTTGAACTGATGACGCTGAGATCAAGAGTCACATGCCCCACCAGCTGAGCCAGCCAGGTGCCCTTAATTTTTTAGTCTTTATAGCCATTCATTTGACAGGTATTTAATGAGCATTCACTGTTAACCGAAGCATTTCATTAATACATGCTATATTTTTAAGTTTTTTGAAGCATTTTCACAAGCGTCGTTACCGTGTTTGAGCCCCAGAGCAACTGTGCAAGGTAGTAAGTTCCATCATCCCCATTTTACAGATGCAGAAACTGAGGTCCAGAGAGGTGAACTGATTTTTCGCAAGGTTACACAGAGAACTAGCTGCAAAGCCTGAGCTGGGACCCAAACTTTACCTGGAGCCAGGTGTCCTCTCTGCCCCCACCCCATGACATCAACAGCTCAAAACTATTTCCCTGTTTACGCATCCCCAGAAAATGAAAGGCTGCTTGGCAATAGGTTATTGGTCGAGGGAATGGAAAATTTCAAAGAAAGCCAAAACTTTTAGTGAACTATAGAATTCGTGGAGTTACTGATCTAGATACAAGTGGCCCAGCAAATGAGAAGGAATGCAGGGCTGTTTTTGGTTTGTTTTTTAAACAAGCGGAGAGTCCACTTATCCATACACACAGCTCTGGCTCAGTTAATAACCAAGGTTTCTGGGTGCCTGATAGGATGCCTGGGCCTCCTTCCTGCTGTGGGGGTAAAATCTATAAAATCTCTGCGTTAGATGGAAAGGCGGGTGGGGCTGTGAAGATCTGTCTTGGTCACGAAGGAAAAGCAAAAAGCACTGGGTGAGGCTTTAATTTGCTTTCAGGCTTCTCTACCATCTGCGGATGCTGGGAGGTGAGCCTTGTGTGGCCCATCAGCGCACACGGATTCTGTGTGGTGTCTCCGTTCGCCTGCGTCCCCAACAGGAGTGCCTTCAGAAAGCCAAAGTCACCACTTCGACCTCTTGCTAAGTTGGTCATGTATTTGTGGCTCCCAGACCTGTTTGTTGAAAAACATTTTCCATTCAGAGTTCAATCTGGCTGATTCCGCCACCGTATTTATATGCTTGGGTCTGTGTTTTATCGCAGTAAAAAGAGATTAGTCCTGCTGTAAAAATTTTTTTCTATTTAGAGGGCACTTTGGGCTGAGAGGCCCATTCAAAGCCACAATGTGTTGATGCTGCTTCTTTAAAATCAGCCACTTTCTCACATCAAACTCTGTAAAAATGACAGATGGGCTCTGGGCACAACCCCCACAATCACCACAATCTGTAGAGAGAACAGCCTTAAGGAAGGCCATGTTGGCAATCTTTTCCTGAACCCCCGTGAGAGAGGTTGCCCACACCTCAAGTTTGGACCCAAATTAGAGTCAACCCAATTCGTGGGGAAAGATTGGCTGGAGAAAAAGCAGAAATCACCTTAGAAATGACCAAGAAAAGTGAATGTCAAGTTTATTTCTTCCAGTAGGACTCCTTTTACCAGACAGAAACCAATGACAGACTGGTCGACACTGCCACAATCGTCCCCTTGCCTTCCCCTGGCAGCCCTATGGCTCCCAGGGAACATTCTCTGAAAACTTCTATGCAGGCCAACTTTCTCATTTTTTTGGATAAGAATACGGAGGTCTAGAGAGATGAGGTGACCTGCTCAAAGGCTGACAGCAAGCGGCAGGGACAATGTGGTGTCCGACGGGTCTCTTCAGCTGAGGAGGGAATCAAGGGAGCAACCCAAACAGCATTCTGGATCCTCTTTGATCATGTCACTGTTCGTGCTTTTCTCCTGAGTGGGAAACTTAGGAGGTCTTCAATTTTGGTTCTTCAGTGTGCTCCTTCCTGACCTTCCCTTGGGGGGACCAGCATCTTTCTTTTTTTTGCCTTGAACCTGGGTTGAAACTCCATGACCTTTTGAGGACATGCAGAATCATCCACCCAGAACCTTCCCCTTTGTGAATCGAAAAATAGACCTCCAGGGGACAAAGCCCAGGCCTTTGCCTAATGGCTGGGGGGCACCTCCCCCACTTCTGGGTCCCCCCCACTGCCCCGCAAGGGGCCCCTCTCTGCCCACCTTCACCCAGGAACCTCTTTCTTCTTGTCGTATTTGTGAAAGAAAAGAAAGAAAGAAAGAAAGAAAGAAAAAAGAAAAAAAAAAGAAAAGCAACAATGTGAACATAAAATGTCAAGATCCAAGAAAACTGAAAGACCAACCTGCTTAACCAAGCATTTCTGGAAGGGAAGAATCCTTTTGACTAATGTTTCAGACGGTTTGCTCACTGTCCATTTATCACCAGTTCTTGTTTGCCAGTCCCAAGCAGATCATTTATATGTGCCCAGAATCCCTAGGTAATGGGCATGCTGTAAAAATAAATAGAATAAATAAATTAGTTCTTGAGCTCCTCAAATAAATCCAGTTGAATTAAATGCACCTAAAGTCATTCAGTCTTGAAGAGCAAAGTGAAGACTGTAATGAAACAGACTTTTTGTTTGGGAAAAAGGGAAAAGAGGGAAAAAAACTTCACCCAAAGGCATGAAAAATTTTAAGAAACAAAGGGAGTCATATTTGCACAAAGAGTTAGTCATTGTTATTTTCTAGAGGCTTTGTCTCCCAATTGCCTTTTTCCATAGCCGCAATTTCACCTTACATTTCTAGAACCTTCCACTGAAATTTGAATGCAGGTCTTTTCCAAAGTGGAGTCAGTGACAGTTACCTGACAGTTACTATATATGCCCAAAGAAAAGGTAAGATCATTTACTTCAAAAAATGACCCCTCCAAAAGGAGAAAGTAGTCCAAATTTTCACATCCTTATTGTCTTTCCTGTTATGAGGTTTATATATTTTGAATAACAAAGCTCTACTGGATTCGGCACATGGACTAGAAACGCACATGCCCACACACAGGCAGGCAGGCACAGTCCTTGGATGAGACCTCACAGCATACCAGGCGCTGTTCTAAGTCCTTTATTGCATTAAATGTTTTAACCCTCACAACAACCCTATAAATCATGTACTATTATGATCATCTCCATTGTAAAATGAGGAAATTGCTAGTTTTATTTTTTTTTAGTGTTTTTAAAATATTTTATTTATTTATTTGACAGAGAGAGACACAGCAAGAGAGGGAACACAAGCAGGGGGAGTGGGAGAGGGAGAAGCAGGCTCCCCGCCGAGCGGGGCGCCCAATGCAAGACTCGATCCCAGGACCCTGGGATCATGACCTGAGCAGAAGGCAGACGCTTAACAACTGAGCCACCCAGGTGCCCCTAGTTTTAAATTTGTATAGAGGTCACCTGATAGAATTTTTTTTTTAAAAGGCACCTAAGATTTAAAATATATTGTACAATTAAGGTAAATTATATTTAAAGCAGACATTTGATATCTATGCCTATAAAAGTTTATATATTCAAGTTGACCTAAGCTGCATTTTTTTTAAGAACTTCTCACTGGAAAGATAAGGTATCACCTTATAATTTGGATTATTTTCTACTTGAGCACACTCAGTGTTTCCTGAGCACCTACTGTGTGCAGAGCACACACTGTGTGCAACTGTTGGGGAAACCGACATGTATCTGGCGCCACCTTAAATCCAGGGCAGTCAGTACTCATCACCCTCACACACACTCACCGATGCACACTCATGCTCACACCTGCACTCTCACACACCGATGCACACTCATGCTCACACATCCATGCTCACGCTCACATACTTACCCACACTCACACTCATGCTCACATACTTACACACACCCATACATCCATGCTCACGCTCATCTATTCACACTCACACAGTCACACTCACACATATCCCCCCTTGCTCCTCCCAGAGCCGGGACCAGGCCGAGGCAGCGGATGCCTCTCAGAGTGAGCGCCTCCCTACGTGTCCCACCCCAGCAGCCTCACCTGTCTCCCCCGACTCCCGGCCCTGCCCTCTCCCTCCTCACACACACACACCACACACCATAATTAAAGACAACAAAATCAAGCGCTGTCCTGTGTGCCAATGGGCTACGGGGAACGCACAACATCTGTAGATGGTCAAGTGAGAGGGCTGGAATAGACGTGACATCAGTTCATTCTGATTAACAAGTGAAGTCACCAAGGCAGTCAGCCTCAAGCATGAACATTTTAAGGAAGAGAAAATGACTGTATTGTAGGAAGACAGCTGAACAGGAGCAGCTCATTAAAATGAGCTTGATGGGCAGGAAAGAGAAAGCAAACTATTCCCCACAGCAGTAGCAAGAATCTAAGTGCGGAAAGTGATGAGATTTGCAAAGAAGAGAATCCCAGCCCCCTTGGGCATTCCAAAACCCGCAGTGCATCCGAACCTGACCGTGCTGAGCCATCCCAGCAGACGAAATGACTCATACCCTCATTCATTCAGCAAATACTCACCGAGCCTCCATCACTCCTCTGAGTGCTCGGGGGTGCAGTGCTGAGTGTCAGGCACAGATAGGTCTATCAGGATAAATCCAGGGCAGGACTAACCCGATCCCCTCTCTCAGTGGTACCGTGTTCAAATTCTCTTATAGGAAGTCTTTTCCCAGGTAGTCGCACATCCACTAATTCTACTTCTCCAAAATTTACATATTCAATCCTTTTTTTTTAAGATTTTATTTTTAAGTAATCTCTACACCCAACGTGGGGCTTGAACTCACAACCCCGAGATCATGAGTCACATGCTCTACTGACTGAGCCAGCCAGGCATCCTATCCTCTTTTTTTTTTTTAAAGCAGAACACCATGTTTCAGAACGATATAAACTGAAGTCATTCTGAAATTAATAATGGTTTCCATAGAAATAAAAGCCACCAAGTATTTGCTTTGGAAAAGGCTAGAGGAGCTGGGCTGAAATTTGAGGAAGTGCAAAGCTTCTACTTTGGAATGAATGTTACCCTTCTGATGGCTGGGGGATGAGGCACATTAGAATCGGGTAAAATCAGGACCATTTCTTGGTTGTCTGACATAAAGCTAGGAAGGAGGTGTGATTTGTCCTAAATGGTGGGGGTGGGGGATGTAATTTAACAGGGAACTTAACTGTGCAGTGGGGCCAATTGTGTTTAAAGTTTATATAAACTGATAGAAATTTATAGAAGCATAGATAGCCCTTACATTGCTTATGCATTGAGTATATTGAAAGTAATTATTACATGGACACCTGGGTGGCTCAGTCGGTTAAGCATCCGACTCTTGATTTTGGCTCGGATTCATGATCTCAGGGTAGTGAGATGGAGCCCTGCATCAGGCTCCATGTTCAGCAGGGAGTCTGCTTGAGATTTCCTCTCTCCCTTTCCCTCTGCACACCACAGCCCCTTCCCCCGCCATGCTCGAGCATGCGTACACATGGGTGTGTGCTTTCTAAATAAAATCTTTTTTTTTTTAAAGATTTTATTTATTTATTTGACAGAAAGAGACACAGCGAGAGAGGGAACACAAGCAGGGGGGGTGAGGGAGGGAGAAGCAGGCTTCCCACCGAGCAGGGAGCCCGATGCGGGGCTCGATCCCAGGACCCTGCGATCATGACCCCAGCCGAAGGCAGACGCCTAACGACTGAGCCACCCAGGCGCCCCTCTAAATATAATCTTTTTTAAAAAAGTAATTATTACAACTATTGATTTTATTCCACGAAATTTGTATTTCTATTAAAATGATTTTCTATGAAATAAAATAATTTTTTAATTTATGTGTTTTGCATATATTCATAAATTCCTTTATTTGTTTGCCTAATCCTCTATGTAGTGGTTCTCAAAGTATGGCCCTCAGCCCATGGCAGGGCCAGCGAATCTTCCTAATGGGTTGCCCTTGACAATCCTAAAACTTTTTCTTAATTTGAATGAGATCAACCCATTAATAACTGTCTATATATGTTTTGCTACATTTGGTATTTTTAAACTAAAATCAGTGCTTTTTAGACTTTGGAGAATGTAGGCATGGCTCCAATTCAGTATTTTACTAACACTGCAAGGTTCCAGTTACATGTGTGCATATGCAAGTAATTGGATTCCTACAATCTGGGGGAAGGATACATATTAATTATCAGTACTGCCTTGAATAATCATGTTTTTTAATTGCCGCTCTTCTGCTTCTTAACAGCAAATTATTGTTAGTTTTGTTCATCATTATCAATTTAGTTTGTTGTGAGTTGTTTTGAACCCCATAGCATATAGTAATGAATATTTATGAATTTTTAGGCTATAATTTTCCAAAATTACTCTGGTATGTATGCACTGTGTTCAAGTATGAATCATCCATTCCCTTATTACTAAAGCAGATGTATACATATTTCCCCCATAATTTGTTAATATGAGAACATTTCATCAGTAATGTGTGCAGTGCATGGAATTTTAGCTTGCAAATTACAATATAACATGAAAGTAAATCTAATAAAAGTATTGGGTTATTTTACATTTACATGTTATTGTCTTAAAAAGCAAACATGAGTAATGGTTTAATCTTATTACATAAAAAGTAAGCACTGCATATATATATATATATATTTTTTTTTTTTTTTGGCCATATTTTGATTATCTGGAGCAAGACAAAATTGTGAATCATTATTCAAGGTCAATAGTCTCCAAACTGTTTTACCAGATGTTAATAGGTGTTCTGCAAACAATGAATTCTTTACTCACATAAATTGGGAGGGAGTGATATGTATTATGTTTCCTTTTTCCAGATTTGCAAGGCCCTTTAGCATACTGTGATGGTTAATTTTATGTGTCAACTGGGATAGGCCATGATGCCTAGATATTTGGTCAAACACTGGCCTGGATGTTGCTGTGAAGGTATTTTGTAGATGAGATTAACAGTTAAATCAGTGGACTTTGAATAAAGCTCATTGTTTTCCCTAATGTGGGTGGGTCTATTCACTAAGTTGAAGACCTTAAGAGAAAAAATAGTGACCTCCGAGGAAGAGGGAATTCTGCCAGCATTTGGTTTTGGACTCAAGCTGCAGCATCAACCCTTCTCTGGGTCTGCAGCCTACTGGCCTGCTCTGAAGATTGCCAACTGCTACAGGTACATGAGCCAGTTCCTTAAAATAGATAGATACATACCCTAATATGATAGATTTATACACATCTGTATATTCTCATGCATAAACATATAGTGTACACACACACATCCTATTGGTTCTGTTTCTCAAGAGGACATGCCACACATGTTAAAGGCTCTAGAAAGTTCTACAATTAAAAAAAAATCCCTGTTTAACCCAGTGCTTTCCCAGATTATTTAACCACAAAACCTTTTTCATATAATACCTACAACTATCACAAATACAGCTTGGGCAATGTTTTTCTCAAGACTTGACCTTAGAGCTGATCTGTAGCCTCTTGTCAGTAGCATCAGACTCTAAACCTGTTCAACTCAGAAACTAATAGCATAACTATTGGAACAAAAGTCTCCACCTGTCCTTTCCTTCCGCACAGGGCAGCGGCAGAGGGAAACTGCCATGTTTTGTGGGCGCAGCAAGGTGAA
Source organism: Leptonychotes weddellii (assembly GCF_054177405.1). Classification (NCBI taxonomy): domain Eukaryota; kingdom Metazoa; phylum Chordata; class Mammalia; order Carnivora; family Phocidae; genus Leptonychotes; species Leptonychotes weddellii. The sequence continues at coordinate 13,311,962 of NC_138381.1, read as the reverse complement.
ATAGTCACTGTGGGGTCGGTTCCACATACAGTGGTGTCTGATGAAAATAACTATTGGTGCAACAGACCCTGTAGCTGGGCTTTTGTAAAATGCTCTTTTGTGGATATTTCTGGGGACTGGCGAGTCGTCCTGAAATACCATCAATTACAGTGCGACGTGACATAAGGCGACGCATGAATGGCAGGGAGCCTGACCAGAAAAGCCAGTTCTGCCTCCATAAAAGGCATCATGCCTCCTCTGTCTTATTATCCCTTCTTACATGTGTTTTCACAAACGGTCCTCACTGACCCCAATTTATCCTTCAGAGCTTATTCTAGAAGCCATTGCCCTTTCTGACTGATCTCTTCCCCAGAATCCACCAGATCAGCCTGCCCTGTTCCCTGTCATGTGCGTTCAAACACCATGTGCCCCTGCATTGGACAGAAACTGTATTTATTAGTGCCTGTCTTCCCTCCAGGACTGTGAGGGCCAAGAGGACAACGGCCATTTCCATCTCGTTCGTCTGGGCAGCTCTAGTGTCTGGCGAGCAGCCAGAATGCCCCGAGAAGGAACGAGTGACCCGAGAAGAGCTTCCTCCCCCCTCGTTTTCCAAGGGAGTCCATATCAATTTTCCTTTCTTGGTAGCCCAATTGGTGTACTTTTCTCTACTTTGATCTATCTCGAAAGATCTTCACTCTTTCAACCTTTAAAAAAAATCCATGCCAAGAGCCCATGACGTGTTCACATGTATGTGTATGCACACACACACAACACACATGCATGTGTGCACACGCAGGCACACCTCTACCTTCGCTTACTCTTGCAAATAAGAATAAATACATTCATTTATCAAGCAAAATAGTGTGAAGAGATGGGGAATGCAAGGAACAGGAGGAGGAAAGAGAGACTGAATCCAATTACAGCTATATCATTTTCTGGGTCAAGTAGAATTGTGCAAAAGTTTTCAAACCTATAAAAAGAAAAGCAGAGGCTCAGTCAGGTTCCAGGATCAGTTCCTTTCCCCGCAGCTGCCATTTCCCCAGCCTAGTGCTACACTATGTACACTGAACATGGGTTTCTCTTCAAGAGTCCTCGCTGGAAACAAAAGCATTGAGAAAACTCATGCATTGGCAGGTAAACAGGCTTTCATTTCAGGAAATTTGGCCGAACATTTGGAGGGGACGCAGATGTAAGGACTGAGGGGGAGGGTGGCAGACAGTGGATGCCAGGCCTGGCTCTAATCACTCCCTGTGCATCCTCTACCATCCCCTCCAGACCCTCGGTTACTCACACGCAGTACCCCTTGGCAGGGAGGGGCCAGAATGGCAAAGACCTTGGAGTTGACACAGGTTCCCCCCCACTTCTTCCAACCCTACACCCAGAGGCAGAAAACTTGCACTAGCTATCCAAATAGAGCCTCATCTGAAAGAGGTTGCCAACATGGGCCTCCCCAGGCAAGATATGCTTGCAGGGCTCTCCTGTGTCCCCCTGTCATTTACCCCAATTCCCACTAAGTCTACAGAGAAGTCTCTAGATAAGGCTATAGGTACAATCCAGTCCTGGGCATGGAGGAGCTAAGACCTGGAAAAGCTAAGGTCTTTAATAAATGCCTTAAATGCCTTTCTGCCCCTTTTAAGAAAAGCTCAAGCATGCGGAAGCAGTTACTATAAGGGAATCCCTACTGGCCCCAACACACACACACATGCCCGCTCACTCTGAGATCAGAGAAATCCATATAAGAAATTCTAAAATATGTGCAATAAATTTCACATTTCCAAAGATCTGGACTCCCTAGTACAGAGCTTGCTTTCTGGTACAAGAAATGCGTATTGAATCACAGTAATCTCACACTTTTAAAACTATGGGGATTGTTTTTTAATTGCCCAGAGAGCCAGGTCATGCTTATATATACTAGCATGCGTTATCAGATCATTGATAACCCCTTAAGAAGGATTAGGCCACTTGCTAAACTGAACTGAAATTCACTGATGTGATCCAGAGTTATTGAAAGACAGGATGCTTTTATCAAAAAAGGCTCTCCCAAACACTCTCAGTCCCACTGATGAAAATACGCATTGAAGGATACCTTTCCGGATTCAGAGCCAAGAGGCAGATCACACTGCCTCTCACTACACGAGCGCCTATGTGAAGTTGTTCTACACATAGTATAATAAGATGGTCCATCTGGGGCCTGACACACGCAATGCCACTTCTAAACAGGAGAAGGAGAAAGGTAGGGCCACCGGAAGTCATGAAAACTCAAGTTACAACACCATCCTTGCTATTACTCATTACAAATGCGCTCTTCGGCTTCTTGGAGGAGCCACTTGAAGGTCACCTCCGCTTAAAATTCTTGGCTCAGGAGCTCCTTGTTCCTTTATTACCTAAGTCTATTAAAATTCTTAGAGTAGCTGATGATGAAAATTCCAGCCAATTTTTTTTTTCTCCATGGAGTGGGAAGAAAAAAAAAAAACAAAAAACCAACGCGTGAGTCTATTTGAAATCGTTTTATGAATTTTAATCATAGCAAATGTGTTTTAACAGTAGTCATAAAATCAACATTACCACATATACAAAGGACAAGACACCAGTTTGGCATACAAAAATACCATATATTAAAATTGGGTTCATTGGAAAAACTCAGGACTTGCTAAGACACCATCTACACCAGAGAGAGCAAGCAAGAATGCTTTTAAGACATTCAGATTTAAAAACAGCAGCTTGATATCCCCCTTACAAAGTCAATTATTTGGCAACATTTGAACAATATTTTCTACACAGCCCAGCAGCTCATTTATTTGTAGGGCTATTTGGCCCTTTAAAAGAAAAGCTCCTAAAATAAATAATCTACATAATTGTGAATGAAACATGTCAAGGACTTGAGTTAGCCTCTGAGCAGCATTAATCTAGCCATCTGACTGGAGTATTAGTTATCAAGAGGGCCAGGGAACCCACCAGTGGACCTGGAAGACCGGCAGGAACCCTCCAGAGCAGCCGCATGGCTTATGATGGGGAAGTCTGCACCCACCCCAAGCTGACACCAGCCTCCCCTCCTGCAACTGTCAAGTGAAGCAAACAGGAACACGTGGTGGAATAAAGAAAATATAATAAATGACAACAACCAGGATTGAAAACCAAAATATTCTTGAACGAGTCTTCCCAATAGCATCAACCTACTCAAGTCGGAATACATCCACAGGCATGGGCATTGCATTCCACTGCTAAGAGGGTGTTATTAGAGTTTGTCTGTAATGACTCAGCAACCAACTCTAGAGCAGGCTCTGAGATTGTCTAGCGTGTGGACAACCCAGGGGGGCCCTCCTTGGATCCTCTCATTGGCCGAGCCCATTCCCTATAGGTCTTCAACTTAAACATCTGGGATTTAATTGTGCTTGTCTAAGTTATTCCTAGCCGTCCTTGTGTTTCTTTCTTCAGCTGGTTTCTGCCACGACTGACCTTCAGCTCCTATATATTTTGTTCTCGACCCAGGTTCCCATTACAGATTTCTCTCCTTTTATGCAACTATTTTCTCACTGTCTTGAGCACATCTATCTATTGCTATAGACCTGAGGCCACATCTCCACTGCTCCCACAGATCTGTCTCTCAGCCAGAAAAATCAGACCAGGAGTTTCCTGAACCACAGTGTACAACAGCAGCTACTCTGTCCTCCCATTTAAATAGAGATGACACCGATTGAGGTCGAACCTTGCTCCCCTTCAAGGGGACATCTTCCTCCTCTTTTTCCTCCTTCTTACAGCCCATGCTCCTTTACCACCCTCACATTCAATCGTCTACTTCCAGATTCTCAAAAAGCAAATGTCAAATTAAAAATGGAACATCCCCTTTGGAAAACTCTTGTTGGAATAACCCAGTAACTCACAGGGAGAATACAGAAAACTGTCACACAGGCTACTAGCCCTACAGCCCATAGTGATGAATTTAGAGCAGCGTTCTAGAAGAACAGGGACAACTATAAGAGAGCACCCCCAGAAAAACAAAGAAAATGCATGCTGTTGCAGACTTCAAGAGACTCCTCTGTACTTTGCCCCAAATATTACTGATTGTCCCTAAAAAGATCGTAATATGAATCATATCAAAAATCTTAGACTAGAATAATAAAGTCCAGCTAGCGAGATGAGTGTTTTCAAGCACCACTACATCATAAGTGAGATATACATAGTGGGATACCCCAGGCAGTGAATCCTGAAAAAACAAACAAACAAAAATCCCTTGGTCCAACTGTGCAAGTAAACTTGTGCTGAAAAACTGGAGCCATGCTGCAAGAGTTCAGGAATAATGGTACTCCACCCATGATGCCTGAACAGAGCCAAAAAACAAGGCATTTGAAAGACAGAAATTAAATGCCCCACCTGCTTATGTTCTTCGATCATCAATGGCTTTCCAATAAAATGTATACAGTAGAACCCACCTCTTCATATGCTTGAAGTCTCAGGGGTTTATTCATCTAGACATTCCCAAAGGTGGTTGGTTTGATACAATGTATGCAGCCCATAGCATTTGTTAAGAAATTAATATCTAAATTCAACATTATATAACCCACAAATTGGAAAACATGACTAACAATATTTTTTACTTGATTTTTTAACTCCTGTTACAGCTAAGTCATGTGTGTGTATCTACCTATATGTCTATACCTATATGTGCAGACAGAGATATGTGTATCTATATATAGTGAATCGTGTCAGAAAAAAAAATCAATGGCTTGAATTTCCACTTATTTTTTAGAAGTATTTCATGCTTAATAATATTTAACTGATCTTCATTGCTTTTGAGATAGACTACTACTTTCAACACAGTTACTGAATTTTCTTGATTACTTCATTCTTTTTTGGAGCTTCTGTTTTGGTAAGGGTTATATTGTAAGTGATCTTTTACTGGGAGTGATGAAAATGGCAAGGAACAGTCTCTCCTTCCAGGTCAAGGATGACCGATCAACTGACGGGTGACACGACTTGTGTGGAAACAAAACGCTGACTGATTGGCAGCATCATTCTTTTAGGAGAAGATAGAAATTCAAACCTTTTCGATATCACTCCTCTCATACCAATAACCTCTGGACCTCTAAATTCCTCTTAAGTCTAAAGAAAAACTACCATTTTGGCAAAAAAAAGAATTAAGTAATTTTAAAAGCTAAAAAGGTCATGCCCACTGACGAGTTCTAGAAAAAAAATTCACCAGGTTTTGCTAACTTGACACAAATGCATGCTTACGTTACATTCAGCAACAATGAAAAGCAGACTAGCCAATTTTGACACAGCACAGGATTTCAAATAAAGCAATGGGAACTCTTCAAATCAAAATCTAGACCATAATAAATACCACAGTACCAGGAAGAGTCTCATCTTTCTATGAAAATATATCTCAAACTGAATTTTCTGCTTTCCTTTACTCACTTAAAAAGCAATTTTAGTAACTTTAACAACCCTCAAGTCTTTAAATTCCATGGGCAATGTTTTTTAAGGTAAAAAAAAAAAAAATGCCTTTGTGCAAGGCTGCAAACTGGCAGTTTGTTCAGGGACAAGGGATAAAAGGAAAAGCCAAACAAGACGACAAGCGTCCAATCTCACTCTAAAAATAGTACCTCTGTTGTAGTCTGGTATCCGAAAAAGGATGCCCACATGTGCCCACACCAAACACGACGACGAGCCAGCAGACTTCAGGGGCAAACAAAAACCCTCTATGAACACTGCAAAACATGATTGCTCTTACATTTCACACCTTACTCATGCAGTGATGAAGTCTGGGTAAGATGCTCGAAGTGAAGAGGAATTTCATTAGGCTTTTGTTTTGTTTTGTTTTTCTGTAACATTTACTTTTTGGCCATAAGACCCTAAACACAGTTTCAGAGTACGGGTCACGCATAGCTTGCGAGTCAGAAGTTTTTGCAGCTACTGTCTAACTACTATTTCTGGACAATAGATTCACATGCAGCTACTGATCCCAGAAAAGGGGCTTCGTAAAGCACTCTTTAAGCTTCACTGACCATTTTTTGGCCCAAAGTATGGAAGTAATAACCCCAAAGGGCAATCGATGAATTTTATTTTTTCAATCAATGAATTTTAATCATCATACTTGAGATCTACTTTTTAAGCCCAGAAAGGATTTTTTTTAGCCAACTGCATGTTACTAAACCACAAACTGTCTTCCTAGCCTTACTCTGTTAACACTCTCATGTTCGATCCTACTGTGCAACCCTCCAGAATTACACGATCCGATATGGTGGCCACAGCCAAAAGTGAGTGACTATGTTTAAATAACTTAAAATGAAATAAAATACAAAATCCAGTTCCTCAGTCGTACTAACCCCGCTTCAACTGCCCACTAGCCAATGTGGCCAGTGGCCACTATATTGGACTGCAAAGGTCATAGAACACTTCCATCATTGGAGAAAGATCTATTGAACAGACTAGATCTCAAAGGCTGCACCAGCACATGGGTTAACCTTCAATGGACCTACTTTTAAGTCACGCTCGAGACTGAACTTAATTATATTCTTAAAGAAAATACCTTTTAGCTTTCTAGTCATAAAGTATGGCTGAAACTGAGAACCAGTTTGCCTTTTCATCACAACTTATGCCCCAGGTCATTATACAAAAATTTCCCAAAGACAATGCTTTTTGAGAGCATACTCGGTTGGCTCTACGTAACATATTAAGCATTCTCTCGCTTATGTCAAGATCATTAATAAAGAGGAAAATTCATGCTTCTTAAAGTTTACTATTTACACAACACTCATTGTCCTTTACATAACGGGGGGGGGGGGCAAATGGTTTGCAATTTTAAAAATTCAAATCACATCATTTTTCTTAAATGTCTATACTCATCCTTAAATCAACCCTCCTTTCATTTCCCAGAAAGGTAGATGCTAACTAAAACAGATATATATATTTAAAAAAAAAAACAAAAAACTAAAACACTATTTAGTTAAGGGAATTCATCCACTCTCCAAAAGACCATAGCCCAGTAGAGACATCAACAGGCCTAGGAAGGAGCAAGAGAAACTATAATGCAGTTCTTGTCTCCCTTTTGCTGCAGAATTACAAGGGGCCACATACCTCTGTGGGCCTCCATGGATTCATGTACAAAATGAAGCCACCAGAGGTTGCTTTCAGCTCTGAATTTCTGTGCTTTCAGTTGTGATTTTTTTCATTGATGTGCAACTGTGAATTCCGGTTGATTGTGTCACTGGACTTTTGTCACACGGGGTAGATGAATTGCTAGTGTCGTGGGGAAATGCCAGAAGAGGCCAGCAGGATGGGACGCCAACTAGCATGAAAACATCAAGTCTACAAAAATTCTATCTGCAGGCTGAGATAGGACGCACACAAACACACACACACACACGTGTGCACAACTGCACACTTTAACAAGCAATGCACAAATAACTGCAGGCAGAATCCATTTAAACAAGATTTCTTAGGTCAGTAAGATGCACACACAAAATTCTGATTTTGGTGTTACTGTTACCTTAAATTGTAAAGTCAAGAATCTATCACAGAGCCGATTAATTTTGCACTGCTTCACTGCAGCTCTAGCATGGGATTGTTTTTAAGTTACGTGGACATTTTTACTCTACGGCTTTGCACTAAGAAACACAGGGCTCTCTATCGCCACGCACATTAGTGTCTATGTACAACCTACTTAACACGTAGAAGTCTAGGACATACTACACTACAGGGCCAGTCATTTCATACTGTACATAAACAGATGTAGATATCATTCACAAAATTAACTCAAATATGGCCTGGCTGAAAACTGCAAGGGTCAAGTCCATTTGAAATGTAGCATTCTTAATGCAACATTTCCTGTGGGGTTTTTTCCTCCGAGAGGAATAGAAATTAGGTCAGACATGCATCACAGCAGCCTGGCAGAGTTTGAGAAATCAACACTAACCCAACAGTATATTATGTTATGTAATAGAGAATAGTATTCAGCTAATATGATACCTAAATTATTAATACCAAATAAATCCTAGATTATTTGTTGTATAATGCCCAATAGCTTACACAATAAAATGGCATTTTAACCTGATTTCTACTTTGAGCTCTCAAATACACTTGCTTCATGAATTCCATAAAAGAAATTAGAAGAGAATTGTAAAGCTCACAGCTTTTTCTGAACACACACACATCCAGGCACAGGAATTTACCACTTAACGCCAGCAGACCTTTCTTCACCAGGGTCTGAGAATTTATGATGAACTGATCCACTTAGATTGGGAATGTGAGTTGTTAGTTTATCTTGTCACTTTTCTCAATAAAAACATATTTTGAAATACAAGAGATTTTCTCACTTATACCAACAAGAAGAAACTGGAATCCTAATGGTTTAACCTTCACGGAACATCTTTCAAAAAGCAATCATGGACTGTCTATTAAAATGTCAGTCCAGGTTTGTCATCGATGAACAACACTCACGTCTATTACAATATCTCCAAACTGGGAGAAAAGACAGAATCTTCTGTTACTTTCCATTTGTGCCTCACAGAATACAGGACTTGAATACACAGAAGAGGAGCAAATGTTGGAAGTGACGGGTGTGTGACACTTCACTGGGCAGATCCCGGTGCTCAAGAGGTGGCCACCGAGTCAGACCCTGGACTCATTCAGGCCCACAAAGTCTTACTCCCGGGATTCTTCTGAAAAGATTCAAAACCTGAGGTAAGTCAGATGACACACATACACATGAACACACACACAAGTACACAATATTTACATTTAAAATTCTTATTTCGTGAGATGGCTTGAGAAAAATTGGCATATAGGGTTCCTGTGGGATTAGGCATTTCTCATTATTACTCAGTTTATTGCTCCCCTGTTGGGCTTTCAGTTCAAAAAACACATAGCGAGCTCTAATTACAAGGGAAGAAAAATGAAGGTATGTAACAAAACACAACACACTGGAAACACTTGTTCAGACGTTTTCTCCAAAAAAATGACCGTCCACTTCACTTATTGTAATTTGAGTGCCATTCAAAAAGTATAAAAAGCCTCAGCAACTAAATGGAAGACTGGATTTCCATTAAAAAGGGGAAAGAAACCAGCACTGCATGTCGTCGCTGAATTTTTACGTGGATTCTCAGGTTTAATTCTACTTATATACATAAGCATCTCTGTTTTAATCTACCACATTTAGAGAAGATCACATTGTATGCACTTGCACGGTTTAACGTCTAAGTAGATTAGGTCTATCTCGTAACATGATTTTGACAAATCATAAATTACAGTCCATTTAATAAATGATTATGAGGATGCATGCAATCGTCTTCGAAGCTGTTGCCACCAACACTCAGAACGATTTGCCCGGTATCTCGCTGAGACCTCACGTCTGCCCTTCGTGTCTGTCTCCGGTTAATCAAGCGGTAGCCCAGAGGCCATGGCTGGCACCAAATGATCAGCGTCGCCCCCCATCTTCTCACTGCGATCCCATCACCAACACCTGCTCAACCCCGAATTGGCACCCACGAGAGACTTCCCTGCAGCCCTGTTCAGCCACAGGAGATCACAGTGAAGCGCTTAGAAATGCAAGACATGTTGTGCAGCACGATGCCCAGCAGGAAGACGAGGACGCAGGCCACCAGGATCACAGTGCACACCCCAGACCAGGTGGAGCTTTTCGCCACACCCCGCCTGTCTGGCTCCTCCTCCCCCGCCTCCGGGGGCGCCCCGCCCTGCAGAGGTTGCTGCTCTGAGGGGACGGTCACCACGGTGACGGCCTTCTGCTGGCTCCCGGGCAGCAGGCGGCAGCTCATGTCTCCCGGCAGCAGCGCTCGCTCCTTGGAGATGGGCAGGGGCAGCATGTAGCACCCATTGCTGGGAAGTTTGATGAACACTGGGGTGTGCTCGGACGCGTGCGGGATGGCGATGACCGCAAGGACCTCAGGGTCGTCGGGGAGCTGCGACACGGAGAAGCCCGGGGGCAGCTTGGTGATGCCCCGGCACCAGGGGCACCTCACGTCCTTCTGGCTTGTCCTCATCTGCTGGAGGCACACCGAGCAGCAGGTGTGTTTGCAATCCAGCAACTTGGGCCTTCGCCGGGGGCTGTAGTAGTTGAAACAGATCTGACATTCCAGCAAAGAATCTTGGGAGAGCGTCTCCATCGCGGCCGTGCCTGTGGCCGGGAAGCAGGAGGGCCAAGGCCAAGGGCAAGGAGCTTGTGTTCAGGGGCCGGCACTCCCACGCCTTCCTTCTTGTCTTTCCAAAGTCGTCAGGTGACCGGAGAGCTCACGGACATAGAGCATACTCAAGTGTGTTCATTTCTGAAGAAGATAAAAAAATGCAGAAAAGTTAATGACTTCAAACAAGCTGAGATGTCAGCACATCTGGAATTCAAAAGTCTTGACACTGGGTCAAAAACGTAAAAATGTCCCACTCGAGAGAGATTACAGGAGTTCCTTGGGTAATGCCCAGTGGAAGGTAAATGAGTTGTCTCAGGCGGCTTCTTAGGGTAAATACTTTGCTCATTTCTAAAGGGAATACCTTCATGGGGGTACACAATGCCCCGTATTTCATAAAGAGGGAGTCTTGATTCTGTTTTGTGTATTTCGGTGGACCCTGGCTTGTTCTTCTAAAATACACAGGAGAAATGCTCTTGCTTCCAATAACTTTGTAGCATCTCCTAGAAGTAAATTTCTTTCCTTAGACCCTCTGGTCTTCTTTTCCTGACTCTACTTACCCTCCTGTAAGTATTCATTGCCAGATTCAGGCGCAACTTCCCAAATCTAGTGACTCCATGTAACTAACTAGTTCGCTCAATTCCTCTCTCATAGGAAATTAAAACAATGCCGCCAAAGAAGTGCACACAGGCATCTGGTTTTTGGTTTTGTTTTTTTCCCACCAAATCACTGAAACAAATTCTTGTCACTTGGTTTTAAAAGAGACAAAAACTCGAAACAACTGCAACAAAGACCAGCGGCAACAATGAACCTTCAGGCAGCAGGGGTCACAAAGGCACCCAAGGACCCCTAGTATTTTTCAGTCCATTCTTTTAATTGCATTACTATTTAGGCTTGCACCAAGTAACAGGACTACAAGCAAATACTATTAACTCACCAGTCAGAATCAAGTATTGTCTAGCAAGAGGCTGTCAGTGAAGACTGGCAAGCACCCCCCCACCATAAAACAAAAAGAGTGCCAGCCTCCTGGTTGAAAGAAAGCAAAGTAACTTAGTTCAACTTAACTGGGGTCTGAGGAACCCAGTGTTTCAGTGAAGGCTGCCCAACTCTGTTTCCTATTGAAAGCGTCCAAATTACGGGTCTCTGGATGGAATCACAATGACTCTGGAAAGAACTACCCAACCACTATTGTAGAAATAATTGCCAGTCATTGAACCCCACCCACTCCCAGAGCCAGGAGCTAATAACATGGAAAAGCTCCAGCACGTTTCTTAAAAATCAAACCTTCTTTTTCTAACTTCCCTTGTGAAATTAAGAAGGTACTCCTTGCCAATGATATGATTTGTTAAAAATCAAAATTAGAAATGCAGAAAAAGCATAAAGCAAAAAATAATCACTGGTAAAAGTTAACAATGACAGTCAAAAAGAGCAACATAATTGTAAAACATTTTAGCTGTAGTAAGAGCGCCTAGATTAAATTACTGAAAGTCAAATACAGTAATACAGCATTCGGAAAGTTCATATCATAATCAACTGCTTACCTAGCTACTAATTCAAGAATTTTTTATAGAATAATTGAAATTTGCTAAGGGTAGAACTCAACTGTTCTCACTGAAAAAAATATATATATGAAGTGGTGGACATGTTAATCAGCTAGATTGGGGGGGTCCTTTCACAATGCATATAGCAAATCACCACCATGCATACCTTAAATACCTTACACTTTTGTCAGTTATACCTCAATAAAGCTGAAAAAAAGTAAAAATTAAAGATATCTGTGGAGCATATCAGGAACAAAGCACAATGCTAGCTAGCTACTCTAGGGCATCAAGATGAATCAGGTCCAGATCCTACTCTTAAGCAATTTCAGGTTAGCTAAGAAAGAAAACATGAATAGATTTCCTCTTCCATTCATTTATTCATTCAAATTCTTATTGAACATCTGCCATGTGTCAAGCATTATGGTATTTGTTTTTGTCCCTTGTAACTAAGACCTTGTCACTGCCCACAAGAAACTCCCAGCCTAGCGGTAACCAGTTATGCATGTGAACAGTTGAATAGAGTGATACAAGCCATACAGGAGCCGGAGGAATCAGGGATGGCTCAATGAAAGATCTGGATATGGAGGGGATTTAGACATGTAAAATCAGGGGGCAGTTTATTTTCAGGTTCGGAAATCAGTGTGAGCAAAGGAAAGAGGGTGAGCAACAACAGAATTATTTCTAGACTCTACCTGTGGCACTGGCTAGACGATTTTTTTTCTTAGTACAAGAGTAACTTAAAAATGCCCCCTCTAAGAGTTTTATAGTTTTAGCTTTGATGTTTAGGTCTTTGAAACAGATGCCTTTTTAATTTATTACTATTTTTTTAAGATTTTATTTTTCAGTAATCTCTACACCCAAAGTGGGGCTCAAACTTACAACCCCGAGATCCAGAGTACAGGCTCCACCAACTGAGCCAGCCAGGCACCCCCAGATGCCTTTTAAAGAAACAAAATTCTTACAGCACCTGCAAGCACCCTCCTGCTGGCCCAGCCGGAGAGCACAGCCCTGCAGGGAGGGGAGAAGTGAGCATTGCCAGGCACAGACCACACACCGTGGACAGCCTTGAGTGCCAGGCCAAGGATGCGGGGCTTTCTAGCAGGTGATGGGAAAACACCAGACAGATTAAGAGTATGAGAATGAGGGGACACCTGGGTGGCTCAGTCGGTTAAGCATCTGCCTCCCCAGTCAGGTCATGATCCTGGGGTCCAGGGATTGAGCCCTGTGTGGGGCTCCCTGCTCAGTGGGGGGTCTGTTTCTCCCTCGCTCTCTGTACCTCCCCATCCCCACCCCCTGCTCATTCTCTCTCTCTCTCTAAAAAATAAATAAAATCTTTTAAAAAAAAGAGAGTATGAGAATGATTCATTAGGGTAGTCATATTCGGGATACATTGGAAAGAACTGCTGGGAAGCTATTATAATATTAGACAAGAGGTAACGAGTCGTTGAAGGAAAGACTGGCAATCAGGATGAAGAGATGAGAGGTGCCAAGTGATTCTAGGGAAGCCGAGTGGGATCCGGCAGTGAATTACAATGTGGCTGTACGGTGGGGAGAAGGCACAGAAAGTCTGGAGAGGAGAGTGGCATCATTAAGAGAAATAGGGATCCCGAGAGAACGACAGTGAGTTCTGCTTGGGCCATATTCCAGTTGAGGTGCTGGGAAGATATACGAAATAAGTTATGCAGGAAGATAGGAGAGAGTCAGACAAAAGCTGAAAGTGTGGGGCTGATATTGTAGAGAAGAGTCAGGTGTGGACCTGGAGACCCAGGTGACGGCCACAGAGAAGAGCTATCAGCCAGAGACAACGGAACAGAAGAGAGAGACACCCTCGGGGAGCACACAGCTCCGTCTGATGGAAAGGAAGAACGGGGACAGAAGCAGAAGGAAAGCTATCAACATCTCCCAGCACACATCCCCAGGCCTGAGCAGCATAAGGGTATGGAGAGGGAACCTCGGGTTTTCGTGACCAGGAGATCCTTAGTATTTTTAAGAGTGTTTTCAATGGAGCATCAGGGAGGTGACGCAGTCGGCAGGGATGCTAGAATGGGAGCACCAGAGCCCCTTTTGAGGTAGTGCGAGACGAAGGGGCAGGCCAGGAGCTGAGAAGACCAGGAATCAAACACTTTGTTTTGAGAACAGAGAAATTTGAGCAAAGAGAAGCAGGGGAGGCAGGAGTGCTCCAAGCTCCAGGCTCTGCGCTTCGCTGTCCAACGCCGTGACCGCCAGCGACAGGTGCAGGTGAGGGGAGCGTGTGGAGCTTAGAGAGGGGAGAGCCGACAGACTTCTGCAGTGGGGAATGCGTGACGGAAATCCCCAGTGGGCCAGCAGTTAGGGTAGAACCTTCTAATTTCAGACCCCAGGTACGGAATGTATTCTTTCTTAAAATCCAAAAGCAAAACACAGGGTTTGCTGGTGAATCTTGGCAAATGCTCCTCTCTATCCTTAGCGTTAAAGCCCAGGGACAGAGATAAGGCCACAGCGATAGACCACAGGGAGATGAGATGTGAATGTGTGTGGATGGGAAGGATTGACTGCTTGGAGCTATGGAGGCAGAAATGACAGAACTAGGGAGGGGTAAGAGAAAAAGCACAGATTCTTGCAGTTTTATGAATTTGGAGACAGCTTTCCTTAACAATGGCCCTCAGGACTACCACCCTCAAGATACACGGAGCTGGGACAAAAAATATTTCTTGACACCAGTACAGAAACAGTGACCATCGATTTATTACCCTTCCTGCCGTATTCTTTACCTTACTTCCATATAAAAATGTGGGAAGCAGCTTAGCAGAGGAGGAAGAACAGAGGCTTTGGCCTCAATGAAATTTGGGTCCAATTCTTGCTCCGTCACCACCAGCTGTGACACCAGAGTGAGTCACTGAACCTCTGGAAGCCTGCGTCTTCACCAGCTAATGAGGGAAAATGGAGTTGTAGCAGAAGTCAAGTGAAGGGCTCGGGGAGCACTGGTGTTATCTCCCTCCCTCCCTCCTGACTCCAGACTCCTTCCGGTGCCGTGTGCCATCTGCCCAGGGAGCTCTCCCTGGCTCTCAAAGAGCTGCCATTTTGAACAGCTTGGGAGGAAGAATGCAAGTGTTCTCCTTGGCCCTGCCCCAAGACCTGCCACACCATCATTTTTCAACAAAACCAACATGCAATTTTATTCATGAATTTATGTTCCAAGTAATGTTCACTTAATTGGCGTTGAGCTCCCTTAAAACTAGATTATACTACTCAATTTCCAACTCTATCCAAGTAAGCCTAGGCCCTAGGATAGAGGCTGAACACCAAAGCAGAATGGGGAAACAATTCCTATCTTCCACGCTTAGCCACTCAAGCCATTTTGGCAGCAGCATCTCTGATTTATCCGTGGACGTGTTCGGTATGAAGCCAGCCTATAGTGTATTCCAGTTTATTTTCCGCAGCATAATTAGGAATGATGATGATTAGTTAGGTAAAGAGAAGAAAATTTATGAGCCTATGGACCGAAGCTAATGATAAATCATCCCTTTTCCTTTTCTTCGGAACCTGGAAAGGTGTGAGTCAATCACAGAAGAAAGGGAATGCAAACAAAGCCCATGTAAGCTGGAAAATAAACTCGAGTGCCTGGTCAAATGCATCATACACAAGGCACACACTGGCGAGAGCCTCAGGAACCAGAGTTTGATGTTATTTCCTTACTGGAGCAAGATACGGCAGTCAAGTAAAACACTCATTACATTTAAGAGGAAAGGGCACTTCACTGGAATGCATACAAACAGGTGTATACTGAAATATATTGGAACAATTTATTTTGAAAGAATCTGAAAAACCAGATCACAAGAAGAGAAATAGCCCCTGAAGGAGGACATTCTCAAAATAATTATGGTTTATAATAAGATAGAACTTACTTTCAAATATTTTCATAAAACAGTACTTAGTTTCATAAATGATGTCAGTAGTACAATATACAGATAAAAGGCCTTGAATAATCACTGAACGCAGTCCTAACGCATGTCTTGGTTTAAAATGCCTTTAAAAAAAAAATTTGTTTATTTATTTAAGAGAGAGCAAGCACGCGGGGGGCGGGGAAAGGGAGAGAGAGAGAGAAGGATAGAAGCAGACTCCCCACTGAGCGTGGAGCCCGATGCAGGGCTGGACCTCATGACGCTGAGATCACAACCTGAGCCTAAATCAGATGTCGGGCACTCAACCGACTGCACCACCCAGGCACCCCTAAAATGCTTTCCTTGGTTTCGGCTCAGGTTGTGATCTCAGGGTCGTGAGACGGAGGCCCGCATTGGGCTCCCTGCTCCTCTGAGTCGGCTCGAGATTTTCTCCCGCTCCTTCTCCTTTGGCCCCTTGTTCACGCGCGCCCTCTCTCTCTCACTCTCTCTCTCATATAAATAAATAAAATCTTTTTAAAAAAATGGATTGAGATTTGTGTAACTAGAGGAGGCATGATTTGGGGGGGGAAATGCCAAGAACTAAAGGGTTGTGTATGTTGCTATTGTTTGGGGGCAGCGGATATTCGATGCTTTACCATATTGATACATGTTCACAAAATAAAACTTCCCCCTTTTTTTAAACTATATAATTTTTTAATAAAGATTATTTATTTATTTATTTATTTGACAGGGAGCGACACAGCGAGAGAGGGAACACAAGCAGGGGGAGTGGGAGAGGGAGAAGCAGGCTCCCCGCTGATGTGGGGCTCAATCCCAGAACCCTGGGATCCTGACCTGAGCCGAAGGCAGACGCTTAACGACTGAGCCACCCAGGCGCCCCTAAACTAGATAATTCTAAGCACCTTTATAAAAGGTGTGGGCATCATAAAGTGCTACTATGAACTCAGTGGGTGGTAAAGCAGCACAGATCTCCAATACCGAGTTTGTATAGTCCCAGTTACTTTTATTTTTTTTATTTTTTTTATTTTTTTATTTTTTTTGCGAGAGAGAGAATGAGAGAGAGCACGAGAGGGAGGAGGGTCAGAGGGAGAAGCAGACTCCCTGCTAAGCAGGGAGCCCGATGTGGGACTCGATCCCGGGACTCCAGGATCATGACCTGAGC